>NW_006399856.1:595167-616753 GCF_000299155.1 Elephantulus edwardii | reverse complement strand
TAAATAAATACTAAACAATAATATGTTACTAATATTTGCTTTTTAAGTGCTTTGGTAGACACTGGAGAATTTAAGCATGATTGGCTATATTAGAAATTATTGTCAATCCTACCAAGTGTAGAAATGATATTGAAGTTTTTAATTTCCTCATTTTGGGGAGATCAATGATAAATTGTTAAGTGTTTAGGGCTGAAATATATTTGCAATTTAGATGCTGTTGTTGTTGTGTACCATTAAGTCGGAACTGACCCTTAGCTGACCATCCGTCAGGTTTTCAGAGACAATTAATCACATAGGAGGAGACTGCCCGTTCTTCTCCTGAGGACCAGCTGGTGGATTTGAATCACATGCCTTCAAGGTTGCAAAGAAGCTTCTTACCATTAGGTCATATTAGTTTGTTAGGTGCCGTTAAGTCAAGTACGACTCATAGTGACCCTATGAACATAAAACCCTGTTCTATCCTGTGCCGTCTTCACACTTCCTGACACACAAGAGCCCATTGCAGCAGTCACTGTGTCAATCCACCCGGTTTAGGGTCTTCCTCTCCTTCGCTGCCCCTCCACCCTTCCCAGCATCATGTCCTTCTTCAAGGAATAAAACCTCCTAACAACATGCCTAAAGAAGGTGAGGTGAAGCCACATCATTCTTGCCTCCAAAGAGCACTCTGCCTACATTCTCTCTAAGACATAGCTGTTTGTTCTCTTGGCCATTCATGGGATGTTCAGTGCTCTTCTCCAACACCACAGCTCAAAGGAGTCAATTCTTCTGTCACCCTTATTCATTATCCAGCTCTCAGATACATAGCAAGTGATTGGAAAGACTATGGCCTGAATCACATTATCTTAGACCTCAAACTGACATCATTACTCCTCAGTTATTTGAAGACTAAAGATACTATTATTTATACTTTTCTACGAGGATGGCACAAGATAGGGCAAGGTTCATAGCCATAGTTCATAGGGTCACCAGGAGTTGTAGTTGGCCTCTAACAACAGCAACATATGTCTGACATTTTTGTACTTAAAAAGGAAAAGGAAATAATTTTTTAAAAACCATGAACGTAATCCTCTTTTTTCATTATCCAGCTTACATATACATAGAAAGCAAGAAAAAGATAACTATTATAAGTTCGGGAGCTCTGGAGGCCTAATATGTAGGAGTTGTGCTGTCAGCCTGAAGGCATGTGGTTCAAATCTACCAGCTGCTCTGAGGAATATTTATGTGATTTACTTGAGAAAACGTTTTGGAAGGTCAGCTATGAGTTGGTTCTGACTTGAGAGCACATAACAACAATTGAAAATATATTATTGTCTCCTGAAATCCAAACTAAAGTAAAATAATTTTGTTTTAGAATAGTGTAACTGTCACAGTTTTAACATATCATTCAATAAACTAGCTTTGGAAGAAAGAAAAACAAACAAACAACCCCCCCCCCCCCATGTACGTAATCCAAAGGTCTTTCTGCTAATTTAAAAGGCGAAGGAAGTATCATACTGGAGAAAATCACACAAGCATGAAAGGCAAGTTAAGAGCCTCCATACATCAATTCTATTTTTAAAATTCCAACAAATTATTTGGATGTACAAAAGACATAAGTCAAGTAACATGGTGACAAAGACAACGTTTTACATCTTACTTTGATGAGTAGCAACTTGAGTCTTCAAAATTTGCCAGTAGTAAACTGAAGTGTAACTGTTGGTTTTTCCCTGTCCAGAATAAACAATTGAGGAGAGAAACAATTAGGCCAAAAGTCTAATGAATCAGCCTTGATGGTCTTGAGACAAGAACAAAATGGTGCCCAAGTATCACTGCTGACCACTTTAAAAGGATGCAAAGTCCTGGATAGAGTGAGCAAAATATGTGAAATAAAACTTAAACACCCAAGCATAGCTGGGTTTGCTAGTCCAGTAGAGACTGGTAGAACCCTCAAGACAATGATCCTTTGTAGAACAAAACTCATGTTTTTGGCTCAGCTTTCAGTGAAATAATAGATCTGTTTTGAAGCTCTGTCTCACATATTTTGGGCATTTCACATATTTTGGGAGGTACCAGTCCTTGGAGAAGGATATCATGCTTGGAAGGGTGGGGGGGTCAGTGCAGGAGAGGAATGCCCTTGTTGAGTTGGAGTGACACAGTTAGTGTAGTAATGGAATCAGGTGTGTTAGAGATGGTAAGGTTGGCTTAGGATAGGACAAGGTTCCGAGGCAATGTTAATAAGAACACTAGTCAACTCGACAGCACCTAACAACAATAACAACAACACAGATAATAAAAGAGGCACTCACTCTCTAAAATAATCAACCACTTAAGATCAAGAGGGCAGCATCTATCCTGTAATAAAGTTTAGCGGGCAGGAATAATAGGATAAAAGAATGAATGGAAACAAAAAGCACAGGAAGAAGTGGGAAGAATGTGGTTACAATGTATCATAATTAACCTCATAAAACAAATATATATGAATGGCTGGATGGAAAACTAATTTGCTCTGTAAACTTTCACTGAAAGTACTATTTTTTTTTAATGTAGACATACTTCCAAGGAAAGGAAAATAAAAACCACAACCACAAACAATCCCACACAAGCCAATAAAGATATTTTTAAATGTTCTACCTCACTAGCAATCAGAGAAACCTAAATAAACATGATGACTGTTTTCTTTTTTTACGATCAAATTGACGGACCTAATTTTACATGCTGGGATGCAATACCAGGAGAGTGTAGAAAAGAGTTATTTTCATATACTACTGGTCAGATGATACATTCATGCAACTTTCCTGGATTGTTGATTATGTCTTTGGCCACCAATCTTACTTTTACACTTACCCTAAATAAATTATAATCCATGAAAGTTATGCTATCAAACAAAAGGTGGGTGATTTTCATCTGCGGCCCTTGGCCAGGCTCAAATTGTTTTCCTGTCAAACATTCTTCTAGGTGGTATAGCACTGGTCTGTGCGTTGCTGTACAGAGGTAACTCATGGTTGCTGTGATGCTGAAGGCTGTGACAGTGATGTGCCAATCATGGTAATGGGTACCCATGGTGTCCAGTGTTGGCTGGAGCTTCCAGATTAAAACAAGCCTGGAAGCAGGAGCGGCATCCACTTCCGAAATGGCTTGCCTCCGGAAATTCTACGTATGAACAGTGCTCAGGCTGTTCATTCATAGGGTCGCTATGAGTCGCCTACGACTCAACAGCATTAAACAACAACAACAACAATCTAACAGCAAAGCTAGACCTAGAAGGTCTCTTACTTATTCCAACATTCTTTTAGCATCAAATAATTGGATGCAATTTGGAAGTCCAATGATGAACCACAGGTTACATAAACTAAGGGAATATTATGAGACAATTAAAAGTGAAGTTGCAAAATATACAACACCACAATAAAAAGGATCTATACAGTTTCTTTTATAACAGTAACATATTTTATTGCAAAATAAGTAGATAGATAAGTAGATAAATAGTTACTGTTGATTGCTGTTGAATCAGCTCTGAATCATAGGGATGTTATGTATAATAAAAATGAAACATTGGCCGGTCATGCACCATCTCCATGATCTTTGATACATGTCCAAGCTCATTCCTGACGCTATATGTCAATCCACCCCGTGGCTATTTCCTTTGTTTCCGCTGACTCTTGGTAAATAGGCAGTAATAGGTAGTGGTGGTGGCGTTATGTGCCATCAAGTCGACTATATCTGTCTCATAGCAACCCTATAATCAACAGATCTGAACTTTGCTCTGTCCTGTGCCATCCTCACAAGCTCTGATATGCTCGAGCCTCTTGTTATAGTCACTATATCCATCCGTCTTCTTGAGGGTCTTTCTCTTTTTTTCTGATCCTATCCCAGCATGATGTTTTTTCCCAAAGGCTGGCCTCACCAGACAACTTGCCCTCAGGATGTGAGAAAAGTTTCACCCTCCTTGCCTCTAAAGAATGGCCTGGTTGCATTTTCTCCAAGACAGACTTATTTATTGTTTAGTCAGCCCATTAGATATATTCTGTGCAGAGTTGGACAATGACTAGGAAGGATAGAAGGAGAATGGCTGCCTTTGAGCTGTGGTGCTGGAAAAGAGTATTGAAAGTACCATGGACTGCTAAGAAAACAAACAGATTCATCCTGGAGAGGGTTAAACCAAGCTGCTCCTTGGAGGCAAGGATTCTGGGGCTTCGTCTGACATACGTTGGACATGTTGTAAGGAGGGACAGGTCTTGGAGAGGGACATCATGCTTGGGAGGGTGGAGGGACGGTGCAAGAGGGGAAGATCCTCTATGAGGTGGATTGATTCAGTGACTGGGGTAATTGGGATGGGTGTGTTGGAGACAGTGAGATTAGCACAAGATAGAGCAGGGTTTAGGGCTGTTGTACATAGGGTCACTATGAGTCGCAAGCAACTTGACAGCACATAACAACAACCAACACCACAATTCAAAGACATTGGTCCTTCTGTCATCCTCATTCACCGTCCCAACTTTCAGATGCATAGGGAGTAACTGAAAAGACCAGGGCTTGGATCAGGCGCACCTTGGCCACTAAATTACATTCTTGCTCCTTAGCATTCTTGGAGAAGTACTTGACAGCGGATTTTTCCAGTGTAACACATCTCTTGATTTCTTGACTACTGTTACCATGGGCATTGGTTGTAGAAGCCAAGTAAGACTAAGTCAATAACAACTTCAATCTTTTCTCCATCTAATATGATGTTGCCGATTGGTCAAGTGGTGAGGATTTTTGTTTTCTTGATGTTGAGATGTAATTCATACTGAAGGTATGTGCAAGTATATTGAAGGTATATGAAGCAAGTGCCTGAAGTTCTCTTCACTTTCTGAAATCAAGGTTGTGTCCTTTGCATAACATAGGTTACTGAGGAGTCTTCCTCCAATCCTGATGCCACATTCTTCTTCATCAAATCCAGCTTCTCAAATTATTTTCTCAGCACATAGATTTACTAGATATGGAGAAAGGAAACAACCTGGAACGTTTTTCCTGATTTTTTAAAAACTTTTCCTGATTTTAAACCATGCTGTTTACTTCTACTCTTTTCAGACAATGACTTTTTAATATATGTATAGGTTTATGATGAACCAGGTTAAGTGTCCTGGGATTTCCCATTCTTCGTAAAATGAGCCACAATTTGTTATGATCCACACAGTCAAATGCCTTTGCATAGGTAATAAAACACATGCACACACCTTTCTGATATCCTCTGATTTCAGCTAAAATCCTTCAAACACCAGCAATGATACCTCTGGTGCCAAGGCATTTCTAAATGCAGCTTGAATTTCTGGCGGTTCCCAATCAATGTACTATTCCAGCCACATTTTAATAATAATAATAATAATAATAATAATAATAATAATAATAATAATAATTTTACTTGCATGTGATAGTAATGATAATGTTGTTGTTGTTGCTATGTGCTGTCAAGTCACTTGTGACTCATAGCGACCCTATGTACAACAGTCCTAAACTGTGCTCTATCCTGTGCCAAATTTATTGTCTCTGTCACACCTACCTCATTACCCCAGTCACTGAATCAATCCATCTCATCCTGTTCGATAATTTGCATGTGTTGTTGATCATCTATTTTGGGGAAGCTGATGTAAAGCTTTCTGATGCATAGCACGTAATTGCGAAGGCTATAGCCTGAATTAGACACACCTTAGTCTCTAGACTGATATCGTTGCTCTTCAGCACTCTGGAGAAGTCCCTGACATCAGATTTTCCCAATGCATTTCGTCTTTTGATCTCCTGCCTGCTGATGCCAAGAGTGTTCATTGTAGAGCCAAGCAAGCTGTAATTGTTAACAATCTTCATCTTCTCTCCATCTATCATGGTGAGCCAACTGGCCCAGTGGTGAGAATCTTTGTTTTCTTGATGTTGATCTTCAATCCATATTGAAGACTACAGTCCTCGATCTTCTGCAGCAAGCACTTCAGGTCCTCCTCAGTTTCAGCAAGCAACATTATGTCATCTGCACAACGTAGGTTGTCAATGAATATTCCTCCAATCCTGATGCCATATTCCTCCTCATAAAGCCCAGCTTACTGAATGATCTGTTCTGCATATAGATTAAAAAGGTATGGGGACAGGATGAACATTATGAGGACTGCTTCCTGGTCCAAGTATAGGTTTCACATAAGCATAATCAAGTGTTCTGGGATTCCCATTTTCCTTAAGATTAGCCACAATTTCTTGTAATCCACACAGTCAAATGGCTTTACATAGTCAATGAAACAGAGATAGACATTCCTCTGATACTCTTTGCTTTTTGTCAAGATCCATCTGACATTGGTGATAATGTCTTTAGTGCTACAACCTCTTCTAAACTCAGCTTTTATTTCTAGTAGTTCTCTGTCAATGATATTAGTGATATTGTTCCATAATTTCCACTGTCATGTCACCTTTTTCTCGGAATGGGAATAAATATGTATCTCTTCCAGTCTGTTGGCCAGGTAGTTGTCCTCCAGGTTTCTTGGGACAACCTGGTGAGCACATCCAGGGCAGCATTCATTTGTTGAAATATGTATGTTGATATTCCATCAATTCCTGGGGTTTTATTTATTGCCAAGTCCTTTAGAGCAGCCTGCACTTCCTGCTTCATCACCACTGCCTCTTGATCATATTTTGTTTCATGAAATTCTTCTGTGTCAAGCCAATTCTTTTTGGTACATGATTCTGTATACTCTTTCCATCTTCTTTTAATGCTTCCTGGATCATTCAGTATATCTATTCTTTTGTACTAGACTCTGCAAGGAGCCCTGGTGGCATAGTGGTTATGTACTTGGCTGCTAACTGAGAGGTTGACGGTTCAAACTCAGGAACCACTCTATGATGGAAACATGAGGTGGCCTCTTCCCTAAAGATCACAGCCTTGGAAGCCCGTGGGGTGGTTCTCCTTGGTCCTATAGGGTCTCCATGTGTCAGCATTGACCCAATGGCAGTGGGTGAAGGACCGTGCAGAAGGGAGCATGGGTAGTGTGTGTACACGCACAAACATACTTGCAGGGTGGATGTGGTCAGGAGAGGGGCTGTCCCTACCTGGCCACTCCATCTCACTCACGAAAGGACCAGGGTTCAGAGGGCCCAGGAAGATTTCTTTAGGGGTGGAGGTTGGGACAGCTGCCATAAAAGAGTTCTACGCATGAGAAGGCCCCACTTCTTTCTGTCTTGAATGGGACAGGGTCTCTGTACGGTCAGAGGCTAGAAACTGAAACCGTGGCTTCTAGAAGAAGAGTGGGAGAGCAGAGTCCAAACTCTGGTTTATGGCAGCTCATAAACACACCAGGCAGAGTAAGGTGGGGGTGTGGGGGTCGGAAAGGCATTGCCTTCATGCCTCGTCTTCTAGGGAAGGATTCTGCTGGGTGGAAGATGTCCATGAAAGTGCTAGGGTTTCATCTGCTTTGGAGAGCCCCAAGTGTGAACCCCTGATCCTGCATGTGGAAGTCCCAGAGCCAGGAGTTCCCACTAGCTTGCATCAGTTCCCCAGAGCAGGAGAGGACATCAGAGCCTCCTTCTCCTGGTTGGAAGGTGGGGAGGCCCAGAGGCCTCCTACCCTCCCTGGGCTGTGCTGTCCACTTGCAATAAGGGCTAGGCCTGCATAGAAACTCAGGTCATCCCCTGGGTATGTGCTCAGGGAGCAAGGGTGGGGCACATCTGGCTGCAGCTGTCAGGCTGTCACCAGGCTCCAGGCTCCCAGGGACCTGGCGGGCACCTGCCACCCAACCCCCCCCCCCCCCCCCCCACCACCTCGCCCATACTCTCCCTCTCCGGGGACCTATCTTCCCTTATATGGTGAAGGCAGTGCCTAGAGAAGGGGGGGTGGGGACAAAGGTCGCCTTCCTGGAACCAGCTTGCCACAAATCCCAGGATCTTCCAGGTGGCAGCTGCCTCCTCCAGACAGGTAAGGCAACTGGTGGGGCGACATGGGGACCGTTGGTGGTGGACGGGACAGGACCCCGGCTTCTGCCAGGCAGCCTGGGTCCTCCAGCAGCACCCTGGCTGGTCTGGAGGGCAAGGCTGGGCTGTCTGGAGTAACACGGAGCTTCCAAGGAGAGAATACTGCAGGCCCAGCTCAGGCAACTGTCCTTTCTGTCAGCCACTACCTGCACCTCACTTCCATTCGCAAATTGTGAGCAGCCATTCCTGACTGCCTGGAACTGGGGAAGATCCTAGGACGTTAAATCCAGGACCATTCCGAGCCAAACAGGACTGGTCACCTCACTCACTTCCTCCTCTCCCTCCCAGGTCCACCTCTTCATTCATTTCTCCCCTATCTGTGATGGATTCTCTTTGTTCCCCTGACACTCTGGGCCCTTAATTCATAGGTCCCAGAATGTGACAGCCTCCAGGAATTGAATAGGCAGGGAAAGGGGATGGGGCCTTTGTTCCAGGGCCACACCCCACCATGCTAACAGGCTCCTCTTCCTCAGTGTCCCTCTGCCAGGCCTTAGTTCCGCACCTCTCCTGGATTTTCCATTTCTCTTCAGCTTTGAATGGAAGCCCAGGCCTGAGAAGGGCCTTGAGGCAGACAGGAGGCCTGCTCTGGTGTCCAGCAGGCCTGTGAGGGTACCGTTTGAGGTTTGAGGGACAGGAAGAGGGGACATTCTCTCCAGCTATTCTGGGTCCAGAAAGCAGGATGGTGTCCTGTATTTCAGGAGCTGGAAACCCCATCCCTCAGTGCTTCACCTCCTCCATACCCAGTTCAGAGGTGCAGCATAAGGGGGAGAGAGGACCCATATGCCCCCCCACCCCACAGTAGGGAAGGACTCACCAGTGGGGGGTGGGGCAGAGGTGCCTGCTCTGACCAATGTCAGGAAGACCAGGAGTTACAGCGGCATCCATGGAGGGAGCTGCCCTTCTCCCATAGCCTCCCCTCCCTCCGCCTCCTGCCCACTCTCATCCTAAAGAGGCGGCTAGAAGGTCCTCACTCCAGATTTCTGTCCATGGAGGGAGAACTCTGGCTTCCCCGAGTTTCTGCTGTCCTGAACTCCCTCTGAGAGGCCAAAAAGGGCTTCTTCCTGTTTACCTTGTATTCTCTTGCTACTGGTTTATTCCTAGACTCAGAAAATTTCTTTAGAGATGACAGCAGCCACCCAGCCTCATAGATGGAGGTGGGAGGCCCAGATCACAAAGCTAGTGTCTTGGGCAAAGGAAGATGATGACAAACATGGTGATTTAGACAAAACAGAAAAATCTCTCCTCCCTCCTTCCCAAACTGCTTTGTTGGCCTAAGTGTCCTGCGCGCCTCACTGTGTCTGCAGGACATGAAACAGCTGACGGTGGAGTAATGACATCTGACTCCAGACACAGGGGCTTCCACCAACCCTACAGACAGGCCTGGCAGCACGCAAGCAGCTTTAAGTGGGCTGAAGGGGCTGGTAGAGGCTGGCCAGGGAGGCCTGCCCCCCCAAAAAAGAATGCAGGAAGATGGGCCACTCCACAGGGCCCAGCAGAGGGAGTTTCCAGGGAGTAAAAGGCCAGGCCATTATGCCAGGAGTTGACTCAAAGTCAAGGTGCAAACAGAGATTAGATAGAGTGACTCGGCTGTCAGCCCAAGAGGTGTACATTGACCTTTCATCGTTATTCATCAGTTCAAGGAGGGCAACTCTGGCCTGGTGTGGTGATGGGCTCAGTGGCGACATGGTGACCACTGAAATGTCAGTGGAGGAGCAGTGCAACTCTGAGTAGGACTGGACTTCAGGAGTTCTCCACTGTGACTCCATGTCACTGTCACTGGGGAACTTTTAAAAAGCACCCAGCTCTTCTCTCTAAAAGGCAGAAAAGAAAATGCCTTCGCCCGAGCTGAGCCCTGTGCCTCCTCAGTCAGTCAGAATCTGGAGGAGGGGAATGGGAAACAGCCTGGATAGCAGGGCATCAGAGCTTTTAAAACTCCACAGGTGCTTCTGATGAGGTGATGACCACAGCCACAGGTGAAGCCAGAAATCGCTGCCCCCATAAAAGCTGGGGGAGGGGAGATGTCTCCTGGGATGCTGGTCCACAGCGGGAGGGGTCACTCTTTGTCATTCATTCAATCATTCATTCAGCAAAGCGCTGCTCTGTTCTTAGAGGCTAGGGCCTGACTATGAAGAAGCGTAAGTGGCCCCTGACCTGTGTAGTTATTTAAGGGTCACCAAAGTAACGGGGGGGGGGGCAGCTGAGGGGGAGCTATCTGGGCAGTGGGGAACAGAAAACTGCCACATATTGTTGTTGTTGTTGTTGTTAAGTGCCATCGAGTCGCAGGCAACTCACAGTGACCCTGTGAAGGAGAGTCCTCGATGCTTGGGTGCCTTTCATCCTCTCTCCAGGTTCATAGGATTTCCGGAGGCAAACTATTATTATTATGGAAGTGGATGCCACTCCTCCTTCGAAGCTTGTTTTAATCGAGGAGCTCATATACTTTAAAAAAATTATCGTAAAATACACATGATGTCAACTAATCACTTTAGCCATTTTAATGAGTGCAATTCAGCAGATATACAGCATTGGGCAACTCTCTAGTTTCAGGTTGTCATCATCCCAAAAGGAAACCCTGTTCCCGTGAAGTAGACACTTCCCACTCTCCCCTCTTCCAAGCCCCTGAGCTTTCGGACTCTGTGGATTTGCTCTATTAATGGGATCATACAACATGCAGCCTTTGCACTAGCTCTTCCCACTAACACACTGTACGGAAGGTTCTTTCCTGGTGCAGCGTGTGCTTCATCCCTGCTCTCAGCTGAGTACCAGTTCACTTTAGTTTATCTAGTCAGCCACTGAGGGGCATCTGGAGTGTGTCCACCTCTTCTGGCTATGACGCGTAGAGCTGGGAGAACATCTATGTATTAATTTTAATTTGAACACCTGTCTTCAATTCTTTGGGATGCATATACTTCAAAGTCTTTATTGATTCTTTGCTTTCCCCTCCCCTTTTTTATAATACTATGACTTTTTAAAATCAAATATGACTTTGATAATTTTTTTTCCAAAAGGAAAAATTGTTTAGGAGCTAGACTGGGGTGGGGGGGAAGGGGGCCCTGGAATGCAGGCTAAGGAGTGAAGATTTCATTCAGCAGGTGATAGGGAACTAAGGTAGGTGTTTGAGCAAGATCAGAGCTGGAAGGGAAGTTGGGAGGCTAGTGTCTGAGAGTGGGAGCTAAGCTCCCTCTTCCCTCCATGCCCCCAGCACGTGAACCTGCTGGTAAAAGGTGGGAATTCTCCAGGCTGGGCCAGCAAGGTGACTCCTGAAGACAGTGTATTCTCAGGTCCTTCCACGTCAGGATCTTCCACAATGACCAAACTGAGTGCCCAGGTCAAAGGCTCTCTCAACATCACTACTCCAGGGGTGCAGATATGGAGGATCGAGGTGAGTCTGTCTGTGGAAGGGGGTGCACGACTAGAGCGGTGAGGGAAGGAGGTGGGCTGGGATTGTGTTTATTCATCTCCACTCCTGCCCTGCTGGCCTGAGCCTTTTGCACCTGGTGCCCCCTATGCAACCCCCACCCTTTTTTACCTGCAGCCTCTCCCTTCCCAAATCAACCCATATCTCCTTGTTCTTCCTCCTCCTCCTCTTTCCACTACCTTTCTGCTACCTTGAAGGTGGTGCATCTCCATCAGTTCAAATTCACCAGTGGCTCCACAGGAGAAAGATGCGAAGTCTTGTCCTGTGCAATCACAGCCTCTTTGGGTTGTTGCTGACTCAACAGCAATAAGTTTGAGTTTTCTTCTCCTTGTTTGCTGCACACCTCCCCTCTCATCATCTGTGTCAGTCTTCTTCCTCGTTTGTCCATCAGGCTTCCTCTCCAGACCTTCCTCTCTCACTTTGAAAAGTATTCTGTGTTTCTTAATAATAACAATAGATAAGGAAGATAGAAGAATTGGTGCCTTTGCATTGCGGCATTGGCAAAGAGTATTGAACACACCAAGGCCCGCAAAAGAACAAGCAAGTTTGTCTTGGAGGAAGTCCAGGGTGCTTCTAAGAGGCAAGAATGGTGAAACTTCACCACCCATTCTTCAGGCATGCATGCTGGCAGGAGGGACCCGACCTTGGAGAAAGACATCATGCTGGGAAAAGCAAAGAATCAGTGAAAGAGGGGAAGTTCTCATTGTGACAGATTGCTCTAGTGACTGCAACAATGAACTTGAGCACAGTGGAGATTGTGAAGATGGCACAGGATAGGGCAAGGTTCTGATCTATTGTTCATAGGGTCACTATGAGTCTTAGACATCTTGACAATCAAATGTTTTTAACAATAAAAATGATAACAAAATCATTCTGTACAAATTACATCAATCAAAACATGAAAATAATACAATAGAATATTTGAGTATACAATCACAGTTATTAGAAACTTAAAGTTGTCATTGTCGTAGATGCCACCGCACTGTTGAATTGCCCTCTGACTCATGGTGACCCCTGCACAATGGGACTGTATTGCTGTCACACATGAGATTTCCATTGGCTTCTGTTTTAGAAGCAGACCACCAAGTCTCTCTTAGTCTTTTCTTAGCCTGAAACCTGCTAGCATTATAGCAAAGCTTCTGTTGAAAGATGGATAGTGGGTGTGCATGAGGAGTATGGACTGGGAGTCAAACCCCAGTTTCCTGCACAGGAGGTGAGAATTCCACCACTGAGCCACCACTGTGTCCTCTGGGACATCATCATTGGAGGTCAAAGAGTTATATCCCTGTTTTCAGGGAAATGAGGGTTTATCACAGTTCCAAGTCATACTTGTTCTGATATTTTTTCCAACTAAAGTTTTCAGTGACACACACAGGAGCTCTAGGGATGTCACACACAGAGAACTGTGCTGCTAACCCAAAGGCCACACCTCTCTGGAGGTTCGAACCCACCAGCATCTCTGAGGGAGAAAAATGAGCAGTCTTCTCCTGTGGGATTTACAGGCTTGGAAACCCAATGGAGGGGTCAGCCAGGGGTTCCGACTTGATGGCCGCGGTATGAGTAGATAAGTGATGACTCGACTTGAGTTCTCAGACAGGGTGGATTTTCCCTTCACTTCTCCTTTCCCTGCTCCTATTTCCTCTCTCTTGATTCTCTTCTCTCTACTTCTTCCCCCAACTCCTGTGGCCCACTCTCTTCCCTCATCCCCTCCTTCCATTCTCCCTCCTGACAGCTTTCCCGTGCTCTGCTCCATGGCTCTCTACCAACTCTCCCTGTGGGTCACGTGGATCAGGCAGCCCCCAACCTTCTTCTGTTCCTAGGCCATGCAGATGGTGCCTGTGCCTTCCAGCACCTACGGGAGCTTCTTCGACGGCGACTGCTACGTAGTCCTGGCTGTGAGTGTGGGGCCCGCAGGAGGGATGAGCAGGAGTGACGCCCACTGACCTGGTGATGGTGGGCTGGTGTGCTGGTGGGAGGGAGAGCTGCCCTGGCTTCATCCCAAGACAGTGTGCTCTGGTTGGACCCATGTTTCCAAAACCTTCGCTCATTTTCATATCACTTGCTTGACTTCTGTCACACCCTGTACTATTAATTCATTTGTATTTTCTACTGTATTGGCTCACTTTGACATCTAAATGCATTTACTTAAAAACATAAATCTATTTATGTTTACTGCATTGAAACTGATGAGGGAGAGAATAGTTTAAAAGTAAAATATTTTAGGGCATTGTGATTATCATAAGAGTCTGGAATATCCACCAGATGCTCTGCTGGGGAAGGAGGGGCAATCTCCTCCTGTACCAGTCAGATCTGATTTGACGGTACACGCACACAAAAATTTAAAAAAAAAAAAGAGTCTGGAATGAGGATTGCAGAGTGGAGTATATTCGGGGTGGGGGTGGGGTGGGGGTGTGCGGGGGGATTGTATACCAATGAAGGAGTTTTTCTTTTGCTTTTCAAGGAGAAGAGCAAACTGGTGGGGGGGGGGGAGAAAAGTGCAACAGTGAATGAATGGAAATCCAAAATCTCTAGATGTTCATTGAAATTAATAAAAAAAAGAAATAAAAAAAAGTAAATCTATTGTGAAACATTGCACGACACGAATGAAATTAGAACAAATTATGCTGAGGGCCATAAGGCCGTCACAGAAGGACAATTATATCATATGATCATGGATATATAAAGCTAAGGACAGGTTTACATGCAGATAGAATCAACCTTGGAGGGTTAATTGAGATAATAAGTGAGGGAGAGGGAAGCAAAAACAAAGAAATAAAAGATTCTTGCAAAGTGTATAAAAATACCCTATTTTTAAAAAAAATGCATCAACTTATTTTTATCTCTATCGTTTAGTTATAAATTGAGAGGGTACTCTACCGAGGGCTAGGGTAAAAAAGAAAGAAAAACTCAAACTTTGAGGTTTCTGGAAGGAGGATCTTCAGGTTGAGAAAAAGAAAACTATAGCATTGCTGTAAATGAGTCTCAGTGTCACGTGTCAGAAATAGAAAGTAGCTATAAAACATTTACATAATTGTTAAATCTAACGTATGTTTACACGCCACCTCATTGTATCTTGGGTGGACCATGCACCTGTTTTGGGAAAAGCTACTATTGTTGGGAGCTCTGTGGCCTAGTAGTAAGGAGCTTAAACCAAAGGCAAGCAGTTCAAACCCACCAGCTGCTCTGAGGGAGAGATGGGCAATCTCCTCCTGTGTGATTCCAGCGTCTGAAGAGCTGCTGGATATCAACTATGGGTTAGTTCTCACTTGAAAGCAATGAGGAGACTAAGGTTATTAAGTTCTTTTGAAGCTGAGGAAAACGAGGCCCAGGGAGGAGAAGGCATTGAGTCCATTGGCAGACTAGGGCTGACTTCGGGGCCTGTCTGCTCATCCATGGGCTTCGCTGTAGCCCAGGATCACGTGGTGTAGGAAACCTTGCAAGGTGGGGAGGGGGGAGTGGAAGCTCAGGGCCTCGGCTCCACTCAGAACCCCTCTCCCCTAGATTCATAAGACGAGCAGCAACCTGACCTATGACATCCACTACTGGATCGGCCAGGCCTCCTCCCAGGACGAGCAGGGGGCTGCCGCCATCTACACCACGCAGATGGACGACTTCCTGAAGGGCCGGGCTGTCCAGCACCGCGAGGTCCAGGGCCACGAAAGCGATACCTTCAAAGGCTACTTCAAGCAGGGCCTTGTGTATGCAGTGATAATGGGGATCCGGGGCTGAACTGAGGAAGGGGGTACTGAAGCTGGACATAGACCTGCACAGTGGGAGGTGACCGAGGACCAGGAAAGGGGCCTGAGATTGTGGCAGGAGCCTGGAAGGGGGTACCACGTGGCTTTTGGTGATTATTTTCTCCAGTCTCCACGCTCCATTTGCTCCTGCCCGGTCATGGGCTCTTACCTTTAGAGTGTTCTAGGAGCCCAGAGACTGTTCTGAATATGCGTACCAGCACTTTCTTCCACAAGGCACCTCCTATTTGGCTCTCCCTATATAAATGGGCATTTCAAACTTCAAACCCAAATTTTCAGCTTTTCTTAAAAATGTCTTAGGTTTTGGCCTCCTTCCTTCCTATGGAAGCACACAAGTTGGGAATTACTGCTGGCATGGAGCCAGGAGGCTGTCTGCTTTCAGCCAGCCACAGACCTCACCTGTCCCTATTGCCTCATTTCCCCCTCTACACTTAGTGAAGCGGTCCCCTCACTCAGGCATCTGAGCTGGCGCCTCTTCTTAGGCCTCACTTTAGTCCTCTGACCTTACGCACACTTCCAGCCTCCACTTGGCCATGCTCCCTGGGCCCTCAGAAAGATCAGGACCAGATGCAGTGAGAGCAGCACTGAGGATGCAAACGTGAGGGAGGGCCTCCCAGGAAAACTGACTCCTTCAAGCTTACATCCTCCAGGCCTCACACCACCCCTTCCCCCCAGCCCTGCGCCTCACACCACTCCTTCCCCCCAAACCCTGCCCTTCAGCGAGCGCAGTCTCCACAACCCAGGTCTGGAAAGGTAGGGGCTTGGGGGTCTCCCTTGTTAACCCACCTCTCTCCTCAGCATCCGCAAAGGGGGCGTGGCTTCCGGCTTAAAGAACGTGGAGACCAACTCTTACAACGTGCAGCGGCTGTTCCACGTCAAGGGCAAGAGGAACGTGGTGGCTGGAGAGGTGGGCATCACACCAAAGCCTTGGGACATGGCCTCCTGTCCTTCCTGACAGCCTGGAGGGGACTTTACACGGAGGCTCGGGGCCCTGGGTGGGGGGCAGAGCTGAGAAGGGCAGGGAGAGGGTGGGTAAGGGAGACCGTGGGTGGTGGGCGTGATCTGAGCGAGCTCCTGCCCTCCACGACTCCCAGGTGGAGATGTCCTGGAAGAGTTTCAACCGTGGAGATGTTTTCCTCCTCGACCTTGGAAAGCTAATCATCCAGTGGAATGGGCCAGAGAGTAACCGCATGGAGAGGCTCAAGGTAACCGCCATGGCCACCGCCTGCCCCTGCAGCTCAGCACCTGCTCACCAACTCCTCCACGCCCCGCTGGAACCCCATTCCACCCCCATCTCTATATGCAAAGGTGGATGTGGTGTCTCTGTGTAGTGGGCAGAGGCTTATGGGTGTTCATCAGCTCCGTAGTCCTCTGATTTACTGAGTCTACCGAATGGCAACACCCCCCTGGATAGTGAAAATGGCTAAGCACTCCACTAACAGTCTTAAGGTTGGTGGTTCATACCCACTTAGAAGCACCTGAGAAGACAGGCCTGGTGATCAAATTCTGAAAGGTCCCAGCCTGGAAACACCCATGGAGTAGTTCTTGGCATGTGCGTCAGAATCCACTCTTCGAGAACTAGCAGTAATAAAATCTTTGTGGCTGACTGTTGTCCTAAGCTCAGGGCGTCTGATGGTGAATGAATGGGTCAGACCCTGCAGGCTGGAGTTGGCTGTCCACTGCAGAGTTGGTTAATTATTTCCAGTGAAGGCTTCTGGGAGACGGCAAAGGTGGAACAGGATGCTTAAGGCAGCAAAGACAGTGACTGACCAGTGTTCAGCCAGGGGCCAGTAACAGACAGTTGTGGCTGATGTTTACCCTTGGGGCTGTGGGAGGCTGTGGACAAGTTTTAATGGGAAAGGGACATGGGGTAATCTATGATGTCGAGTCATTTTCATTCCTTAGTGGAGATTATGGAGGCAGGAGGGAGTAGGGACCCCTGTAGTCATCCATGGGGGTGGGGTGTGCAGGCTCAGGATGGGTCCACAGGATCTATGCAGAATGAGGGCACAGGAATGGGATGACGCAGAAAGGAAGGTCTTAGCATGGAGCAACCATGGGAATGGGGGGGTCCATGGACGTCCCATTTCCTCAGGGGGAGAGGGTTCAGGAAGCCATAGATTTGAAGAGCCAATTGAGAGTTTAATTTTGGAAATGTTAATGTGTTGGATAAACGTAATGAGAGCAGAGAGCTGGGCTGTGAAGAGAACAACACAGGCCTTGGTGGTCCAGGGGAGGCCTCGAAGGCTGTGTGTGTGTGTGTGTGTGTGTGTGTGTGTGTGTGACAGAGACACACACACAGAGAGAGAGAGAGAGAGAGAGAGAGAGAGAGAGAGAGTTAGTTCAGAGAGGGGAGGGGCGTCTAGGATCAGGATGTGGATGATGAGACGATTCCAAGGGGGCTGAGGAGAGTGTGTCTGAGAGAGAGAAAGAGAGAGTGTGTGTGTGTATGTGTGTGTGTGTGTACGTACATACAGAAGTGCTTCATGCTTATGTCTATTTGTGAACACAGATACTGTTCCTTCTGTGTGTGTGTGTGTGTGTGTGTGTGTGCGCGCGCGCGCTTGTATATGTCTGTGTGTGAACATATGTGAGATTGTACTCTGTGTGTGTCTGTGTGTGTCTGTGTGTGAACATGTGTGAGATTGTACTCTGTGTGTGTGTGTGTGTCTGTGTGTGAACATGTGTGAGATTGTACTCTGTGTGTGTGTATGTCTGTGTGTGAACATATGTGAGATTGTAGTGAGGGCTCCTCTTCAAAACTGTGAGGTTAGTGTCAGGACTGAAGACCCAGCAGATACACCCCAACAGCACTGCCAAGGAAGAAACTTTTTTCTCAGCTAGTCTCCACCACATGCCTTAACAGCTAGTTCAGGGCACCTTAAAGGAGTGAAGCAGGGCAAGTGCCTCAGCCCTTGGGGCTGCAGCAGACTATACTGGTGGCTGATACCTTGTTCCATTCATCCTTCATGGTCATCTGTGGTCTCTCCATAGGGTATGACTCTGGCCAAGGAGATCCGAGACCAAGAGCGAGGTGGGCGTGCCTATGTGGGTGTGGTGGAGGGGGAGAATGAGAAGGCGTCCCCACAGCTGATGGAGGTGATGAACCACGTGCTGGGCCAGCGGAGGGAGCTGAAGGCAGCAGTGCCAGACACCGTGGTGGAGCCAGCCCTCAAGGCCGCCCTCAAGTTGTACCAGTGAGTGCCTGTCTGGGGGCGTCCTGGATGCGTGGAACTGCCCCTGGCAGGATCTTCAGTTGGGAGACTGGGGACCCACCCCAACTTTGCCTTCCCTTTGTCCTGCAGTGTGTCTGACTCCGATGGGAAGCTAGTGGTTAGAGAAGTCGCCACCCGGCCCCTCACACAGGACCTGCTCAGTCATGAGGTGAGGCCTAGCTTTCAAATGGCCTTTTTCCCCTTAGCAGGAAAGATTCCAGCAGGCTAAAAGGCTAGAGAGTGAGTATGGGAGGACAAATATAGATAGATAGATAGATAGATAGATAGATAGATAGATAGATAGATAGATAGATAGATAGACAGATACAGATATAGATATCTCCTTTGTGTGTGTGTGCATCAATTCCATTTCTACACATATTACTCCATTATAGTGATTACATTCTTCAAGCTCACCATTCTTTTTTTTATTTTTCATTTCAGTGAACATCTACAGAGATTTTGGAATTCCATTAATTCATTGTTGCACCCTTCTCCCCGCCCACCCCCGCCCAAGCTCACCATTCTTTCTTATCATTCAGGATCCTTTTCCAAATTATTCCACGAGCACAAAGAAACCCTCTGAGCTTCTCATCAAGCCTTTTGAGCTGCTGTTGTAATTTCAGTCACTTAAAATTAGTTTGAAGAGCTCAGCATTCAAAACAGACATTTTTGTTAATAAAGCCAAACTACTAGTTGGTTCATAAATGACTTCAGAGAATAGCTTATCTCAGAGGAATAGCTTCAGGGGTTGACCAGAATGTCTGGATTTGGAGAATTGAAATTCCCCCCTTTTGATCAGCAAGAGACTTTTTATGCCCCAAATTTCTCCAGTCTGTTTCAGCACCTGAGGTTCTCACTGAGTTTTTCTCGTCTCTAGGACTGTTACATCCTAGACCAGGGGGGCCTGAAGATCTACGTGTGGAAAGGGAAGAAGGCCAATGCTCAGGAGAAAAAGGAAGCCATGAACCAGGCACTGGTAGGGGTGTGGGTCTGGGAGGAGGTAGACCTTAGAGGAGGAGGGAGAGTGATGGGAGGAGGGACACACAGACACCAGGCAAGAGAAGGAAAGTGGGCTACAGACTGAGCTTATCACTAGTTGGGGATTGGGGAAGACTTGGGGGATGGACAAGGCAGGGAGCTGGGCTTTACCCCGCTATGAGAGTCTGAGGGTCCACTCTGTAGCTGTCTTGGGGGTTTCTATACATCAGAGAGCCAAGGGCCAGGCAACCCTGAGACTTCCTCAAGATGTGCATCCTTCTCAGGGGCAACAGATCTGACAATTACTACATAACTTAGGAGAGACTGGAGAGCATTATACTGAGTGAACTTAGTCTCAAAAGGACAAATACTGCATAAGACGATTATTGTAGAAATAGAAAGATAACTAGTAAAATGTATATGAGGGTCCAAGGTGGGGAGGGGAAGAGGAGAGGGTGAGGATAGGGGGTAATCACAGAGTCACACAGATTGGTGGGTGGCGGGAGGGAGAAAAGGAAATGGGAGAGATCCAGGGGGGATCTGGAAAGACAGGGTAGTGGTGGACATAGTTCAATGATTAATTTTATAAAACATAATGAATGGGAATGATTGTAGGAAACACAATGTGAGTGAAGGATAGTGTAAAACACAGTGTATATTAACTTTCTAAGCAAACCAGTGTTTTGGGTTTGTTTGGTTTTTTTTTAATAAAAAAAAAAGCTGTGCCTCCTTACCTCCCTGGACTCAGACCTGGTTCAGGGGAGGGAGAGAGAAATGGAAATTGGTCTTTGTCGTTTCTTCCAAGTAGTAGAGCCAGGCTTTGGCTGGTCAGTTCATAGTCATTATTTTGCCTACAGTCAGTAATCCAACTGGCTTGGGATCAATGGTAGATTAACAATTGGGTTCAGGACTGAGATTGGAAATAGAGGTTAAAAGTCAGGGTTAAGGGGGGCTCTGGTGGCCTAGTGGCAAGGAGCTGCAACTACAATCCGAGAGGCGCACGGTTCGAATCCACCAGATGCTCTGGCGGGGAAGGAGGGGCAGTCTTCTCCTGTAACAGTCAGATCTGATTTGACAGTACACTCACATAAAAATAATAAAATAAAATAAAAAAAAATGTTTAAAAAAATTGGAGGTTAAAAATGAGGCGGGGTCAAAGTTGAGGTCAGATTTGGCCTTGAGGATAGGATCATAGCAAGGTTTGGCTTGGGGTCAGCATTAGGTTTAGGGTTGGGTTCAAGTTTGAACTTGGGAGCAATTTGACCTTGAGTCTGGTTGGAATTAGATGGGACTTTGGGTCACACATGGGATGGGAGTGGGGAAAGGACACAGCTCCCAGCCATGATGTTTCCTCCCAGAACTTCATCAAAGCCAAGCAGTACCCGGCGAGCACGCAGGTGGAGGTGCAGAACGATGGGGCCGAGTCCGCCGTCTTCCAGCAGCTCTTCCAGAAGTGGACAGTGCCCAACCGGACGGCAGGCCTGGGAAAGACCCACACTGTGGGCTCCGTGGGTGAGGACTGGCCAGGCAGGGCAGGGGAGGGCACGGCCCAGGGGCACATCAGGAGGGGACCTTCTGCACATCCCTAGATGGGGTAGGTGTTACAGAGGGGTGTGAGTGAACACAGGGTTGTCATGAAAAGAGACTGGGGACCACATGCGTCTCATTTGAATGGGATTGCCCCCCCCCTGAAGAACTTCAGTGACCAGCTGGTATTTGCCAAGGACAAGCTCAGCACCAAGCCCCCCCTCTCCTGCACAGGGGAAGCCAGAGAGTATAAAGCCTCTGTCATCAGCTCCCCATTGAGTTGGGACTCCATGGTAGTCGGGACATAGGCAGATCTTCAAACTTGCCCTCTGATCCGCCACAGCTCCCCAGAAGCACAGGAGATGCTGTTCTAGATTCTAACACTGTCTCTCTAATCTTGATACCTCAAGTAAGCCCCTGGATCTCTCTAGCCTCAGTTTCCTCATCTGTACAATGGGTCTCGTTATGATAGCTATCACTCAGGCCCACTGTGAGGACCCAGAGAACCAGACTAGAAAGTGCAGGTTGGGCAGCCTGCAAGTCCCCAACTGGTGACAGGTGGTGTTGTGACTCCCCCCCATCCCAGCCAAGGTGGAGCAGGTGAAATTTGATGCTGCATCGATGCATACCAAGCCAGAGGTGGCTGCCCAACAGAAGATGGTTGATGATGGAAGTGGGGAGGTGCAGGTATGACGGATGGAGGGGGGATGTGTTGTGGAGGGGGGAGG
>NW_006399856.1:570690-594470 GCF_000299155.1 Elephantulus edwardii | reverse complement strand
GTTGGGAGGGTGGAGGTGTTGGGGAGGATGGATGTGTTGGGAGGGGAGGCGGTGTTGGGGAGGGTTGGGGGAGGCAGAGCCTGTCCTGAACCTCACGCTGGCCTGGTACTGGACCCAGATATGGCGCATTGAGGACCTGGAGCTGGTGCCTGTAGACCCCAAGTGGGTTGGCCACTTCTACGGGGGCGACTGCTACCTACTGCTCTACACCTACCTCATCGGCGAGAAGGAGCACTATCTGCTCTACATCTGGCAGGTCCGTCCCTTCCGTCCCAGGCAAGGTCCACTCCGCCCCTTCCACTCTCGCAAGTAGCCGTCACTCTTGAGTGGAGTGTCTCTGGTGATGGGGAGCTCGCCCCACAAGGGGCAGCTGCAGTGAGAGCCCATGAAGATTGAGTAGCCCGTTCACAACTCTTCTTCCTCTTGGTTCTCCACGTCCCTTCCCATTGCCTTTCCACCACCTGCACATCCCTTTGCTCTGACTGCTTGTCTGGAATGAGGGCTCAGTCAGGTACTGGGCACCGGGGCTGAGTGGTGTGGAAGGAGCCAGAGAGATTGGGGGTCAAGGCTGTGTCCTGTAGGTGGGTCAGGGTTGGGCAGAGCCTGGGGAAGATTTAGCCTTAAGGCTGGAGTCAGAGCTGAAGTCTGAGTCAGGCACATTTCTGTGTCCCCAGGGTGGAGCTGGGTGGGGAAGGAGAGTTGGATTGGAAGTCAGAGCTGGAGGGAGTTGTGGCTAAACCTGGTGGTAAGTCCAGGTGAGGGGCTGACTCCTCTCCCTTTCCCTCTCCCCTCAGGGCAGCCAGGCCAGCCAGGATGAAATTGCAGCCTCTGCATATCAAGCCGTCATCTTAGACCAGAAGTACAATGACGAGCCGGTGCAGATCCGGGTTCCTATGGGCAAGGAGCCGGCCCACCTCATGTCCATCTTCAAGGGACGCATGGTGGTCTACAAGGTACTGCTGGACTGAGGTGCCTGGCACTATCCACAGCCCATGTAAAGTGGGTGCCTAGGAGGGGAGGGAGAACTAGGGCTTCGTCTGAGTGAGGGTCTGCAGGGTGAAGGTGTGGAAGGTGCCCAGGCAGAGGTTGGCTCACTGTTGGAAGAGGAGGATCGCTGAAAGCTCCTTCACCTCTGTGGAACTGGCGATAGATCCACCATGCAGTCACTAAAAAGATGCACGTAATGAGCACCTACTGGATGCACACCTTCACACGCCAAGTCCTTGAATCTTCCTCAGAAAGGGAGTTCTTTTAGTTGTTGTTAGGTGCTGTTGAGTCGTGTATGACTCTAGCAATACTGAACAACAGACATGATTCCTGTCCTGTCCTGTCCTGTGCCATCTTCCTCATCTCTGACAACACCTGAGCCCATCGCAGCTGTCACTGTGTCCGTCCGTCTTGTTGAAGGTCTCTTTCTCCGACCTTCCTCATTTCCAAGCATCGTGTCCTCTCCAAGGACATGCCTGTAGTATGGGAGATACAGCTTCGTCACCTTTGTCTTCAAGAAGCACTCCGGCTGCACTTTCTTGAAGACGTGTCTGTTCTTCTGGCAGTCCGTGGGATATTCAGGACTCTTGGCTAGATTTGCTTGAATGAAGTGCCTGACTAAGTGCACTGGGGAATCTCGGTATAAAGAGATAATCCTCGCTTTCTACGAAGATGGCACTGAAAGCAAAGAAGGAAGCCCCTGCCCCTCCCAAAACTGAAGCCAAAGCAAAGATGTTAAAGGCCAAGAAGGCATCCTGAAGGGCATCCACAGCCACAGGAAAAAAAAAGATTTGCACATCACCCACCTTCCGGTGGCCTAAGACGCTGAAACTCCGAAGGCAGCCCAAATACTCCCAGAAGAATGCCCCCAGGAGAAACAAGCTTGACCACTATGCCATCATCAAGTTTCCCCTGACCACTGAGTCAGCTATGAAGAAGAAAGAAGATAACAACACACTAGTATTCATTGTGGATGTCAAGGCCAACAAGCACCAAATTAAACAAGCTGTAAAGAACCCCTATGACATTGATGTGGCTAAGGTCAACACTTTGATGGAGAGAAGAAGACCTATGTTCAGCTTGCTCCTGATTATAATGCTTTGGATGTGGCCAACAAAATTGGGATCATCTAAACTGAGTCCAGCAGGCTAATTCTAAATAGAAATTTTTCTCACACACACACAAAAAAAAATATAGTTAATTCTCAAACACCAGATGCTCTGCTGAAGAAGGAGGGGCAGTCTCCTCCTGTGCCAGTCAGATCCGATTCGATGGTGCACAATAAAGAAAAAAGAGAGAGAGAATCCTCACTTGCATGCAGTGAATCTGTAACCTGTTTATTGAGCATCTCCTAAACGCACAGTCCTTTATGACACCTCTAGAAGGGAGGGAATGACAGGCTGGTGTTTCTACCCTCTCCTTAGACGCACTTCAGCAGTGTACTGACAGGGGACAGAGAGAATGAAGTTGGAGAAAGAAGAGTTGAGTTTGGAGAGGAGAATGGGGACATTAACCAGGGAATAGGCATAAGAGTCATGATCTTGATATTCAAATCAGTGCTTGGTGTTGTTAGGTGCTGTCGAGTTGAGTGTGACTCATCGAGACCGACGAACCACAGATCTGAACGCTGTTCCATCCTGTTCCATCCACACACTTCCTGACACCCTAAAGTTCATTGCAGCAGTCATCGTGTCAGTCCATGTGGTTGAGGGTCTTCCTCTCCTTCGCTGGCCCTCCACCACTCCCAACTTCATATTCTAAGGAATAGTCCCTTTTAGCAACGTGCCTGATGTGAGGCAAAGCCTCATTGTCCTTGCCTCCAAAGAGCACTCTGACTGTACCCTTTCCAAAACATATTTGTTCTTTTGACCATCCTTGGGAGGTGCAGCACTCTTCTCCAGCACCAAAGCTTAAAGGCATCAATTCTCCTGTAATCCGTATTCATTGTCCAGCTCTCTGAGTCATTAGCAAGTGACCAGAAGGACCATGGCCTCAATCAGATGCACCTTAGTCCTCAAACTGACATCATTACTCCTGCATCACTTGGCAGAGTGAAACGGACCCTCACTGCCAGTGGCAGGCTTGGATGAAAGCCTCAAGTGAGGCTGTGGGCCTTGAGAAGTCTGGCCTGGCTAACCTGCGTCGGAGGGCAGGAAGTCTAGAAAGACAATTTGTAACATCCTCATGGGGACAAGAATGGGGAAACCTCATCTCAAATACTTTGGGCATATTAGCAGGAGGCACCAGTCCTTGGTAAAAGACATCAAACTGGGGGAAGCAGAGGGTCAGCAAAAGAGAGGAAGACCCTCAGGAGATGACTCCACACAGTGCCTGCAGCAGTGGGCCTGGGTATGTCGGGGGCTGTGTGGATGGGGCAGCATAGAATCGGGTTTTGATCTGCTGTTGACAGAGTTGCTACAAGTTGTAGTAGCCTTGACACGCCCTCTGGGACACTAGCTGTCATCTGCCATCAAATCCACTCAGATTCGTAATAACCCCCGTATGTCGGAGGAGGCCCGTGCCCCATGGGATTCTCAAGGGCTGGTTTTCTCAGAAGTGGTTTGTTAGGTCTTCCAGGTGGACTCAAACCTATGACTTTCAGTCACCTATCACTTTTCAGTTAGTGGCTAAGTACATTAACGGTTTGCCTTCCCAGGGATGACACCTAGTTGAGGAGCTTGGGTTTTATTTGATAAGGAATAGGGAGCTACTGAAGGTGTCTGAGCAGAGGCCTCCATGATGCAAGCAAGGTTTTGAAAAGGTGAACTCATGTCCATGACAGTATATCAAAGGAACTGGATGGTCAAGAGCTGTGGGGCACTCCAGCCCCCCAATCCTCTTCCTCTCTGGTTCTCTTTATGTCCCTTGAGTCCCCCTCATGGTCTTCTTTACTAAGTTAGTCCCCCTCTTGTCTGGTCTTCTCACATCCTGCAGGGAGGCACCTCCCGGGCTAACAGCCAGGAGCCTGTACCCTCCACACAGCTCTTCCAAGTCCGGGGCACCAACGCCAACAACACCAAGGCCTTTGAAGTCCCAGCCCGTGCCACCTCCCTCAACTCCAACGACGTCTTCATCCTCAAGACCCAGTCCTGCTGCTACCTGTGGTGTGGAAAGGTGCGTGCAGGCCCGGACTGGGTCCTGAAGTGTCCTGGAGCCTGGGAAGACCCAGGCAGGAGCAGGTTGTAGGCCGGCTGGGTCCTGCTCGGTCATCCCCCTCGGTCGGTCAGGCAGGGCAGGACTCAGGCTGAAGGGGCCCTGCTCCGTCATTCTCCTGCTGTCTTTGGGATTCGTCTCTGGCATCTCCTCGGCTTGAGTTCTTTCTGCTGGGCCCAGATTCTCTGCCACTCTGTCCGAGTCAGTCCCTCTTGCTCTGTTTGTCTCTGGAGCCTGTTTCTGCCTCTGCATTGAGTGCTGTGACAGGGACTCTCAGCCTTTCTCCTGCCTTCTGAGGGTATGTGGACTCTCTTGTCTCCTCTGGCATTCTTTGGAACATCAGTGACAGAGAGGAGGATGGGAGAACGGGCCCCACATCTGCCGTGCGTGATGTCTGATCCAGATGTGCCTTCTCAGAACCCTATACCGACTGAGGCAAGAGGTGACACAAGACCCTTCCCCTTCCCAGGGCTGTAGCGGAGACGAGCGAGAGATGGCCAAGATGGTGGCTGACATCATTTCCCGGACGGAGAAGCAAGTGGTGGTGGAAGGACAGGAGCCGGCCAACTTCTGGATGGCCCTAGGTGGGAAGGCCCCATACGCCAACAGCAAGAGGTAACTAGATGGATCAGACCCTCTGCTTCCACCCTCGTGGTCTAGAGCCTGTGGCAGACATGGACTGAGGCCACCATGCTAGCCTCCAGGGCTCCATGATGGCTCAAGGACAGCCGTGTCCTAGGGCCTTCCGGCCATGGCTCTGTGCTCACTGGTCATACCTGAGGCCTGAGTTCTTTCCTTGGCAAAGGGAGCTCAGAGCTGCAGGTGGGAGTTCACACTGAGGCCCAGGTTGTAAGTTTGCCCTTTAGGGAGACAGTTCCAGAGGTGCCCTAGCCCTTTCCCTGCCTGATACAGGCTCAGGATGCTGAAGAACATCAGCTGAAAATGTCCCTTTTCAGAAGGATTTTCCTAAGAGTATCCATCTTCTGCCATTCTTCAGTTCACTACCAAAAGCACCATTGCTGCCATAGCAGGAAGAGGGATGAGAGGGAAATACCAAAAAGAAATTCCTCACAGGCCTCGTGGCTTGGTGGTAGGGATTTGCACTGTCAGCCTGAAGGCATGTGGTTTGAACCACCAGCTGTTCCAAGGGAGAAAGATGGGCAGTCTCCTCCTGTGCAATTTACTGTCTCTGAAAGACTACTGAAAGGTGCTCACTTCAGCAGTATGAAACACGATGTGAATGAAGAATAGTGTGAAACACAATGTATACGAACTTTGTAAGCAAGCCAATATTTTAAAAAATCATGTAACCAAAATACACAATAAAACTTAAAAAAAGTATATAATGTTGGAAAAACAAATTAATAAAGTTGGAAATAAAATAATAAAAACAGATAAAAAAACTACTGAAGGGTCAGCTATGGGTTGAATCTGACTTGACTGTACACAACAAAAACAAGCCTGTAGATGAGGCATTGGAAGGTGTGTTCTGGAATTTTCTCTCTTGGAGTACTTGAGGGATAAGGAAGGTCTTTTCATTCAGTCAGAAGATAAGGCATTTTTCTTTCTTTTTTAAAATTTTTATTTATTTATTTATTATTTTATTTATTTATTTTTAATTTTTTTTTTATTATTTTTGTGTGCGTGTACCGTCAAATCAGATCTGACTGGTACAGGAGGAGATGGCCCCTCCTTCCCTGGCAGAGCATCTGGTGGATTCGTAATTTTTTTTTGCGTGCATGTACCGTCAAATCAGATCTGACTCGTATAGGAGGAGATTATCCTTCCTTTTCCAGCAGAGCATCTGGTGGATTTGAACTGCGTGCCTCTGGGATTGCAGTGCAGCTTCTTGCCACAAGGCCACCAGAGCTCCCTAAGATAAGGCATTTTTCAGGGAAGAGTTGTCATTGGGGGCTGCCGAGTTGATTTGACTCCAAGCAGCCTTGTATGTTTCCTAGGCTATAATCCCGATGGAAACAGGTCTCACAGGGTGGCAGGGTGGGTTTGAACTCCAACCTTTGGTTAACAGCCAAGCACCTAAATACTGAGCCAGCAGGGCCCCTCTTTTTCCATTTCAGAGTCTCTCTAGGTTCACTATCCTTGCTCTCCTACCTTCTGCTTTCTTTCACTAAACCCACTTGTTTCTCCATCCTGCAGGTTGCAGGAAGAAACCCTGGCCATTGCCCCCCGGCTCTTTGAATGTTCCAACCAGACTGGGCGCTTCCTGGCCACGGAAATCCCTGACTTCAATCAGGATGACTTGGAAGAGGATGATGTGTTCCTGCTTGATGTCTGGGACCAGGTAGGAAGGAAGAGGGCTGGGGGGCTCACCTCAGCCTTCAGGGCCAAGAAAGAAGCAGCCCCAGTGTTTTCTTGGCTTTCACATGCTTTGTCCCTGGGAACTATATTATGAACATCACTTGAGAGAGACTGGGTAGGATGCATCCTTCTCCACCCAGTGTCTAATCTGTTTTATGGCAGAAAGAGTTCTTTAGAGGATCTGGGCTCCAAAGAGTGTGGGAGTCACAGACCTTCACAATTTCTAAGTAGGTGATATCTGTCCAACCTCCTCATCGCCCAGATGCAAACATCAAGGACTCAACTATCATCTGTCTCCTGAGATATGTATGTCCCCTGTGGGCCAGGGAAGCTGGGAAGGGCCAGCTCAGTCCTGGGATCCCCAACAGGTCTTTTTCTGGATCGGGAAGCATGCCAAAGAAGAAGAGAAGAAGGCTGCAGCCGTCACAGTGCAGGAGTACCTCAAGACCCACCCTAGTGGCCGTGACCCCGAGACGCCTATCATAGTGGTGAAGCAGGGACATGAGCCCCCCACCTTCACAGGCTGGTTCCTGGCCTGGGACCCCTTCAAGTGGAATGTGAGTGACCCCTGCTTAGCCCACCCTTCTCTGTATTGTTTCAAGGGCAGGGCTGACAGCTCTCTAGTGATGACCTGCTTGTCTGGAGGAGATTAGAGGTGAGTGGGAGCCCCTGGGAGATGGAAACAGGTAACAAACTCAGCTTCTAACCAAGAGGTTGGAAGTATGAATCCACCCAGAAGCTTTTGGGAGGAAAGTTCTGAAATCCACTTCCAAAAAAGTCAGCCATTAAAAACCCTCTGGAACACAGTTACTCCCTGACACACAGGGGCCCATGAGTCAGCACTGGATGGATGGCAGCTGATAGAGAGGGTGTTTTGTGCTGTCAGCTCGGAACTGACTCACAGCTGATCTTCCAGCAGGTTTTCAGAGGCAGTGAACTGTATGTGAGGTGACAGCCTATTCTTCTGCCACAGAGCAGCTGGTAGATTCGAACCACCTGCTTTTGGGATTACAGCACAGCTTCTTACCTCTAGGCCACCAGAGTTCCCTTAGAAAGAGATGAGTTAGAGCAAAAAGTAGGTCTGCAGTAAGGATGTTTTTCACCCTTTGGTGAGTGAGATGGAAGGGATTCTATCAGAAACCTGCATAATGATAAAAAGCTTTACTTATGCGTTGTATTTTAGCTTGGAACTGCTGGTTTTAGGTAAGATTTGCACTGGCCATTTAAATTTACATTAATTAGAATGTGATGAAGTAACAGATTCAGTCCCTCAGCTGCACTAGCCACCTTTCTGAGGCTCAGTGGCCCCATGCGGCCAGTGGCTGCAGCACAGAAGTGCACTTTTTCCGTCTCTACAGAAAGCTCTATTGTGCTGCCAGATCTTCATTCCAGATAAAAGGAACCATGACAGGGCTAAAGAACAAATGTTTCCTGACCCTGACATTGAAGCACAACGGCTCATACGTGTGGCCTTTACCCCGAGGACCTCGTTCTGTAGGGTGCCATGCTCTTAATCCAAGATGGCGCCTCTCTGGCACTTGGAACCTACCAGCCACAGTCTCTTACTTTGCATTTTACAGCCTCAGAAAACTCGGTGGAGGGTCAGCGAGGAGTTGGTTCTGACCCACGGCAGTGAGTCAGTGAGAAGGAATACCCCAGGGACAGTGATTCAGACCTCCACAGGGTAGTTAGATCCTCCGTTGATCCCAGTAGAAGCAGAGCCCTGGGAGAAGGTCAAGTCCTCTCAGTGAAACCCCATGGAAGGTTTCCTGAAGAGAGTCCAGGTAAACGTGGAGCAAATTCCATCCTGGTGCTCTGGTGTTCTAAACTGATGCAAGAGGGTCTTGGTGGGTGAGTGGTTAAATCACTGGTTCAAATCTACCGTTGACTCCGGAAGAACAGCCCCAGTAACCTATTTCTAGGGAGCTCTGGTAGCTTACTGCTAAGGAGTTGTGCTGCCAACGCAAAAACATGTGGTTCAAATCTACCAGCTACACCAGAGAAGAAAGAGAACCATGAGATTAACTGCCTTTGGAAAGCTGCTGGAGAGTCAGCTATGAGTCAGCTCCTGGTCAGCGGTCCATAACCACCACCACCATCAGTCATCTACTTTTAGGACACAGGGTTCAAGACTTTTGTTCATGGGTCGCCATGAATCGTACTGAGGTTATCTAACAACAGGACGCTTTAGTGGCAAGGAGCTGCACTGCCAAGCCAGGGGCAGGCAGTTTGAATCCACCAGCTGGCTCCAAAGGAGAAAGATGGGCCATTTCCTCCTGTGCTATTTACAGCTTCTGAAAACCTGCTGGAGGGTCAGCTATGAGTCATTTCCAACTTGATGGCACATAACAACAACAAAAACAATCTCCTGCAAAAATGACAGACTGGGAAACCCCATGGAGCTGTTCTGTTCTGTCGGTAGGGTCTTCTGTCAGTTGAAATCCACTCAGTTGCACACAGAACAGCAGCAACAAAACTGAAGCAGTGGTCAGGCTTCTTCTTGTTGTTGTTGTGTGCCGTCGAGTCGCTTGTGACTCATAGCGACCCTATGTTCAACAGCCCTAAACTCCACTCTGTCCTGTGCCAATCACACTGTCTCCGACATTCCCATCCCAATTATCCCAGTCACTGAATCAATCCACCTCATAGAGGGCCTTCCTCTCCTGCCCTGTCCCTCCACCCTCCCAAGCATGATGTCCCTCTCCAAGGACTGGTCTCTCCTCACATGTCCAAAGTATGTTAGACAGAGCCTCAGAATCCTTGCCTCCAAGGAGCCACCCGGTTTAACCCTTTCCAGGACAAATAGAACGGTCAGGCTTAGGTAGGGATTAGGTTCATTTGCTCAAAAGAAAAAACAAAGGTGAATTGCATGATTGAAGGGCTGAGTTTAGACAAATCTCTAGGCTACAAATCTAAATGCCAGCACGTCTCACGTCCACTTCAGTGCCCCAAGGCAGCAACCTTCGCCGTCTTCCCCTCCTCTCAAGTCTGTGCTGACTGCATGCATTCATTCAACATAGCAGAAATAATGTGTCATGTATGGTGCTAAGGACTGGGAAAGAGTCCCTCCAGAAGCTGTGGTTTCTTCCTTGATCCTTCTGAGTCAGGGTTCCCCATAACTATTAAGAGGCAGCCCCCCAGTTCTCTAGGACCCTGAGTGTCTCTGGACCTTACAGTGTTGCCATCAGGTTCTCCAGGCTGTGTGATGCTGTGTATGGGTGGAGGGATGACCCTTGAACTCTTCACCCCTATTCCATGACACCACCTAACCTCCTTTCCCAGGGACCCTCCCCATGCCTCAGCCAGAGCTCCCCTGCCTTCCTCACCCCTAGGCCCAAAGCCAACCCTTATTTTAACTCCTGAAAGAAAATGGCCTTTCTTTTCTCTGCTAAGGCCTGTGTGTAATCTGTCTCTTCATTTGCAGAATGTCAAATCCTATGAGGACCTGAAGGGGGAACTTGGAAACCCTGGGAACTGGGGCCAGCTCACTTCTGTGAGTATGGGGCAGGTGGTTTAACCTTGACCTTTTCCTTCAACACGTTGAAGCTGTGTCAGGTGGTTGGTCCTGTGGTGATGAGCAAAGATGAGGCCAATGTCCTACTGTTTCTCCCAACTTCTGGCTGTTTGATTTGAATACCTCTAGTTAGGTCTGCTCTGGTCCCTACTGAGATGGTTCTCAATCAAATGATGTCATGTATGAGAGGATGGCTTTTTAAAATGTACCTTCTGGGGGCTGCTCCCAGAGACTGTGGTTTGTGGAACTGGATTGGGGCCTAGGAACCAGCCTGATTTTAACACAGGACCTGGGTAATTTGATGCAGCTAGCCCTGGGCTCTCCTTTGAGAGGTGATGTTTCTCCCTCCACTGTCACTCCTGGGATCCCTTCAGGCAGCATAACTACACCACCTTCAGTGTTTCTGTTATTGACCAGTATCTATTCTGTCTATAGACTGCTGGCTTAGGGTATGGGAATAAGAATCAAATCCTTCCTTTCAAGAGTTCACAGGTATCCAGGGGCAACAAGACAGAGTAGATGATGCAGAAATAATGGCCAGAACATGTGAGCAGTTTCCAAGCCTGGTGAGGTCATGCCCAGCTGACACACAGGGTGTCTCTGCCCGCCCATAGGTTGAGCGTACTCTGTGGCCCTCGAGATACCCTTATTAGCAGACTACTTTGAAGGCTGAAAACTATCAACAGGATGAGAATAGTGAATGTGTAGGAGTTCTCGTGCACAGTGACACTCAGACCACAGGGTCTCGAGAAGCTCTTGAGATAAACCCTGCAGGGCAGTCCCACTCCGTCTTTCGGGCCTCTGAATCCCAGTTGACTTAATGGCACAAAATGACAAGTGAATTTACACAAGATGGTTTCATAACAGATACAGACCGGAGAGGGGTGTGAAGTGGCCACGTAGGTCTTTAACATGCTATTAACATCTCATTCCAGCTGACTTTGGCTGGACAGAGACACTAAGCTCTTAGCTCATGGGTCCCATCTGGTGTGTTCTTAGGAGGAGCGTGTGTGTGCGTGCGTGGGTGGGTAGGGAGGCGGCGAGGGGGAGTCGAGGAAGACTTCTTGAAGGAGGTGCCTTAGAACCAATGCCAGCACCACAGAGAGGCAGCCTTGGAGGGAGTGACAGACCAGCTAAGTAACTAGTGATGTCTTTTTCTTTCCTAGGAGATTATAAGCCCCAAAGTGGATGTGTTCAATGCCAACAGCAACCTGAATTCTGGACCTCTCCCCATCTTCCCCCTGGAGCAACTGGTGAACAAGTCCTTGGAGGAGCTCCCCGAGGGTGTGGACCCCAGCAGGAGGGAGGTGAGTCCTCATCCAAGAGGACAACAGGACACTGTCTCCTGAAGATGAGAGGGTGGTGGGGATGCCCAGGAGTGATACCCACAATGCCCTGCCTCCTGAGCTCATGTCTCCGCTGGGAAGAGAGATCAAAGAGGCCGTCACTAGTGTTCAATTTTAATAGCACGAGAGAGAAGTGCAGGTACCCCCAAGAGTGTTAAAAATTGGACCTTGGTTTGGCCAGAGAGCATTTCCTTTTGAAAGGTGAATAGGAATTTTGCAGGCAAAGCGGAGGCAGGTTATTCCTGGACCAGGAGGTAGAGTACACAGTGCAGAGGCAGGGGCTAATTAGCAGTGTGTGTGGCAAGACCACGAGGTGGCCTGAGTGGCTGCTTGCCAAGAACTGGGCAGAGGCAGGTGACCAGGCAGGCTAGGGCCGGACCGGGTGGGTAATGCCTTCTGCATGAGCGAGGTCTTGCATTCTCTCTCCTGAAAGTGGAAGGAAGCTGTTACAGGGTGGAGCAGGGGAGTTACGGTACGGTCAGATTCTCATTTTAGAAAGGTCATACTTGAAGCTTCTCCTGAAGAAGAGATCGGCGATGGCAGAGCCTCTGTATGAGACCTGAGGGGGCAGTTGTGCAAGCTGTCAGGCCGGGAGATGGATGGGTCCTAGGACAGGCTGTGGCTCAGGAAGTAGAGAGAAATACAAGACTTAGGAAAAAATGCAGGAGGTTAAATCCATGACACTTGGTGATTACTGAGTAAAAGGTGTGTGAGAAGGGGACAGAGAGTTCTCAGATACACCAGCTTGGGTAGGACTGAGCTTTGCCTACTGTTGTTGAGTCAGTTCTGACTCACGGCAGGTAGGTAGCTCAAACAATTTGCGCTCAAGTGCTAACATAAAGGTTGGTAGTTCAAACCCACTTGGCAGCACTTAAGAAAAAAAAAAAGACTGAGCAACAACCTACTTCTGACAAGTCATGGTTTGGAAAACCCTGTGAACAGCAAGCTGCGCTCTGGAGCACAAGGCTGCCCTGAGACTGAGCGTGGATGGGCGAAATCACGAGTGTGTTGTAGTTACATGCTGTTGAGTCAAGTATCTCTCATAGTGATCCTCTGAACAACAGATAATGATCCTCTGAACAGCAGATCTGAACCCTGTACTATCCTGTGCCACCCTCATCGTTTCTGAGCTCATGCGTGAGCCCATTACAGCTGTCGTAAGTTTAGTGGTGGCCTTCATAAGACATCCAAGTCAAAGTTCATGTTCAGTAGATAGTCAAACACTGTTCTAGTTAAAGTCTGTAAAAACTGTGTTGTGAGTGTGAGGGATGCAGAGTCTAACCCTCAACTTCAAAAGGGGGGAAACCCGTCCCCATCAGCAGCATCCTAGCCAATTACAGTAAGAGCTGACATGCCCCTCACCCTGCACTCCTCCTTCTAACACCAGCTGTCTCTCCCACAGCTCTCACTGCTGCTCTGCTAGGTTTGAAGATTGATTGCATGGGTCACTCAGAGCTCACAGACAGACCTCACAATGATGAGGTTTATTAGGGAAGTAACAGGTTACAGTTTTAGTTCTGAGAACACTTGGGATTTAGCTCAGTGAGAAGAGTCTCTTCTCAGGCTTGTTCACATGCAGGCTGCCTCTAACCCTCTGTAGTATGGCCTTAACCTTGCTCAGGCAAGGACTGCAAAGCTCCTTTAGATGAGACCTACCAATTATGTACTACCCCAACTCCGCCGTAAACCTAGGCCCAGAGGTGCTCAGCTTTGGCTCTGCAAAATGGCAGACCTGGCTCCCTTGGGAAGTACCTAAAGGTGCTCATTTTTTTCAGCAAAGTCCTCAGCTTTCTTGGGTTGGAAGCCTGTCTTACACTGGTCTTGGATTCTCTGCCACTGTTGTCGCCGTCTCTCAAATCTGCTTCTTTCCATTGTCACCACAGCTCTTTCTCTTGGGTTTGCACAGAGATCTCTAATCTCAAATTCTTTCTTCTTGATGGCAGTGGAATTCCCATTTTCTACCTCTGAGCCTGCTGCATTGAAGCCTCATGAAATGGCAAAACTGACCAGTCCCTGTGTTAGTGTTCTGCACGTGTTGTTTGTGTGATCCCACCCAAAACGTGCCATTTAAATCAGAGCTTGTCCTTCAACTTGAAAAGCACTTTCCTGTAGTTCTCTCCTGGGCCTTCTTGTTTGTGAGGTGACTGGAGGGCTAGGAGTTCCCATCGTAGGATGGAGTTGATCACAGTATGGATGACCAGTTTAGCTCAACCTCTGGTATATGAAATTATTCTATGAATATAAGTACTTAGTTTCTGGTCTACAATGGACAAAACCCCCTCTGAGGTCCAAAGAGAAGTGACTTGCTTACTATCATGTAATCGTGGTGTTGATTGCCTTCAAGTCGAACACAACTCATAGCGACCCTATGGACAAAAGGCCTAAAGTCCCTCTACAACTGTTGACATTTCTCAAAGTTCATGGAGTTTCCGGAGGCGTGTTATTTAGGAAGTGGATGCCACTCCTGCATTAGTCAGTCCCAAAAGCAAGTACTAAGTTATACTCTAGTCATTACCCATGATGGACAGTGTTTGGTGGAGCTCTCAGATTAAGACAGGCTTGGAAAAAGGATTGGCATCCACTTCCTAAAAAACATGTCTTTGAAACTCTGTAAACATTAGAGAAACGATGCTAGTTATAGAACGGGTTCAGATCTTTTGTTCATAGGGTTGCTATGAGTCGTGCTCCACTTGACAGCACTTAACAACAATAACAACTTCCTTTTGTTCATTTGGCATAAAGAAGAGATTCCTAAAAGGAAGGTGACTAGTGTCATTGGACCAGATGGTGGACCGGATGCTCAAACAGGTTTGAATTTCAACTAGAACAAACAGAATTGACAAGAACCAAACCAGAACAAAAACCACCCACCAAGGTAGAAGCAATCTTTAACTTGAGGTTTATTTTTTCCAATCATTTGTCACTGATTTTTTTTTTTATTATTGTGGGAGGAGTGTTCATTCTTGGCCACATGAGAGGGTGGGAGGGGTCTTCAGACCTCTCTGCCTGATCTACTTGGAAGGTGAGCCAGTGACAGTGGTCACGGAGGGCAGTAGCAAGATGGTAATCTGAGGTTGGCGCACTGATGAATGAACTGAGCAGTAGATATGGGCATGGGTGAGGCTGGTAATCAGTTGCCAGGGCTGCTGGGTTCAAAATCAGACTAATAGAAAGATTCAAGTCCAGCTAACTAGCCCAAAGAGTCAGAGTCCAGTAGGCACAATAAACTCAAGATCCAAAATGACTGGACCAGTGTGGACAGACATCATGGCCACTGCAGACAGACTTAGGGCCTAGCTGCTCTTTCCCATCTACTGATGCCGAAGGCATTCATTTATTCTCTTCTCCCCAAAGTACTGTACTGCCTGCCTTGGAGAGTGGGTGAGATTCCCTGGAGTCTTGAGGAGAGAATGTCTCAGGGGCAAGAGGCAAGTCTAATGACAGATTAGAGAACTAGGGCTTCAGAACCACCTGTGTTTGAGTCAATCAAAAGGTAGGTGTTTACCAAGAAGTCAACTCAGGGCTGCCTTCCAGAGTCAGTAAGACATTGATCAGAGAAACTCCTCTTGAAGCCCACTGCTTTCACCTGAGCCTGTCCCCTCCCAATGCCTCAGGGCGCAGAGATGGAGGCTGGGAGGAGCTGTCTGGTGGCATCTTTAATTTGAAGTCCTTACAAGCCTGTGCCATGAGGCCATTTGGCTTGCCTTCCACAGCTTCACTATCATTTCATGTTAGAGTTGGGATGAAGGTTGTTTCAGTCATTCCCTCAGTTTATATCCTGGTAGTGACTTTCAGGACAAGAGAACAGAGGGAGGATTCTGTTATCAAATGTTTCTAGAGGAAGCTCTGGTGGCTTAGGGGTAAGGAGTTGCATTGTGAGCCAAAAGGCACATGGTTCAAACCCACCATCCACTCTACAGGAGAAAGACAGGCAGTCTCCTCTTGTGTGATTTACTGCCTCTGAAAAGCCCCCGGAGGTCAGCTATGAGTTGAACTCGACAGTTATTGAGACATTTCTGGAGGAAGTGCAACCAGGGTGCTCTCCATAGGCAAGGATGGTGGAACTTTGTCCCGTACACTTTGGGCACGTCAGGAGAGGTCAGGCCTTGGAAAAGCACATCCTGCTGGGACAGGTGGTGGGTCAGAGGGAGAGGGAGACCCTCCACAGGATGGAACGATGCAGTGACCGTTACAGTGGGCTTGAGCAGCACGGTACAGGATAGAACAAGCTTCTGACCTGCTGTCTGACAGTCAGTCATAGCGGTGGTCTCGTGGGAGCTCTGGTGGCTTGGTGGAAAGGAGTTGTGCTGCCAACCCAAAGGCACACGGTTCGAAATCTTTCTCCCAGTTGCTCCGAGGAAGAAAGATGAGCCGTCTCCTCCTGGGTGATGTCCAGCCTCTGAAAACCCACTGTGAGTTAGTCGGCTGTGAGTTGGTTCCAACTTGATGACAGTGTCTTTTTTTTGAAATTTTTGTGGATCATTTACAGGACAAGAGAAGCCAGGACTGGTTATTCGATATCAATTTTCCATTCAAAATAAAACTAGAAAACTCCAACGGCATTGCCATCGAGTGGGAACCAGCTCAGACTTGATCCTCCAGAGGGTCTTCAGAGGCTGTCAGTTACACGGCAGTGTTCACCTTTCTCCTGTGGAAGCTGACAGTCAAACCAGAGGCATCGCCTTTGGGTTAGAGGCACAACTCTCTCCAGATGAGACCACCAGGCCTCCCTTTTCTACTGAGAAACAACTAGGCAAAATTTGTTCTTTGAACTTTCTAGCTTCTCCTTTCAAGAGCCTACTCCAACCTCAGTTGTATCTTCTGCTGTTAGACTCCAGCCATCTTTAAACAAAACTGCTGCTCCCAGATAATCATCTCGTTGATGTTGTTGTTAGGTGACACTGAGTCAGACCCTGACTCATAGCTGACCCGTCATCAGGTTTTCAGAGGTTATAAATTGCACAGGAAGAGACTGTCCATCTTTGTCCCTTGGAGCCACTGGTGGATTCAGATGCCCTGTCTTTGGAATTGGTGAGCCATGAGAGCCCCCCACTAGCTGCCCCAAACTCACTGCCAACAATTGTTAAATCACAGTAACCGTGTAAGACAAGGTAGAACAGCCCCACAGGGGTTCAATCTGCAGATCTTTATCAGGAGCAGACAGCCTCATCTTCCTCATGCACAGCAGCTGATTCAAACCTGACTTTCTGGCCACTGCTGGTGGGACTTACCATCGAGCTGTAACTCATAGCTGACCCTCCAGGTTTTCAGAGGCAGTGAATCGCAATGGATGAGATGACCCATCTCTCCCCCGCCCGAGCAGCTGGTGAATTTGAAATGCCTTTGTGTTGGCAGCCCAACTCCTTACCATTAGGCCACCAGAATGCCCTTTTCAGCCTAACAACTTTTGATTGAGCCCAATACTTAACCCATTACACTACCAGGGATCTTGATATATTCCCAGGGGAGTATAGATGACTGATGACACTTAACAATTGTCCTTTAACCAGAACCAACCTGTAAGGGGCAGCTGGGCGGAGGGAGCGAGGGAGAAGCTGTAATGCTCACGTTTCCATCACAGCACAGTATATACTGGGCAGGTCTAGGACAAAAAGCTATCAGACTATCTGAAATCATGCTGGGGAGAGGCTGTGGAATCAGAGAACTTCGGCCACGTCTCCTGAAAATGGGAATGTTCAGGTGTCCCCCTCTATTTTTGTAAATGCTCCAGCAGCATACGCAGGCCAGGATGGTGCTGTTCTGCACACTAGGGCAAGGGCAGGTCCTCTTTCTTGGACTTCATCTAAAGCAAGGTGGGTCCAACAGAGGGGCCCTCCCAGGGTTGATGGGCTCTTGCTAGGAGAATCCTGTGGTAAGAGCAGCCAAGTCTTATTAGAGATCTTCAGTGTGAGCAGATCCCTGCCCCCACCCTCACTCCCACCCCCAGCCGTGGAATTCCTGGGAGAGGCGTCCGTAAAGAATCATCTCAGCCCTTGCAGATTGTCTGCTGCTTTAAAATAGACAAGAGACTTTGTTTTCAACGCTTTGTCTTGTGGCCTAGTCCATAGGGTGTCGCACAGCTAATCAAAAGGCTGTCTCTGGCTGTTCAAATCCACCAGTCCCTTGGGAGGGAGTGGGGCAGTCTCTTTGTTGTGATTTATGGCCTCTGACATCCAATGGTGGGTCATTATGAATTGTGAGTTTGCATTTTTCATGCAGTTTTCTCCATCCACATAGAAAATCTTAAAGTAGGAGCATTGGTCTTTGTGAGATTTCTCCCATTTTCTAGAGAGGAAAACTAAGACCTCGAAGGGGACGCAATGTCAGCCTTGTTAAATGTCTTATTTCAAACTACCACATTACTGTTTTGTTTTGTTCATGTTCCAAATGTAATCACTTAGGGACAAGTTTTGGAACCCTGAAATGCTGGCCTGTCCTCTAACCCGCCCTTTCCTGGTTCTTAAGACATCACCTACATGTCACACCTGTATGCAAAGTCCCCGGTGGGGAATCAGGTTGGCTTGGCTCCTAACCAAAAAGTGATTTGAGTCCATCCAGAGATGACTGGGAAGGCAGATAATCTACTTCTGAAAAATCAGTCACTGAAAACCCTGTGGAGTTTTACTGACAACCTGGAGTCACCATGAGCCGGAGTCAACTCTATGGCCAAGGGTTTATGACTCATCAGAATACAGGCCCAGCAGGAATGTGACCTCTGCCCTCTGTTCCTAGGCGCACCTGTCCACGGAGGATTTCACAAAGGCTTTGGGGATGAGTCCGGCTGCCTTCTCTGCTCTGCCTCGGTGGAAGCAACAAAACCTCAAGAAAGAAAAAGGACTCTTTTGAGAATAGCCCTTGTTAAAAAGCACTGCCTTGCCCTGCATGCGGGGTTGTTTTTATTCCTGGTATCCTTATGCCAATTGAAATGTAAAGTTATAATCACGTCTGTGAGTGGCACACTGTGGGGCAGTGCCAACCATCTGTAACCGAGAGGGTGCTCCCAGGAGGACCCTGAGACCCCAACACTAGTGCTCTGGTTGGCTGGCCTGTTTCTATCCATCCTGCTCTAGAACTTCCTGACTCTTCCCACAGCAGTTCTGAGCCGCCATCCTCTCTCTCAGCGGATTTTTACTCATGGCAGAGGGGCTGAAGCATTTGTTTTCTATCTTTCCAAGAATAATGGAATTTCTTTTTTGTACATACTTTCCTCACAGCCTTACCCGGGTCCTAAAAGTCACAGGGACCCCTTCTTTGAAGAAGAATGGCTTAGATATTTGATTAGACTTCATAATGCTAGTCAGTTAGTGCAGCGTATCTACTGGGCATCAGCTTGAGGATTAAGGCAAATAGGAAATGCAAATGCTACTGCACCCCTCTCTGGTACCCTTAACAGTAAGACACAGGAGAGTCAGCTGAGGCCAGAGCCACCAAGCTCACAGGCTCTTCGGGTGGAGATGATGGGAACGCAGTGGGGACTCCATCTCTATGCTGGCTGGCCCTCTACCGGCCTTTAGGTCTAACAGCGCTGCATGAGAGCAGTCAGAAGGCAACAGATTGCCGGTTCCCAACAACTAACTTTCAAAAGTGTCTACAAGAATGTGCCCTCTTCAGAAATAACAGACAAACCACAAGGTTAATAAAGGCTTTAATTCCACACACAAAAACTCTATGCATAATTTAAAAAGGGAACAAAAACAAGGAAAAACCATAAAGAATACAGAGAAATAGTTCTGCTAAAACACAGATAAAGTGCTGCTCCATACAAACAACATAAAGAATCAGAATCAAAAGTCACTCAGAACAAAGAAAATCCACTTCACATACAACGTGGCCACAGCTGCCAGCCAAGTCGCTAGCAGCTCAATTAGGCAAAATGTAGGAACCCTATTGTTTGCCTCTTGGTAAGCATCAATGAACAACACTGACAACAGGCCAGAGAAGTTGGGGAGGAAGAACAGGGAGAGGAAGCTGGGGAAGAAATGTGCACAACCGCATGTCTCACTCTTCACAGGCTGACTGCTGTTCTGTGTTCACACACCAAACCCTCTGATACCTCAGGTCCTGATGCAGGCTGGCATCCACTCTCCTCTCCTGCCGGCGGATGTACCTGCACACCAAGCCTCTTCAGGCAAAGTCCAATGTTACCAACAGTAATGGCTTATGTTCACACAGGCACATGTGAAAAAATCTCAGATACGTGGAAAGCAAACAGTTTTCCAACCATGTAGAAATAGGATAGAACACAAGAGACTGCCTGAAGTCTAGTAAGCAAAGCATGCCGTCAGGAGTCAGTGACTGTGGTGAAACACAACTTTCAAGGTCTTAACAAGCTAGAGCTTTCTAATAAAAAACCAAAATCCCCCAACAAAACCTCTAGATGTTAACAAGACATATCAAGTAAGACAAAATTTGGATTCTGAAGCAACACAGTAGAAAGGTATTGGAGGGCAGGGTTAGTTTCATCGTGGTATACGGCTGCAAGAGGACATTACTGTGGAGAGGATCTGGACAGATCTTCTTTCCTGGGACAGTCTGATGTGGTTGCTTTTCCAGGAAAAAGAAAATCTCCCATCTACACACAAAAGATTCACATGTACGTGGAGAGCTAGATCTTTTTTTCCTGTTTAAGCACAAGATTAAAGGAGGGGCCAGTTAATTCAAAGGGGGGAAAACCCTCAAAGAGAGTAACCAAGAGCATCCACTGAAGGGGTTCCAGAGGACAGAGAAGAAAATGGGGAAGGATTGTTATTCAATATAGTATTTTAATAAATCTTAAATAATTTTGTCTTTCTTTCCTGTATGTTCCTCAAATGCACTCTCTACATCCAGAACATCAACTATATATTTGAGACCCTGCTGAGAACTGTTAATTTAGGTGACTTCACATAAATTTGCAGTACAATTCTATACACAGATGCCCAGGAATACAGCTGTATTTATAATGACAAAATGCTAACCACAATATAGAAGAGTAAAATATCTTGTGAAATATCTTGCTAGGGGGCTTTTAATTCTTAAAGCTTCTTTTAGAACGTATACTTGATTAAAGAGAGAAAGAAAATGTAGCCTAATATTTGTCTCTTGGAGCCAAATGAACACACCTCAAATATGCTGCACGCTTTAAAAAAATGTAAACATATTTACATCTGTTAAATCTGTTAAGCCATTTTTATTAGGCCTTAAATTAACAGACCTTGGCAAGTAAACAAAGTTTTTGACTCAAAATATAAACAGAACAATTCATGGATTTGCTTTTAATTATATTATCCTGCCGAGACAAAAGTGTATACATAAGTATAAGAAAGTTCTCCATAACCTAAGAGTTGACCTTCTCAAAGGCTGAAATTAAGTCATAGCTACTAATGAAGTAATAGCAACTGGCCACTGTCAACTTTCCCTATTAGAGAAAAAGAACCTTAAATTTTACTTGGTTTCTGTTTCTCATCTAAAAAAATCCAATTAGAGACAAAGATTAAACTAAGTGCTATCAAGTTCCAATTCAATCAAAAAGAAAAAAAAATAATAAATAAAATACAAGCACACATTTGGTATTTCCAATGGGAGGGCTGCCGGGCCACAGGCACTGTCTCTAACTTGTCCCATCCTGCCTCTGAACACGCCAAATGCCCCAGACCCTAATTCTGGGATTTTAAAATGGTCACACTGCAAAAAGAATATATTATCTATTTATAATTTTAAAAATATATACAAGCTACCTCACGATACTAATAAACCTCATCAGCATAGTCCTTTTGAAATTGTTATCACTGACACTTCACCGAACTTAATTGGCAAAATAACTGAATAGTGAGGGAAACGGGGAAGACTGACAAGGCCATGAGGGACAGAGATAGCAAGGAAGATCTGAGGACATGACCAGAGGCCTGTTTGCAGGAATTCCTGGCCAAGAAATGAAGACCAAATAGAATCTGGTTTCTGAGCCTGGATAACTTCTAGTGTACATATGGTAAAGTAACAAAGTCATTCTACAGGCCGCTTTTCAAGTGACAACAGGGCCCATGGCGTTATTTCTACATTTCTTTTAATGTGCCAATGTTGTCCTCACTTTACTTATTCCCAATAATTTTAAACAGTGCCCTTTAATGCTCCTGAATGTAGATATGGAAAGAAAATAAGAAATGGCTGCAGACCTTAACTACCATTTCACTCCTAGCAAACTAGTTATTTTCAAGCAGAAAATCAAACACAAAACAAAAAGATCTCTGGTGGGAAGGAAACAAAATTGAAAAGACAGTATTTTCAAACAAAAGTTTCCCCTTTGCACTGAAGTATTTGGGCATCTCTTTTCACCGTACCGGCTGTGAACGTACACTAGAGTATCATGTGTTAGATGGAAGGACAGTGAGCATTTATCAGGAGTTAAGCAAAAATGCTGAGGCGATGTCCAATTCAAAGGTGCTACAGAACACGTTCTGTCAGGACACATCCTAGTTCTGTAGCAGCGCCCGACCTCTCCGGAGGAAATCTGTCACAAAGAAGCAACCTCTGTGCCAAGAATTTGAAAAATATTTTCTCATCCTAGAAAAACTGATGTGGTTTTGTTCCTACTTTGGAACTGAAGAATAATCTTCATTTATAAGAAAAGAAAAGCAAAACCAAACCAAAAAAAAAAAAAAAAAGCAAGGCTCTAAGGCTCTATTTTGCTATTTTTAACTCTGAGACTCGACCGATACCTAGGCTCACAAAATTATTTTGTGATCAGAAGTCTACCCTCAAACTCATTCTTTATGTGGGTCTACAACTGCTTACCTAAGCCAGTCTGTCAGCTGAGGACTCATGAAATACTTTATGGTGTACCTCATGTAGCCTCAACCCAAAGCACCTAAAAAGTAAGATAAATATTATGCACCTTTGTTAGTTCTTGGGATTACCTAACCCAATCACATTTCATTTCCACACTGTTTCAAGGACAAAGCCAGACAGCAAACAGGGTCAAACTCAACCTCCAGCTTTATCGTACAGCCCACACACTTCATTCCACACTGGTAGGAGGGCTTTTAGCTTTTTATCTTTAACACAAGAACATACCTCTTGAGTCTATCTGAGACTCTATTTGAGAGTCAAGAGATATACAAGATTATCTTCACCACCATAGTATAGATGATATGTGAGGAAGATACTATGAAAGAACCTTTACAGATACGCAGTGTGTACAATGAACACCAAACGTGGGACTGTAACACATTCCGAAGCACCAACAATCCATTTTTTGGGACTGCATGTAAACAGCAAAGGCATTACATATCCATGAAATGACTAGGGGTAAAGGGAGAGAGCTCCTCAAGTCAGGTGACAGAAATTGCCTTCCATTGTAAGGAAGAAAAACTGTCATTAGTGTAACATGGAGAAGTGGTATTCCAGTGAACTTTACTAATGAGAGACAAATGAAAGTACAGATTTAAGTGCAACTACCCAAGGAACATGAAAGCTAAATGCCAACTGGTGTGTGTTTGTCTCCACACATTTCTCAGGTGAACAAATTGACACTTTCCTTCCTTCTCCAAACCGCAAGCGTACTTGAGCATAGTCTGGTGACTCATTCTAATTCTTTACAGATCCATTCATCCTGTGTGTGTGAATGCATTTACACATATATATTTACAACATAAATTCCTAAGACAATAGAAGTGTCACTCTTGTAGGAGGAAAAAAATGAAAATCAGGTACAGGTGTGACACCAAAATTTCCATAAAATAGCATGGAGCTTTCAGCATAATGACAATTTTTGTCTTTTGTTTTGGCCCTGAGCTGTGTGTTGCTCCCGCATCAAGTAGAGTTCTCTTTGTGCAGAGAGAGGGGAGGTGGGAGGCAGTGAGAGTATGCAGTGCACGCTGCCAACCCAGGAGATTGTTCCTCATGAGGCCTGACGAGTAGTCTTCCCTGCTTCCAGGTTTAATGCCTGAGAGTTCTTTTCTGTTTCCAACAGCTCATCAAAGATCTCCCTTAAAATTAAACAAAAATAAAACAGAAAAATTAGATGAGCAAGATAAAAAAGGTCAGAAAAGGGGTATTAAGTTAAGTCCACACAATTCTATCTGCGGCACTGTTGTTAGCTACTGCCCTGTCATGGAATGGACAGCTGCCTGGTTCTGCACCAACTATGATTCACAGGGTTTCCACTGGCTGATTCTGGAAGCTGACCTTCAGGCCTTCCTTCCTACTGTCTTATCTGTAAACTCTGCATCACAGCAACATGCAAGCCTCCACTGACAGATGTAAGCTGGCCGTATATGAAGTACGTCGATCAGGAACTAAACTTGGGTCTCTTGCATGGAAGGTATCAAACCTGAGTTTCCTACATGGAGGGTGAGAAGTCTACCATGGGACTACCTAAATTTCACTGTTGTTTTGTTGTTGTTGTCATGTGCCGTTGAGTCGTTTGCGACTCATAGCGACCCTATGTACAACAGCCCTAAACCCTGCTCTATCCTGTGCCAATC
>NW_006399856.1:561080-565134 GCF_000299155.1 Elephantulus edwardii | reverse complement strand
AAAAATAAACAACCTAAATTTAAAAAAAAAAGGAGGGTGGGAGAAGAGGTCAGAAGCAAGCCAGTGATGGGAAGCAACAGTGGAGAAGTTGAAGAGGCTGATCAACAGGAGTAGTGGGATGATCTGCTCACAAAATGACACATCACCTCAGCATTCCTCTTCAGTTCCTCAGCTTCGGCTTCTGTGTACTCCATATCTAAAACATCTTCATTTCCAGAGTCCTCGTCAGAACCCAGAGAATCCAGGAAGGAGTTGTTAAATTCTGAGGAATACAAAGACAAAAGTCTTGAAAAAGTTCTTGGAATGAATAAACACAGAAAGATGTAATAAAGAAGACAGATATACACATTTTATCATCTTTTCAATTACAAAACACAGTATTATTAAAAGGTTTCCAGGCCACTAATGCCATTCAAAGGAAGAACATTTTAGGCACCTGCTATCTGCAAAAGAAACATTCCTTCTTATTATTTATATAAGAGGATCTAATCTTCCTGCATCATTCAAGATTTTGCCCACATATCACGTCAGTATGGCAACTTGAGAAAAGTTGAACACATTCTTCCCTTTTGGTTTTCTAACTCCAGCTTTCTGCAAGTTTTGTTACAATAAAATGTATGGGTCATATCTTATGGATAACACTGAGAAGAATGGTTTAAATATGGAAAGCTATATACGTCAGGGTTGTGTTCTTCTCCTTGTCTGTTCAATCTGTATGCTAAGCAAATCATCCAAGAAGCTGGACTACATGAAGAAGAAAGTGGAACCAGGATTGGATACATCATGATTTAAGGGAGAAAAACAGATATCTATGATTGCATTTTACTTGAATTCACAATCAAGATTAATGGTAACCTCAGTCAAGAAATAAAAAATGTGCGACCCTGGGAAAATGTGCTGTCAAGGGCCAATAAGCAAGGATATCAGTTTAAAGACTAAGTTACGCTTAATCCAAATCATAGCATTTTCAGTTGCTTTGTACATATCTGAAAGATGGACAATGACAAGGAAAACCAAAGCAGAGCTGATGCTTCTGACTTACGGGGTGCTGATTTTCCTATGGACTGACAAAAGAACAAACAAAATTTGTTTTGGAGGAAATGTAACCAGGGTGTTCCTTAGAGACAAGGATGGTGAAATTTTGTTTCATTTATTTGGGGCATATTATCAGGAGGGGTTGGCTCCTGGAGAGAGATATCATGTTGGGAAATGTAGGTGGTCAGAGAAGGACAGAAAGATCTTCAACAAGATGGACTGACACAGTGCCCTGTAACAATGATCTTGAGCATGACAGAGATGTTGAGGACCGTGTGTCATAGTCTAATCTATATGAATGACTGAATGAAAGCCAATATGGTTTGTAAACCTTCACTTAAAAAAATCTACTGGTGGAATTCTATCAAAACATGAGATCAAGAATGAGAAAGAGTGAAATGCAGAGAATGAGAGATTTAAACAAGAGAGAAACAGAAGAAATCTCTAGTAGATTGGTTAAGGGAGCTCTCGGTTATCTGTTTACTGACGTGGAGTGGAGGTCTGTCAAGGACTGGAGTGATGTAACGCACTAGAAGGCCATTATTGCACACTGTGTTTTAAGCCTGAAAAGCCTCTTTTTGCTTACTCCTGCCTGGGTAAGCCTCTCATCGCTGACAAGTTGGAAGGGACTCAAAGCTGACCCACCACTGGGTTTCCAAAAGCTGTTAATTGCATGAGAGACTGCCTTTCTCCACTGGAGTCACTGGGGAATCAGACCCACCTTTGTGTGGCCTCTGGGTTAACAGCACAAATCGTTATGGAGCAGGCCCTCCAGAGCGCCACTTATTTTTCATTTTGTCTTAACCATGTACTACTGAAATTTCTATTTTCCCTCCATGCCTGGTTGACCTGTATTTTTGTATCTTTTCCTACCGAAGTTTTCTGTTTTGCTATATCTCTGAGAGCAACAGGAAAACCAGTGATACCAGAAATGGAAGACTTCCCACAGTAACATATGCATGTGGGCTTCCATTACCTAGCCCACATATTTGTCCTGTCAGATGTCTTAACAATGAATATTATGCTTCCACGTAATCACTCAAGACCTTATCCACTGACTTCCCCACTTAACTCTTTTGCTATACAGATAGAGTATAGTGTGAAGGGTTTATTGTTCCAAATGGATTTCCTAGCCACTGAATTGAACTTTGCCATGTGGAGGGGCGGGATTATGTGACTAGAGTGTGTTAGCCCATCCACAAGGGTACTGGCTAATCTTGCCACTAAACTGAGCAGACTCAGTGGCAGATTTGAGAATCTTCCCCACTAGCAGAGAAGAAGAAAGAACATGTAACACATCCTTCAGGGCCAGAAATTCTTGCATCAATCAGACCTGGTCTACAGGAGTAATAGCCATAGTAGCCACTGCAGAGAATCAGACCTGATATGAGACTGCTAGCCCAAGGAGAACCAGAGCTTAAAGCCTTTGTCCAAGTTTTTTTTAGCAATTGGGAGAAAGACATAATTGGCAGAATTGAGAGCTTTGCAACACTGGTTTAAAGCCATGAGGCTCAAGGCTATGGTGTCTATGAGCACATTTAGGAAACTGTCCTGACCGAGAGATTACAATTTGCTACTAACCTGAATTATAGCCTTTGGCATCTTTAATATGGTTCTTGAGCTATTGCAATGGATTTCAGACCCAGCAGGACAGTAAGACTGGTATTAGGATGAGAAGAAAGACGTATGGGAGCATGGGGAACATTTCTGACCTCATGGGAATTGGTTTTGTATTGCTGATGGAGAGTTTCCCTTTTTGGAGTTGGTAAAGGTCAATTAAGTCCAACCCCAGATGATCGTTGCTCTTTTTATATAGTCTTTAGTATTTAATTTTTTAAAATAAAAAAATTATTTATAGAATGGATAGACTTGTTAAAACTATAAAGAATCGAAAGCTGATGATAAATACAAATGTGAGAATAGTGGTTTCCTTTGGTAGAGAGGAAAAGAAGGGGTACCATTCAGGCAACTTCCAAGGTACTCTTTCTTTACTTGGAGCTGTTAAAATTTGTTATTATTAAAAAATAATGAACACACACAAGTCATATGTTCTTTTCTGTATGTGGTACTTTTTACCAACTAAAACCCATAACTAATCTTCGTACCTTGAAGACTTAACTCTGTAGCTCTTTTGAGGTCATCATCTTCTTTCTGTTCCCAAGCCTCCTAAGGGGAGAAGAATAAAAACTATGATACTCAAAGTCACTAATACTCAGTTGAGGAGGATAGATAAAATCAGCTTCTCTGAACAATTTGCTAATGCTTTCACTGTCTTAAGATATTAAAAACGTGGTCACTGAAGAGTATGGACAAGTTCTTCACTTTCTGAACACTGTTCTCTTAAAAGCTTTGACCTCTAGCCAATGGCATATGGCTTGCTTAACAAAAGTCATTCACTGTGACATGACAGACTTTCCTTTTTTCTAGTATGTGTAAACTGTCTGCACTTACAGTTCTCCTAAGTTGTTGAGCCAGCTTTAACACACCACTAACCCTGTCTATGAGAACAAGATACAGAGTATTTCCACCAAGCAGTACTCTTCACAGGTTGCCCGTTTCCTTTTTTTTTTTCAATTTTTTTAAATTTATTTTTTTATTATTTTTTGTGCATGTACTGTCAAATCAGATCTGACTGGTACAGGGAGGAGACTGCCCCTGCTCCAGCAGAGCATCTGGTGGATTCAAACCACGCGCCTCTGGGATCGCAGTGCAGCTCCTTGCCATAGGCCACCAGAGCTCCGCCCCTTTTCTTTTTGCGAAAGACAGAGTAGATGCTTAATTCACACATAGTGCTTTGATGGTTAATTTTCGGATACATCTGAGGTTCTGCTAAAAAAGCAGTAACTCGACCCAGCAATTCCACTACTGGGAATATACCCTAAAGAGACCATAAATGACATCCACCAAATAGATATATGTATACCCATGTTTATCGCGGCTTTGTTTACAATAGCAAGGAGTTGGAAACAACCTAAATGCCCATCAACAAACGAATGGGTAGAGAACCTGTGGTATATTC
>NW_006399856.1:557912-559995 GCF_000299155.1 Elephantulus edwardii | reverse complement strand
CATGGCCTGTATCAGGTGCACCTTAGTCTCCAGAGAGACAACATTGCTCTTGAGTACTTTAGAGAGGTCCCTAACAGCAGACTTTCCCATTGCAATACGTTTTTTGATTTCTTGCCTGCTGGTGCCAAGAGTGTTGACCGTGGAGCCGAGCAAACTGAAGCTGTGAACAATCTCAATCTCTTCACCATCCATCCTGATGCTTATTCATTCATTCCTTGACCTTTTTAGCCCTTTGGATTCTTATTTTTGAGAACAGTAATGAAGAACTGATCTTTAATAAAAATGCAATATAGCTCTCACCCATATAAACTAGATCTTCTAGCTGACACAAGAGGAAGTTAATGTTTCTAACAAGATAGCTCCTAAAATCAAAACAATCATAGGCTCCATACTCAGATATTAATGTATGATGAGTAATTAATGCTGAGTGTGAAGAGACAATATTCTGGACATAAAAGGAAATAACAAGCAACAAGCTCTAAACAGAATAAAAACCAAAAACTGCCACCATCAAGTGATGGGAACACTTTACCCTCAAAAATGGAGGGGGGACTTAATCATGGGGTTGCACAATTTGATGGGGGGGGGTGAGGGAAATGGAAAGAATGTGTTCTTGAAAACAATGTATTCGAACTTTGTAAATAAACTAGTAGGGAAAAAAAAGGATGAATGAGTTTGGGTGATTTTTAGCCGGTGGTTTTGTGCTGGTACTATTCCTTACTTGTGCATATAGAAGAAGATGTAACCACTCCGATCGCGGTCACTCTGCACGGAAGCTTCCTGGATTTTAGACACCTCTAGGTCGTTATATGTAAACCACGCCTGCTTCTTAATGTCATACACATCACTAATATAATGACCTGAAAGAAAGAAAACCTTAAAATGCCATTTTTAAAAACATACTAAACTTTTTTTTCAGGTATAAAAGTTATAAAAAGAGAAACATCCACTCTCTCTACTCCACCCCACCAATCTTTCTAAAAACCATCACAAAGCCCAGACAGACAACTATGGAAGGGAGAGGTAGGCCTTTTATGAACAGATAATGAAAACACACGACACAACTCAGACTTAATGCACTCAAAAACAGGATTAAAGTTTTTCCTGATGCATTCCACTTATGGCATGAAAAGCTAGACGACTACCTGATTAGGAAGCAAATGCTGACCAGTAAGGCCATTTATAGAATGCTGCCGTTGTGATGTCTTCTCACCTGAGGAAGAAGTGCTCCCAATGTGACTGACAACACTGATGAGCCGGTAGGAATGAGGAAGATTTCCTGTCTGGAAAACAGAAGTGGATGCAACTTTGAACTCAGTCAGACTTAACCCAAGGTTCATAAACTCGTCCGCTTACATGTGAAACACTATAATCATACATTCTTCCTCACTGTATTAGTATAATGAAATAGAAAACAATCCAGTGTTCAATGTTAGTAAAAAAAAAAGATATTAAACAGCATGTTCATTTGAATGACTCTTTCAAAGTCTACTTGAGGACAAGAAAGTCAAGATAATAAAGCCCTATGTTAACAGGAGCAATATGGATGGAGCTTAGTAAGTAAAATTACAGAAAGTCTGGGAAATAGAAAAGACGAAAGTAAAGCTAAATTAAAAAAAAAGATTTGAGTGAACTGAGCAACATCAACTGATTGGTTGGTGGTCATATGTCTACATTTGACTTTAAAGATCACAGCTACTTGGTGGAACTAAAGGTAATTTACGATATACATGCTTTTGGATGCCACATTACTCAGTTCAACCACAGAGGCACACAAGGTAGTCAGGGTGTTTTTGCTTTCAAAATCTTGTAAGAAACAAAGACCAGAGGGCAGGAGAAAACAACAGCCACTTCTTTTGACAGCGATCACGGGGGCGGAACAAACAGTAACTTGGGAGAAACACTCAGAAAAGGAGGGTGCAAATGGCTGCACAACTCAAAGGGTGTAAAACATATCAGAGAAGTGTACATTTGAAAACTTGAATCAGTGTATGCCTTTGCCACGTGAAACACTGAAAAGGAAATTTGTTTAAAAAAGGAGGGTGAACTCACAAAAGAAAAGAAGGAGAAGACACAAATAATC
>NW_006399856.1:530994-550757 GCF_000299155.1 Elephantulus edwardii | reverse complement strand
GGGGGGGGGTTTGTGTGGGGAGAAGGGTGCAACAATGAATGAATGGAATTCCAAAATCTCTGTACATGTTCATTGAAATGAAAAATAAACAAACCAAATTAAAAAAAAGACCAATAAAAAAAAAAGCAGTAACTCAAATACTTCCTAGAACCATTGAACCAGGTAACGGCATTAATCATAAAAAGAGGGAATTAAGTATTTTTTAAAATTTCCTTTCTCTTCTTCCGAGAAAAGATGCTTTACAAATTATGAATGAATAAACAAAAATACAATTTGAGCAGAATTTTTTTTTTTACTTTTCTGTATTAAAAAAAAGTTATACAACTATATAATTAATTATTGTTGTTGATTGCCGTTGAGTCAAACCCTATGAACAAAAGACCTGAAGCCTTTCTATTAACTATTGTCATTTCTCAAAGTTCACAGCATGTTATTTAGGAAGTGGATACCAGTGCTGCTCCCAAACCTGTCTTAAGCTGGGAGCTCCACCAAACACTGTCCACCATGGGCAACCATTATGTATTTAACTAAGAAAGGCTTATTCTGCATTACAATTCTAGAAGCATTTACATGTTTTCAAGAAAACAACAACTTTCTCTAAGAGGAAATGAGATTATTTAAAGTTACTTAAGTATGTAAAGTTTCCTCTCAAATCAGAATGTGAAAGACTCCCTTTTAAAATATCGATAGAATGATACAAGGTTCCCAGACTAAATACAGAGAATTGAATTTTCTAAACCTATTTTCACATTTGAGAAAAATAAGGTAGTTTTAACTGGATGGTGGTTGTTGTTGCGATGTGCCGTCAAGTTGCTTGTGATTACTAGCAGCTAAAAAACCCAAATTAATATCCACATCTTTAATTTATAAGAGTAGTCCTTGCTATGGGGCCCAGAGGCTGGTGGCAGCAGTGGGGCTCCATGCCACCCCCACTCCGCTGCCTCCCACTGCACCCCTGCATCTTCCCGTGAGGCTGCACATGTGAGCTGGAGGAGTGTGAGGGAAAAGTAGTGCCAAATATGTATTTGTGCAATATAAGAAATAGCTTCAAAGAAATGGGACCTTGATCTTTTATATTAAAGCCTTCTAAAACAAGTCATTACTATACATTCTTTTAAAATAGTCTGACACATATATATCTTTTATGTAGACACACACATCTTGATGTTAAGCTGACCAGGACAGCACTCTTTCTGAACAGACAAAGAACACTGGGTACTGAAGTGCTTTCCGAGTAGGAATTCTCAGCCTTGGCTGCATATTAAAATCACCAGGAAAAGTTTATAAAAATCTGATTAGAGTAAAAAAAGAAAAAAGCTACAGGGAAAAAGCCAGATCCTCAGACCATACTCTAGATCAATGACATGAGAATGATGCTACCAGCCAGGGTTTCCAGATAATTTTCAAGGAAAAAAACCACGGTTCTAGAGAAATTAGGTATCATAGTCTTGGTTATTTGCAAACACTGATGCTATACAAGGGGACTCTGATGGCTCAGTAGTAAAGGTGTTGTGCTGGCAACCCTAAGAGGTACGCAGTTCTAATCCACTAGGTGCTTCACAGGAGAGAGATATGTAATCTTCTCCCATGCACTATTAACTCCCTCTGAAAACCAACAATACTATACAGGGAGAGCTGGTGGCTCAGTGATAAATAAGTAGTTACAATGGCAACTTAAAGGCATGTGGTTCCAATCTACCAGTGCTCCACAATTTACTGTTTCTGAAAACCTGATGGTATAAGTTGGTTCCAACTTGATGATATACATATATACAATACTATACATTCATTCAAGGAAGTCTCGGTTAATTGTGACTAAAACTGAACAGGATCTGGATTCCGTAGGGTCAGATAATCATGAAAACAGCACCTCCGTCAGCTCTCTCCCATGATCCAAACAGTGCAAACCAGTCAGCTTTAACAAATGTAAACATAAAAAATAAATCTTTTTTTGAAAAAATATTTTTTAAATTCATAATTGCACATAAAAAATGTAATTTGAGATTTTAGTTATTACTCAATACAAGATATTATTACTCAATGAAAAGAACAGATTAACGTTCTATAACTAAAATCTTAAAATAAGATTTTAAATATTATCCCCAAAATTTTATGTACAAATTCAAAACAAAGCATTTATGTTGTGAGAAAATGGCCAAAATAAATTCATCACCTTAAAATATTAATAAGAAAAACAAAATCAGAGTGGTATGCTAGCTGTTGGACTCACTTGTTCTTGCAGGCTCTGAGCCAATGCCTGCTGGAGCTCTTGTTCTTCCCTTTCGTGCTCCATTTCATATTGTGGGAACCATTCAACCTCGCCCTGAGATCCTTCGGGAGTTTTGTTTTCTTTATTCTCATCACAGTCTTTAGTAATTTCAGCAAAACTAGTAGGATCTGAGGAAGCAGAACATTTAATCATTATTTTGGAAAAATCCTCTCTTAAAAAAGAAAAAATGTTTGGGTTAGGGTGACATCTACTGTTCGATGGTAATATACTGACTCATATAAAATACTCTGAGTCATATAATATGACTCAACTCTGGTGGCTTAATGGTAAGGAGTGATGCTGCCAACCCAAAGGCAAGCGGTTTTAATCCACCAACTGATGGGGCAATCTCCCATGTGATTTCCAGTCTCTGAAAACCTGATGGAGGGTCAGCTATGAGTTGTTTCCAAATCCATACATAGCACATAACAACAACATATGTGATTTGCTTAGACACAGCACAATTTCTGAGTATTATACCTAGAGCAGGGTTTCTCAACTTCAGCACTATCAGTATTTTTGTTGTTGTGGGAGCCCTCTGTCCCGTGCACAGCATGATATGTAGCTGCATCCCTGGTCTCTAACCACTAGATGTCAGTAGCTACCCAGTCCCAGGTTGTGACAACTAAAATCAGACAAGAGACATTGTCAAACGGTTCCTAGAGTTACAACTGCCCCTGTTGAGGACTCTTGATCTATTAAAAGGAAATGTCCAAATATTAACAATACTGTTTAAAGTGAAGCAATCATTACCAAAATTATTAACACAGTACTGACATTCTTCAATTACAGTATATGCTAAGTGTAATATTTTCATATTAATAATCATACAAGCCTTATATGTAAGAGTTAAAAGGCAAAAATAAGCCATCTTATGCACCACAAAAATCTATGACAGTATCTATTCTCTCACTGCTGTGAGTCAGTTCCAACTCACAGCAACAAGCCCCCATCTGGTTTCTTGGTGCACTATCAAGAAGAAACAACTGTGGGAGATGACAGCATGTTGGGTGAAGCAGGTGGCCAAGGAGGGTGAGAGGGACACTTGTTAGAGACTGGCCCAACAGGCACAATGGACGGGACATGAACAGAGATGTGAGCATGCAGTACCAGGGAAGAGTCTGAGTTGTAACTAAGGTCATCATGAGCTGGAGTTAACTCTTTGAGCTCTTTCTGTTATACAGCTTCAAGTAATGTACAATGATGGAGAAGTCATTTGTTACTGTAAGGATTACAGTCCTACTTCATGTAACAGATGTTTCTCTTCTCTAAACTTACCTGGCTCTGTGATTGCTTTGGCTTTCTCAGTTTCCACAGGTTCTGGATTTTCAGGCATTTCTTGAATATCATCCTCTGCAAATCCAGTGTCAGGGCTGCTGGTTGGTTTATCATCATCTTCATGACTCAGAGATGGCGAAGATTCCCTCTTACTTATCTCTAAGACAGCTGCTACAAGCTCTTCTTCACTCATTCCCTCAAATCCTGAGTTTTCCAATTCAGACTTATCTTGCTCTATTCTGCATAATTTTGAATCCTGAAGAAGATAGTTACTTTTAGAGGAAACCAGAACTGTTACAATAATCCTAGAGTTTAAAGTGGATGTTTAATCTGAAAAGTTCTTATCGTAGATGCTTAGGGGTACTAGTCAACTTTACCAATCCCTGGTATTTTTTAAATTATCACTATATCCACCAGATGCTCTGCTGGAGAAGGGGGGACAATCTCCTCCTTTACCAGTCAGATCTGATTTGACGGTACATGCACAAAAAATAATAAAATAAAAAAATTATCACTATAAAAGAATACTCATTTTTAAGTGGTGATTAATTTTAGACTATACAGTGTATAGAAATGATTATGTGAAAACCACTGTGAATTGAGAAATGCGTGAAACATAACCTATATAAACGAATCAAAAAGTGTAAGACTTTTGTATGTGAACCAGTATAAAATAAAAAAGAAGAAAATGCCACCAAAACAAACAAACAAACAAACAAACAAAAAAACCCACCTCTCCCTAAAAACTCAAAACAGGAAAAAAATACTCAATTTTTAAAATATAATAAATGTTATTAAGTATGGTCTTTGTAGAAAATTTAGAAAACTTTCTACTGTTATTATGACATTGTTACACAAAGTATTCCACTTTAAATATTGACAGGTCTTATTCATTTGTAACAAAAATCTGTAAAATACAAACTACATTAACCCGACTCATTGCTGTTAAGTAGGAACCAACTAATGGCTCAGATTTCAAGGTTATAAACTGCACAGGCGACTGTTTCAACTTTCCCTTATGGAGCTGGTGGTGGATACGAACCACTGACGCTCAGCCTTCAGGTTAGCAGCTGACTCCCTGTGGACTACATCACGCTGTTGCTACCAGGTGCTGCTGAGTCACGTACGACTCACAGCAACCGTACGAGAAAGCTCTGGTGGCCTCCTGAGAAGGAACCACGCTGCCAACCTAAAGGGACATGGCTGGAAACCACCAGCCGCTCCTTTGGGAGAGAGATGGGCAATCTCCTTCCCATGAGATTTACTGCCTCTGAAAACCCACTGGAGGGTCAGTAATTAGTCAGTTCTGACTCTATGGTATTTAACAATAAAAAGATGTAGAAAATTAGCCAACAGAAACAAAACACTACAATTAGATAATGTAAATAAGTTATAACTTTCTTCATTTCTGACTTCTCTCTCCTTTCTCAAATAAGCTAAACACTGGTTTTAAAATAAGATGGGAAACAACAGAAAAAATTATTACAATAATTAACTTAATGAAAGAGAAATTTAAGGCTTCAGTGTTATCTATCAGTGAATGTCAAAAAAGATGATGATAAACTACTTTCTTATCTAAAATATCTAAGATATACAGAGGTAACTATGATAGTAAACAAGGCAAAATAATTTGTCTGAAACAACTTTTACTTCTTAAAAGTCTAGGACTACTTGCAAATAAACCTTTTGTAGCTAGAAAATGCCTTTAAACCTAGTGAACATATTCTTTAAGTTTATGGCCTATTTGTGTATTTATTAAATATGCAGATGTTGGTTGTGAAGAGCCTTTGTTTGGACATATAGAGTTAGAAAAAGTCTTTGTCAGATGTTTTGATGAGAAACGACTTACTCTGTCCAGGTCTTCTGGATAGTGTTCACTGCTTGATAGTTCACAAAGTCTCTGGCTGATAGCTACAGAGCGTTTTAGTTCATCTTCACTGTCTGAATCAAGGCATAAGCTCTTGTACTTGAAGGTAAATTTCCTGGAATTTAAGGGGAGGGAAAACTTAAGTCTGATAAAAAAAAATACTTGTTCTTATTACTCTTCTGATGTATAAATACTAAAACAAAATAAAAACATTTTCCATTATGGAACAGGCTTTAAAAGAGGAAAAAGAAATATCAAAATGGGTCTAGTTAAGCATTACCTTTGCCCCTCTCCAAAGGAGCCATGCTTTAGAAATTGGACAACTCTTATGCTATTATAATATCATCAGTAAACCAATCTCTTCGTGCCTTTTTTCTTTTAATGATCAAATTCAATCAAGTTTGGTATTCTTTGTAAGGCAAGTACTCTACTTAATTCATGCATATATAGTGAGAATAAATATTTTTTACAATAAAGTGCATATAGACTACATTTTAAATCTTTTCAATTATAGTCCATGCATTTTAAAAATAACAGTAACATTCTACTTATCCACTTATTTGTCGGGCAGACTTCTGGTAACCTCTACCTTCCAAAATAGAGGGATTCAAAAATAAGAAAAAAGGCTTTTCAAGGTAGCAGTTCCAAAGCCCATGCACTTAGCTTTTTAGTTTGAGACTCTTCCCTTCCCCCACCCCCAGAAAATAAAATAGTGCAGTAAGTTCATCAAATGAGAGCTAAGAAATGGAAGAGAACAGCCACAAAAAAGGGCAAAAAGTACAGTGAAGTTGTTGTATGTAAAGGTAAACTGCCTTGTAAGAATTAAAGAGCCCTTGCAGGCATTACATTAAAGCAGTATAATAACTGCTATTCATAAAGTGAATTCTAAGTCCTTAAGCCAAATTTACATTGTCTTCAGTTCATCTTATTTGCAAATAATATAACATTTTAGAAAAATATTTATCTAAAATCACTGAACTTAAAAAAGATGTAATCCTTAAAAGGCAAGCTTCAGTTATATGGAAATTCATTTATGTGAAAAATCAAATGATCATTCCTCAATGATACTCAGAGATGAGTCAGGTATTACTGCTTTAAGTTCAAAATAACCCCAAAATAATAGTAAAGGTCAAAGACCAAGAACTTTCTTAGATAGAAAACAAATTCATATTCTACACCAATAAAAATCAATGTAAAACAGAAATCAGAAAAAAGGTTATCTAAATGTGAAAACTGTAAATAAACACAGGATGATGGCATCAAGAAAAAAGAGGCTGCAATGGAAATCAAAAGAATTGCATAGCAATGTAGATCAAAGAAAAGAGGCAAGCAGTCAACAAATTTGCCCAAACTTAGGCTGTGGCTGAGATCAGCCAGGGTATCACTGCACCCCAGCCTGATCTCTTGAATAGCTCTAGTATGCATTCAAAAGGGGTTTCTAATATTACTTAGAAAAGCCAATTAGTCTTCTTAATTCTTTTCTTTCCCCTCCTCTGATTTCATGCTTACCAAGCAAACCATAACACATTATTTATCCAGGTAACTATTTTGGTGAAGGAGAGTGACTGCTATACCAGGGTCAAATGTAAAAATGGACAATGTAGAAAAACCAGTGATATTCTGGTTCATAACTCAGCCTCTTTTAAGTTTGATCGGCATGACAGGTCTTCTAGGGCCTAATCATCCTTTATTGATCAACTTTCAAATTCTCATACCAGTAGACCCTGAGAACAGATGACCATGCCAAGATACAATGATGCCCAATGAAACCATCTCTTTCTTGCAACTACAGTGATCTGGTACATAAAGAGTGCATTCCATTAATAATTACTATATTCACAGAAGGCAGCTTGCCTGTAGTAATGAAAAATATTCATCCTGTAAATGCATCACTTGCTCACTTTCTAAGCAGCCAAGTGGTATTGCTCATTTGTATCTTGAGAACGGGCAAGAGTATTCATATCGGTACCATTTCAGATTTCTAGTCATGTTAGTCATCTGGTTTTAATTGCACTGAAAAATAATTAACAGGAGGAAAAGAAAATAGCAGTTCCCAAATGTAATTTTTAAGGTTATATAAAGCCCCCCCCAAAAAATCCCTTAAATAAGTGTTTCTTTTCTAAAAGTACTTTGGGACATCAATATTGAGAAAAACAAATTTTAAATACAAATGACAAATAAGTCATTTAGAATGGCTCAATCAGGAACTGTGGCTCTTGTGAAATCTTGGAAGAGGTATATAAAAAAAGGGCATGTGCTTCCCTCCTTGGGCAAACCTGGTCCAGAAAAAAACAAAACCACTTACAGAGTAGCAATATCCAGTGTGTGTTTATTTTCCTGTCCCTTTTCAGAATACTTCCAATTGAGACCCTATGTCAAGAAGTCCTCAACTGGCTAGCAAAGAGGTGAAAAAAGCCTACCTTTGAGAAAGAATGCTTTATACTGACTGGAGTTATTTTATCCCTCCAATATTTAAAATCTCTTGTCATCAATTTTTAGAGTTCGAGGATGGAAATATTATATATTTAAAAATTATGCAATGTAAGAACTTTTATACTGTAACTCTGAGATAACCACCTGAACTTGCTTCACTGTAAAAAACATATATTAGGCTATTAGCCAAATCAGAATCAAGAAAATTCCAGAGTATAGGTAGCAGAAAGAAGTTATCATGCTAAAGAGAAACAACAAGGAAAAGGAGGGGAAACAATCTTGGAGATTAAGATAAACAAATTGTTAAACGTAAATGTTGGGTTCACAAGAAACAGAACTCACTTCGAAGGTGTAGAGGGGCTGGTGATGCAGGAATTCACCATTTGTGAGGCTTTCAATGGTCTAGAACTATTAGAAAATTTAAAAAATACAGAATGTATACAATTACATTAAGAAAAATACATTTACAATATAAATCAAATTACTCTATATTATAAATCCCTCATACATCTTATAAAAAAACTAGCAATTTTTATACTTTGTAGAGGTCTAAAAAGAAAACATTTCTAGGACCTCCATGATCTAATAAAACAAGCAAGCGCAGGAAACAAAGCTGAATGATATGTATAGGAAAAGAGCAATCTGGGGAAAGCTACTTTCAGTTCTTCACTTTTAAGCAACATAGTAGCTCTCATTAACTGAGAGCTCATCAGACGTCACAGACTGTTTAAGAACTCTACACTCATTACTGCATATAATGCTCACATGTCATCTTAATTGTCTCCATCGAAGATCTACTACAAAGATCAGTATTTGACATGTCTAGGTTTTTATGATGGCGCACAAATGGTTTCTACTTCCACAGTGCATCAAACTGTCTTCTCAAAGCCCTTAAAAAACGCATGGTGAAAGACAATCATCTTTCTGTTAGGAACTTTGTTCAGGCATGTTTTTCCAAATTAATGCACAGTAAAATAATTTAACACTAAAAGCCCTAAATAAAATGGCAATCTCCTTCCCGGCCTAAATTCGCCTAGGCATCACATTGCTGTTGTTGTTGTCATGAGCCGTCGAGTCGCTTGCAACTCATAGTGACCCTATGTACAACAGCCCTAAACTCTGCTCTGTCCTGTGCCAATCGCACTGTCTCTGACACTCCCATCCCGATTACCCGTCACTGAATCAATCCACCTCATAGAGGGCCTTCCCCTCCTGCGCTGTCCCTCCACCCTACCAAGTATGATGTCCCTCTCCAAGGACCGGTCCCCTCCTTACAACATGTCCAAAGTATGTTAGATGGAATCACATTATCTAGTTTATTTATTTATTTTTTAACTGTATCCTAAAACCTTTTTACTTCCAAAGAGAAGGTAAAGAAACTCTGAAAGCACTCACACTGCCGTATGTGCACTCCAACCAAGGGTGAAGGGTGGTTTTGTGTTTTCAGTGCAATGGGATGACAGGGTCAGGTATCTTGGAATGATGACTTGCTGGCCAATTTTGTTGTTAAGTGAGAGAGCTACATTAAAGCTGTATCGTTTCAAATGAAGAATAAGAACCCTGAAAAACCACAAATAAGAACATTACTAATTCAATAGAGTGAGCTCTTTCATAGTTCAAAAGATAATTTTAAGCACACTGGACAGTTTTTTTTTTTTTAAATTTTATTTTTATTTAAAAGACTACTTTTCAGGGAGCTCTGGTGGCCTAGTGTCAAGAAGTTGCACTGCAATCCCAGAGGTGTGTGGTTCAAATCCACCAGATGCTCTGCTGGAACAGGAGGAACAATCTCCTTCTGTACCAGTCAGATCCAATTTGATGGTACACACACACACAAAATTATAATAAATAAATAAAAGACTACATTTCATCATTGGGAGCTCTGGTGGTACAGTAGTTAAGAAGCTGCACGGCAATCCCAAAGGCACAGTTTGAATCTGCGGGAGAAGAATGAGCAATCTGGTTTTTGTAATGGGGCGAGTCCCCAGAAAAGACCACCAAGCCAATTAGCCGAATTAACAAAGTTTATTTCGAGTTCGAACCCGGGCTCCCGCATGCTGACACTGCAGTATCCACCGGAGAGCCCCGAGACCAAGCGAGTCCTCCTTTTTATACTTTCTTGCTTCTTTGTCTAGCTACACAGTTTATGATTGGTTACTTATAGTAGTTCTAGTACTAGTTTGCTCTTTATTGGTTAGCCATAGCTCAGGGAGGCAGTCAGCTAACAGAGTGTAGTTTATCACAGGTGGGGGAGGTTGCTTGCTGCAAACTACCCAAGCGAGTGGGATGGAGGTAGCTGCACTTTGTCAGAAACTGAGTTTTTGATATTTGATTCTTAACATTCCCCACCGGTTTTTCCTGATAAATCAAATCATTGATTCATCAGTTTTAGTGAGGTGCTGATAGAGTTTGAGTTATAACGATTTTAAGGCTTTGCACGTGTTTGGATGAGGTTAACTAAGTACCTGAAAATGCAGGGACTGTTAGAATGAGGATTAACAACAGTAACAGTCTAGCAATTGAAGTGAGAAGGGTAGTGAGCCATGGGGACCAGGTGAACAAGTTAGAGAACCAATTTCCTTGTTGTTGTCTTATTTCTTTCTTTCTTTTTTTTTTTAAGCCTCTGTTGGAGCTTACTAAGGCTTTTTTGATTACTCCAGAATGGTTAACATAAAAACAACAATTTTTTTTTGAGTGCAGCATATAGACCTCCTTGCTTTAAAAACAGTAAATTTAGGCCTTGTTTGCGGTAACAATCGCAGTTTTTCTTTCCTTTCGAGATGCTGACTATCAGGTTTAACAGTTTTGTGCCATTTTCTACCTCTGAAAACTCGCTGGAGGGTCAGCTATGGGTCAGTTCTGACTTGACGACACATAACAACCAACATTTCAACAAACTAAAGAACTTCAAATATCATTTACTGAACATTTATCATTTGCTAGGTATTAAACAGACAAATATATATAAAACACAGATATAGCACTGGGGGAATAAAAGTTACATATGTACTCCTAAAGTTCCTAGAACAAAAATCACTAAACAAAGTCTATCAGAAAAGAAGAAAAAATAAATTTCAAGTTAGAGAAATATTTACATACAGAGAGGACCAATCTAAAACGTTTGTCAGAGAGAAGAAGGAGGTAATAGAAAACTCATTGATGGGGAACATGAAAGGATGGGCAATTAACATCATCCATATATAATTGGTGCTGTGAAATAGAATGTGCAGGACTGACTGCGGTGGGGGCGGGAGAGAATCAAACCCAATATGCCTTGCAAACTTTCACTCAAATCATACACATACAGAAATACTGAGAAAATCAATTTACTTTGTAAACTTTCATTCAAGTCATCCCACTCTCCCAAAAAAGAGAGCAAGAAAAAATTTTTCAATATGGATTTTATTATTAGACTAAATCTTTATCTTTTTTTTTTTTTTTGTACCGTTGAATTGGATCTAACTGGCACAGGAGGATGTTGCCTCTCTTTCTCCAGCGGCGTATTTGGTGGATTCGAACTGTCCACCTTCAGGATTGAAGTGCAGCTTCTTGCCACTAGGCAGGCCACCAAAGTTCCCTTAGACTAAATCTTTAAAACATTCACTTCTACGTTTTACAGACTTTTTGAAAGTTGTTATGTAACCATTAATAGGAAAACAGGCAGTTCTGGTGGCCTACTGGATAAGGAGTTATGCTGCCAACCCAAAGGGGAATGGTTCAAATCCATCAGCCAAGGTAGAAAAATGGGCATTCCTCTCCTGTGATTTAAAACCTCTTGAAAATCCACTGGAGGGTCAGCTTTGATTCCGACTCAACAGTAATTGAGTTGAACTGAATAGTGAAAAGACTGTTTATTAAATTATTTTGTTATGTACTGTTAAGTCTCAACTGACTCATAGCTGACCCTCTAAGTGGGTTTTCAGAATTAGTAAAAGGCACGGGAGGAAATGCCCATCTTTCTCTTGTGGAGTAGCTTGGTGGATCTGAACCAGGTGTCTTTGTGTTGGTGGCACAATTTTCTGGCAAACACTGTTTCAGTATGATTTTTAGCAAGACCCTTTTAATCATTTCAGTAGCACTTTCTCTGCAGAAATCTAAGAAACAGAAATATTTTCCACAGCTAGAAAAATAAAGTAGAAAATTTTGCATGTCAAATCTGGAAAAGCTTTTAGCTCTTCAGAAACATTAATTTTCTTTAGTTCCCATTACAGTAGGTAACCTTTTCTCCTCTGATACAGAATATAATCCCTGGTTGATGGACCAAGGGTATTTTACAGCCCACAGGAACACTTAAAAAATAGAATTTTAAAATTATTATGGGAATAAACCTCAGTTCTAGTAAAGAAAATATGTGATTAATGGAAAAATGTTTTCTTTCTTACCATAAATACCTTCATCACAGAAGCCACAAACTCAGAAATTTGCAAAATGAAGTTATTGATTATACTTCTCTTTAAAATATTTATAGCCTCAAATTCATAACACCCAAAAAACCCCACATGAATCCAATTCATGTGAAAAGTCTAACATTTTGACAAAAATGTCAAAAATTCTAACCAAAATAAAATGTTATAACACATACACACAAAAATGGCAGTCAAATCAATCATCTGTAAAAATGAGGCAATCTAAAAGTGAATACACTTGATAAAGATATCAGGACCTTCAAGAATAAAAGCAGACTGGCTTTAGATATTAAAATGAACAAAATTAATGAAAGTCCAATAATTATAGACTTTAAGACACTGAGAATGCTATTTTCATTTAAGTTTGGAGTAAACTGACTTTTAATCTAAGTAACTAACCTGAAGAAAAAGAAATCCAATAGCTAGATAACGAGAAAAGAGTTTGCTAAGCCAAACAAGCCTTTCAAATCACACACTGAGTCCTTGAATCAATGACAGCTGACAGTAACCAAGCCTTTGGAGTAAGATTTCTTTTCTCTTGCCTCCTGCCTACAACAGTTCCGTAACTCACCCAAGTAGGAAAGAAAAAGTATCTGCCATCAAAGACACAGACACAGTCAAAACAGTAAACTTCTACAATTCAGAAAAGTTGTTTCTTTAACTTATTTTCTAGAATATAGAACACTGAAGAACTATTCTGTAGGAGGCGTTGTTGTTATGTGCTGTTGAGTTGGATCTGATCCACAGGTGACCCTCTGGCAGGTTTTCAGAGGCAATAAACTGCATGGGAGGAGACTGACCATCTTTCTCCTATGGAGCAACTGGTGGATTCAAAGTGCTTGCTTTTGGGTTGGCAGTGCAACTTTTTACCACTTAAGGCGACCAGAGCATCAATCTCTAGGATATAGGTTCCAGAAATTCTATACTTACAGAAAACCAAAGCTAATCTCCAAGGAAATGGCCATTAAGTATAAATACTTAATAGCTTCATTTGTGATTGAGATCTATTCTTGGAAAGTGCTAAAAGATGTCCTATAACTACATTATATATAATTTTTCATAGTTCAGTTTTGTTGTAATGGTCTGTTGAGTCAGAATCGATTCACAGGTGACCCTCCAGTGAGTTATCAAGAGGCTGTTAACCCATGAGAGGAGATTACCCATCCTTCTCCTGTGGAGCAGATGACGGGTTAGGACCATGTGCCTTTGGATTGGCAGTATAACTCCTTATCACTAGAGGCCCTAGTTTTACTTCTATTTATGTAGCTCTGAAAACCTATAAAAGCTAATGACTTCACTCTTAATCCAGAAACAGTGTTTTTATATTTACAGGAAACTTAACACATTCTAAGATGTGCTAAAGGACTGCAAATGGCAAATAATGACTCTTCCTATTTTCAGGCACACATTTACATGTGTCTACAGCTTTTAATGGAAGATTTGTAACAACAGAGGAAGTTACTGCCACACACAAATAACTTATAATTGAGTATTACACACTACTGAATTGAACAGCTAGGTATCATCCAAAAAAAAGTCTCACCTGCTGCATCCTCTATCAGGACCCACTCGAAGGTTTTCAGAATTGTACAGGAGACTTTGAAATGCCAGAGATGCATCTTTGGGTCAGCAGAACAATTCCCTAAAGACAACACTACTAGAGCTCCCTTAATTCTATCAAACTCAACTCAATGTCATTGAGCCAGAATCGACTTATAGTTGACTTTCCCGATGGTTTTCAGAGTCTGTAAGCCACATGGCAAGAGCTCCCTTCAGAGCAACTGGTGGATTCCAAGTGGCCTCCCTTTGGATTGGCAGTGCAACCCCATACCCACTAGGCTACCAGAGCTCCCTATTAATCCTACAGAGATCTTTTTATCAAGCTTTACACAGGACAAAGACAAATCATCCTGGAATGGAGAAAATTATCTGCATGCACACAGTACAGAGGCCAAATGAAGTCTGCTCATTCATGGACATGACCAGTCTCATCTTCTTTTAGGAGTAGGCTTGTTGACATCTTCCTGAACTCCCAAGATCCTTCTCTTCTTCTAGACATTAGCATCTGTGATGGTTAATGTATGTTAGTCATTGTTTCTCAGTTGTTTGGTTCAAACGTTAGTCTAGTTGCTGGAATGGAGTGGTTAAATGTCATTACAACAGCTGGTTTTGGCTAGTGGTGATGGTGTTGGTTGAGGCCACGTCAATGTTTAGTAGACCCCAAACCCAATCACATCTGAATTATTAAAACATCAGAATGGATATTTTTAGATACATGCAAGAAGGTAACACAACATGTGAGTATCACCTATAAATCAAGGAAAGCCATGTTTTACCCAGAGTTCTCCAAAGAATGAGATCCCCATCTGGACTTTTGGAGCTTCCAGTACTGGGAGAATATAAATGTGTTCATTTTTTCCCCCCCGATGATAAATTCTAAGGTCAATTTTTATTTCTACAAAAAAAGGCAGTCAAAACAATATAAAACACATTGAAAGGATATCACTGAGTGAGCTTCAAGTGGAGGTGATTTCTGCAAAGGCTCTGTTGAGTCCAAGGGTGAGGGAAGGCCATCTTGTTCCTGGGCTGGCCAACTCCTAAGCAAGCACAGTGACATCAACCCCCGGCCGGTACTCTGTTGAGGCAGATCCCGCCAGTCCTGACCCCGCTGTGGATCCATGTGATGGAAGCGGTGGGGCAGATGCTGGCAGCAGGCGCACGAGTTCCGTGGCACATTCAGCAGGGAGTCGGGTGATGGGCATGCTTGGGATTTCACGTGGACGTTTGGGCTGCGGTTTCACCTGCAAGATGAACTCATCTTCCAAAAGTGTGACGTTGAGGAGGGCCAACCTTTGGCCTGAGAAGCCTTTCTGGTGAGAAATCCTCACCTGTGTGGACTAAAGTCTTCTGGCTGGCAGGCCACCACTGATCTGCTATTGTGGTTCCTTCCCCCAGCACACAGGCAGTGGGGTCTGCCATTTCATCAACATGATTGTGGTCACATTAGCCATGTTTTTACATAAGAGCTGGGCTTCCCTTTTTACAACTTATGATCTTTTTAAATTAGGGGTGTGTGTGCGCGCACATGCGCATGTGTATGATTGCTTCTAACATTTTCTAAAGGATGCTATAAAACGGAGAAAATTCCCACACCAGGCAGTACAATGCAGAAGAAAAGCCCATGGGGATATCAAGGGCAAAGGAGATGGGGCCTGGCTCTGGGGAAGTGGGCAGGTGAAAAAGAAACTGGATGCCAGAAAGTGGGTGCTGGGAGGGCAGAGGAAGAAGGTGAACCTCAACCTTCCCTCCTCCCCATTTAAAAAAAAATAACACAGCTCATGAGCTACTGAGTGGTTAAGTAGGTTCTGGATAAATCTGGACAAGAAAAGAAATACCATTCTTTGGAAGAGGATTGAAGCGGTGATTGTATGAAACAAAGAAAGCAGAACTAGAACATCTTAAATTTTTAATCCTTTCTTTACAGGTTACCTAGACCACTTTTGATTAAGAAAACTGTAGAAAGTTAGTAACTGTCACAAGCGGAGGCCCGGTGGTGGCACAGTCGATTCTCCACAGAGTCCTGCTTTGCGGGGGTCTGAATACACGCTGGGGTCTCTGCTCACACTCTCTGGGTCAATCTCTGCAGATTTTAGTCCACTGCTCGCTTTTCCCCATATTTCTTTGTAAACTCCTCAGCGTTCTTACAGAATTTTTTACGGTCCTTAGAGTATTCTTCGGCTAGGTCGGCCCGGAGAGGGTGTTCAGGCTGGGGGTCGTTCACCAGTGCTATGAGGGACTGGATCACTTGGTCTGTCTTGGTGGCTGGCTTCCAGTTTTCAGCACTAATTACTGGGAGACAGACCTGACCCCTTTCATCGATGTTCGGGTGGTAGATCTTAGTTTTGAATGTGATCTTCGGTGGTTTGAATGGGTACTCTGCTGGAAAGTTGATTTCGATTCTGAAGGCCCCCTTATCATATGGAGGGTTATCAGGAACAATAAGCCCTTGCCAGGTCAATAAATTAGCTTACGGAAGTTTTTCATCCCACATTTGCGGATTTCTTCAAGCTCCTTCATCAGCCTCCTGCTGGCCGCCATCTTGGATCTGGTGCTGCCACTGTCCCAGAATGCATCGCGGCGGCCAGACGGCTGAAACCCCCACACTTCCTGGAAATGTGTTCATTTTTAAAGCCACTTTGCAGCAGGCCGACCGCAGCAGCAGGCTAGCCGTTTAAGATCATTGACGTCATTGCACATGCGCGGTCGGCACTTGCACGCCGCCATTACAAGATGGCACTGATACCTTACTTCCTCATTGATTTACTAACGCACAAACAACACCATTTATGGCTGCAATATTGCTATTGGTCCATTGGACCTAGTTTAGAAAGACCTCAACACCAATGAGATTCTAAGACGTTAAGAGCAGGAGGCGTGGAACCGAGAGGGATATAAGCAAGTGCCGGGGAAGAAGACGGGGCCATTTTCACCATTTTCTTTTGTTCAATAAAGCTTCTGCAACGAATCCTGTTTGTCTGAGTCTTCTTCGGCTGCTGGCGGCGAAGTTGCACTCGGCACCACTTGAATTGGTATATTTCAATGACAGTGTACTATGGTACCTAAGAAAGCATCTCAAGTTCTTTTTCCTTCTCAAGGATGGCATTCCATTCCAGCCTTCTATCCTCTATTTTAACCTCAACTTGCTGACCTTTTTTTACCAGTTCATTCCGGTGAGTGGTCTCTTTTCAGAAGTATTTTTATGAACTTTAAGTTAAAGACCTTTTCTTTACCTGGGCAGCCTGTTGAATTTGTGCCTGACAAGAGCACACTTTCCTCCACACTTCTCACAGGAATACTCAAGCTCTTCCGCCTGTAAAAAAAGAGAAGAAAGAAGAAAGGTGAACCAGCATCCTCCCATTATATGACATTCTTTTTCTAGCTTTACTAGTGGACTAACTGTGAGCTAATTTAAATTTCCTACCTAGAATAATAAGCCTTACTAAATTAAGACCTAATCATCTAAATATATTTATAGTACCATCCCCTATTTCAGAATCCCCAATTCTTTATTTAACCAAAGGAGGATCTTAATATATGATAATAAGCAGACCCTAAAGTAGCAGATTCACAACCTTTTCCTCATGGATACACATGAACCGCTGCCAATGTAATATTTGGCCACAGCAGAGATAAGATCACCTGTAAAGTCAGGCAGAGTTCCTGGTCTGTTAGGTATAATTCTGCCCTTTTCTTAAAATAGAACTCAATCTTCTGAAGACAAACCCCTAAGAACAACTGTTCTAAAAAGACCAAAGTTTGGGGTAGATAAATTACCTAGAGACCACGGAAACAAGAAATCCTTTTAGAAAAAAATAATAAAGGGGTAAAGATACATAGGAACGTTTAAAAATTCTATGATGATAATATGAATACTAAAGAAAGAGTAAACGATTATCTTTAGGTGGAGGTGGAGCTGAGTGTTCACAGAAAACAGAATTTTTTAACTTTAGAAGATAATTCTACTAAATTGCTGTAACAATTGAGGGCTACTTTTAGGATAAAGACAAGGCTGGGAAATTTCTGTGAGTTGTAAAAACAGCTACATATTAGGTCCAAATATACCCAGAAACACTAAGTATTACAAACACAAATATTTACTGCAGTTTTGGATAAGCATCCCATCTCTTTCTAACAGGTTAAGTATAAGGGAAAGCAAAGATCATTATTTACTCCTTCCTCCGGTCTTAGTTAACAACTTAGTGCATGCAACTGCCATTCACATGACCAGACTCCAGTGTATTTCCTATGCTCCAAATGAGCATTTGTTTACCAGGACCAAACTGCGTTCAAGGTTGTCTAAAATATTCTCTAGGAGTTAAAAGGCCAATCTACTCAGAGAAAGTGATTTTCTTCTTAACAGAGTTTAATAATTAGGGTTATCAAACTTTTAAAGCTAAATTTATAAATACTTCTAATATTCCCCAAGTAATTTTGTTCAAACTCCACTTTGGAGAAACCACCTTATACAATATGTAAAATTTAGTTATGTAAAAATCTCAAAGGTATTATTTACCCTAAAGAAAAGATCAAGAGAATCTTGAATTGACCGAGGAGGGAGAGGCTTTTTTCTTCTAGGAAGGTCGATGGAGAGGTCATTAAACTGTTCTCTTTTAGGGATAATCTCTCCACACCTGAAATAATAAAAACAATTGTCTTAATGTTTAGACATGAAAACCAAATAAAGGGAAATCTACTTGAAAAACATTGCTCCTCTCAGATCTATCTCGTACTGATAGACTGTTAAGCATAAAACACACACAAAGTTTTAAGACTTCCCACATGCCTCAACATCAAAAATTTTATACTGGCAAATAAAATGTTGTACTTTAAAAAAAAAAGACTTCCGACATGCTTACTTTTTAATCCTTATTAAGTAATACAAGTAAAATCTGAACTGTATTTAAATGCTTTCTAAAACTGACAATTTTAATTGTCAAAAAATATTTTTAAAAACTAAAATACACACACACATCAAGAAAAGTGAACCAGTCAGAAGTGTAGAGCTTGATGACTTATCAGAATGTTTCTGGAGATCCAAGATGGCAGCAGAGGCAGAGACAGCGTGGTGAGCTGAGGGAGGAGTGAACCACTTAAAGCAGGGCCATTATGGCCTTCCACAGGCTTCGGCTTATTGATAATTGAACACTTAAACAGTTGATGACTGGCCCTCAGTGAAGATCAAGGCTCAACAACAGGAATTCAAGGATTCCCAAGGAGAAATGGGTGAGTCTCGTGGCTCCCAACCCCCTCCCGCAGAGCCCGCGCCACGCCACACAGCCAGCCGCTGCAGCTCCATGAGGCTTCCACAGCCAGAAGGAATGGATTCCCTCACCAAGGATGGATGCTGGGCACTGGCCCTCCTCAAGACTGGTACAGTGAAGCCACTACACTGCCGCAAGGTGGACTTGGTCTGGAGAGAATTCTTGGAGCCAGGATGGCAGCTGTGGGGGAAGTGGGTGCCCTCTGGCCACCTGCACAAGAGGGGCTGCACACCCTTGAGCGCCCCTGTGGTGGGGTGGGGTGGCCGCGCCCCCAACGGCCGACCATGCTGGGGGGGCCACGCGCCTCCCACAGGCCTCCAGAGCAGGGGGGGTCGGCGCGCGGGGGGCGGCGGCGCGCCCTACTGGCCGCCTACGGAGGTGGGGGATGGGATGCATGCCCGCCATCTGCAGTGCAGGTTTGGGTTTCCTTGGACAGGCCAAAGAAGATGATTACCTATGCAATAGATTGCTGAAAGTCACTGTGAGTCTGATGACCTTAACAGTGGCAGCAAGCACAAGAGGACCGACATCCTAAATGCACCACATATTTTGTTCTGTTGAATGCTTCTGCCAAAAGATGGTTAGACCTGGGGGTAGTCTATTCACAATTCTCAAGTTCCCTTTATCATATATAAAGGGGAAGGGCAGTGACACCTACTTCAAAATATAGTATGACCACTTACGGGGGG
>NW_006399856.1:450226-530229 GCF_000299155.1 Elephantulus edwardii | reverse complement strand
CCAATTCCCAAATCAATAAGACAGTTGGTTTAATTACTATTGGAAAATGCTTGTCATTCCTCTGTAGCATCTGATCCCCACTGGATCCTCATCATCTCCTTCACCTGCTCCTCCACCGACCAAACTGTGCAGCTCTGCAACTGCATCCTGGCCCTTCTGCCCCCAACCCTCACCCTCACCTCCTTGTACCCCCAATATGTTTTTCCTAATTAAAAAAAAAGTTTCTACAGAATATGAGCTACTGGAGGTCCCTCTAAATCAATCACTACTCCCTTCTTTCTACCCCAAAATAATCATTATCCTGATTCCCAACAGTTATCACTAAGTTTCACCTGTTCCTGAATCTTATGTAGATAGAATCATACCGTCTGTTTTCTGTTAAGTAGTTTTTCCTACTCAGTATTATTATAAGGTTCAACCATGCTTACTGTATACAGCTGTAGTACATTCATTTTCATGGTTGTTTAGTATAACCTGTATAAACATGATATGCCCCAATTTTAGGATATTACTACAGAATGATAGCCTTTGGATTGTTTTCCATTTTGGGCTATAAAAAGAATGAAGCTCATCACAAGATAAAGGTAAACAATCCAATTGAAAAAAGGGCACAGGATATGAACAGACACTTTCACCAAAGATGACATTCAGATGGCCAACAAGCACATGAAGAAATGTTCAAAATCCCTAGCTCTAAGAGAGATGCAAATCAAAATAATTATGAGATATCATCTCACCCCAGTCAGAATAGCAAAATTTAAAAGAACAGCAAACAACAAATGCTGGCGAGGTTGTGGAGAAACTGGAACCCTTATTCACTGTTGGTGGAAGTGTAAAATGGTGCAACCACTGTGGAAGGCGGTATGGCGCTTTCTCAAAAAGTTGCAAAGAGAGATACTATTTGACCCAGCAATTCCACTACTGGCAATATATCCCAAAGAGACTATAAGTGAGACCCAAGCAGATATATGCACACCCATGTTTATTGCGGCTTTGTTCACTATAGCAAGGAGCTGGAAACAACCCAGGTACCCATCAACAAACGAATGGATAGAGAAGCTGTGGTATATTCACACAATAAAATACTACGCTGCATTGAAAAACAAGAAACTCATGCAATATTATTCAAAATGGGTGACCCTGGAGGACATTATGCTGAGTGAAATATCTCAGTCACAAAAGGACAAATACGGCATAGTGCCACTGTTGTAAAACAGGACTGACATTGGGGTTGGGGGGAGACTGAGAAAGATGGGATAAATAATGTATACTGCATTGAAACAGATGAGGGAGAAAACTGTTTAAAAGGGTTATGTGCTTAGGTATTATTGTCATGACAGGAGCCCAGAGCAAAGACTGCATAGTGGAGTGGACCTAGGGGGGAGGGATTATAAAACAATCAAAGAATTTTTCTTTTACTTTTCAAAGAGAAGAGTGTACTGGGGTGGGCAGGGAGAAAAGTGCAACAACGAATGAATGGAAATTAAAAAAAAAAAAAGAAATCCTTTCTTGGTGCAAACCTCCGAAATATAGGATTGTACAGATTCCATAGATTTTCTGGTATCTCTCATGTATTAATAAAGTCTTACTTTTTTTAAAAAAGAGAGAATGAAGCTATAACAATTCTATTTGTTTTTAGTACTCATGTACAGGCACTTGTACTATATAATTCTAATTCTTTAGTCAGAGGATATACTTTACACAATCTTGTAAAACAGGTTTAAAAACCTAAATACTATATTCTTAGAAGTGACCTTATTTCTTGTAAATGATTTTTAGTTAACTAGTTTTTACTTTAACATTTTTAACCATATTCAACTTTCTTCCCTAGTTTTCTATTGCTATATCTGAAGACTAGAGGTCATAACATATTTACACCTTATTCAACAAACAATGCATATGTACATCTTTTGGCAGTTTGTGGGATATTCAGTATTCTTCTCCAACATCACAGCTCAAAGGCATCTGCTGTGTTAGCATAAAAGCTGGCTTTTCTACTCATTATGTTAGACTCCTCTGGGCTCCAGCTACCTTACCTGCAGACACATGGTCTTGCAAAACAATAGTTGTGGGGCTAAGGTAAGCGAGAGAGAGAGTGCTTCCCACACAGAGCAGCAAGACCTGAGGGAGACTGGAGCAATGCTCTGGTGAAGAATGTGGAGAAACTATGGTGTTGCTTTGGAAAAATTGTGGCAAGGCATAACCTGGGGAGCCCTGACATAAAGGCCACAGTTAAAGGTTTTGCTGTTCTTGTTGGACGATGGAAGGAAAATCTGACTACTGAATTTTTTAAACCAAAGCCCAGGCTAGTAATTAAGGAATTGTGCCTTAGAACTTCTGGACTAAAACCTGGATTTGCATTGGGTGATATTCTTTGCTTCCCCCATTCTCCAAATTAATTCCCTAATAAATCCCACTCTTTGTACCAAACTTTGCATCAACAATGAGTATTGGAAGAAAAAGGTGCAAGAGCATAGGGGGTGGTAGGTCTGACCAAGCAGCTCTCTTATTTGCTGCTACAGATACTACTGATAGGGACAGTTCCCCTTTACGAAACAGGTAGAAGTCAGAGTTGGCCACCCCACTTATCAGCTCCTTTCACAGCCTCAAGTCTTCTGTTATCCTTATTCACTGCACAGGTCTCAGAAGCATAGCAAGTGATGGAATAGACCATGGCCTTAATCAGGAGCACCTTTGCCCTAAAACTGACTGCAGACTTTCCCAATGCAACACATCTCCTGATTTCCTGACTGATGGTACCAAAGTTGTTAAATGTGGATCCAAGGAAGGTGAAGTTGTTGACAGTTTCAAGCTTTTTTCTACTTATCATAATGTTGTTGTCTAATGGTCCAGATGTGAGAAACTGTTTTCTTGATGCTAAGATTTAATCCATAGAAGGCGGCGTTTCTTTGAGCTTCTGGAGCAAGGGCTTCAAGTCCTCCTCAATTTCAGCAAGCAAGATTGTGTCACCTGCTTAACATAGGTTATTGATGAGTCTTCCTCCAATCTGGATGCCACATTCTTCTTCAGAGTCCAGCTTCTCAAATAATTTGCTCAGCATACAGACTGAACTGGTATGGAGAAAGGATACAACACTGATGCACTAATTTCTTAATTTTAAAACATGTATTGTTCCCTTGCTCTGTCAGCTTCTTGGTCAAGGTAGAGGTTTCACATGAGCACAATTAAGTATCTGAGACTCCTATTCTTCTCGATGTCAGCCATAACTTGTTATGATCCACATAGTCAAATGCCTCTGCACAGTCTATTAAGCATAAATAGACATTCTTTTAGTATTCTTTACTTTCAGTTAGGATCCATCTGACATCAACAATGGTGACCCTGGTGCCACAGTCTCTTCTAAATCCTGCTTGTACTTCTGGCAGTTCCCTATCTATCCGCTGTTCTAACCACTTCTGAATGACCTTCAGCAGTATTTTGTTGGCTGTGACAATAATGATAGCATAATACAGGAGTTTTTGTTTTCCTCATGGCATATAATGGAAGACAAAAATTATTTAATTTGGTATGTCTCACAGGAGTTTTAATCAACTGCCATAAAGAATCGAAAGGAGAAAAAGCTTTCAGACTACTCACGCTTTGCAAATGATGGAGTGCTGAACCTCAAACTCCAAGTTGGTAATAACTGGACAAGTAAATACCCTGGTGGCTGAAATATCTGGTGAGTTTTCTTCTCCAGGCACAGGTTCCGTCTTCCATGTTTTATTTAATTTTTCCATATCTTCTTTCAGTTGGTCTAAGCACTGGCTTAAAAATTCATGGGCATCCTAATAAGGCAATGACATTCTCAATCAGAACAAAAGGGATCTTGCCATAAAAGTTTCTTAACACTGTGATTTCTATTATTTGGAATTTAAAGACATATATAAAAAAGGTAATATTGTAAATAAAATTGGACAATTGATTATTTTATCTTAAACTATCAGCTGCATTAGCAAAACAGTTATGTGGCCAAAATAAAAAAAAATTTTCACCCATTTCTAAATAGCCATTTATATATAACAGAAACAGCCCCTGGAGTAAAAAAAGACTAAGGTTCTTCTCTGGCAAACCATACATACATTAATAAAATAGTAAGATGCAGAAGAGGATCATATTTAACTTTAGTCAAACACCCTCGGTTTTTCAATTAACACATACAGAACCTCATTTAAAGATAAGAATTAAGTGACATATTCAAGAATTTCAAGTTGCCCTATCTTGAAAGCATATGAAACAAACAGTACTCACATTCTGCATATAACCAGAGAATCTTTCTGCAGTAGCTGAAATGGCATTTTTTACCTTCTTGAGTAAATCTTTTTTGGTCTCTGAATTACAGATATCTTTTTTAACAAGCAAGTGAGCAAAGCGTCTAGTAAAGAGACAAAGAGCATACGTTTATAAAATCTGACACTCGAAAGATTAATCACTATCAATGTCACATACAATTTCATGTATGTAGAACTCATTTTAAAGGCAATGAGGAAAATGGTTACTAATGATTTAAGAATTACTTGAGAAATCTTTCACAGCCAGAAAAGAGGAAAGAGCCCTTCCCCACCCCAGTGAAGAGGAGGCAGAAAAATGTAGGACACACTTCAGGACAGCAGTTTCAGTCATGGAGAACTGACGTGAGATGGGGGCGTAGGGGAGCAGGAGGGAGAATTTGTTGGACAACTGGGTGGAGAGGCCATGTTAGCAGGACTGAGAACTTGGGAACACTCAGAACTGTGAGGCTTGAGGCTAAGGTACCTGTGTGCACATTTCAGAAGTTGTCTTGAGTGTATTCTGCTATTAATCCGAATTATAACCTCTTGACTTCCCCGCTACCAAAAGCAAACGAAAAACAATTACCTGAGAAGAGCATTGAGTGGAATTTTCTTCCAGGGGATACCTTGCTTAAGCAAATCGTTTGCAAATGATTGCAGTGAAAACAGAGATTGTAAAATAGCATTCATATAGCAGGTATTTCCCAAATTGGAAAAGCTGAAAATGAAAGAAACAGTGCTTTAGATGGTAACAGCAAATGCTGAAGTGTGCTCAGGCCAGCATGGGTCTCAACCCCCGAGTTTCCAATTTAGTAGGTCCAGATAGAGAAGGCACAAAAAGGTGCATTTCTAATAAGTTCCCAGATGCTGCTGCTGGTGTGGGCACCACATTTTAAGAACTAATACTCTATATAATTTTAACAACAGTTTAGTTTAATAGAAAATTACAATCTTCAAGTAAATGCTAACAGGACCCGAAGATTTATCTAATCAGTGATCCATTCTTTTTTATAATTTTAATTTTTCATTAGGATAAAATCTATCTTTAAAAAATATTTATTTTACACACACACACACACACACACACACACTCTCACTTACTATTTGGTATTTTCTATCATCCATTAATGCTGAAGGGAATGTATACTTTTACTCACATTCTTCCCCACTACCCCATACTCTTTTGTAAAATTTTTTTTTAAATTTTATTATTTTTTTGTGTGTACCGTCAAATCAGACCTGACTGGTACAGGAGATTGTTCCTCCTTCTCCAGCAGAGCATCTGGTGGATTAGAACTGTGCACCTCTTGGATTGCAGTGTGGACTGTGCATCTCTTGGATTGCAGTGCAGCTTCTTGCCACCAGTCTTTGTAAATCTTAAGGAACTCTGGTGGCATAGTACATTATGTGTTTGGCTAAGTAATCAGTGATTCAATCCACCAGCTTCTCTGAGGGAAGATGGGCAGTTTCCTCTTGTCAAGATTTACAGTCTCAAAAAAAAAAGATTTACAGTCTCAAAAACCTGAGAGATGGCTGTCACACACTGGAATAAATTCAGTGACAGAGGTTTGGGTAGGGTTTATGAGGAGAAACAGAAATTAGCCTCCATTATCCAGCACCTCTCTACTCAGAGTTTTTGTGTTTTATTTTATTTAAAAAATTCTTAAGGTATACCGAAGAAAGGTACAAGGTATATCTTAAGAACAAGGTATACCAAAGGAAGGTATACAGGGTATAATCAATACCAGATACAGGGAGACAGGTGAGATGAACAGATCTAGATAGGTGAAAAGGACTGTTCCTATGACCATAATAGATTGGCCAGATGAGATTTCTGCAGTCATAGTAGTATATGCTGTAAGTAACTTCCACGTGTAAGCTTTTAACCATAACTGAACCCCCTGAAGGAACGAGCTGGTTCTGGGACCCTGGAAAAAAAACATTGTCTTGTGGGACATCAAGATCAAATGGTAAAACATAGTTCCCAAAAGACAATGTTCTGCATCCTAAGTTGTTGAGTAGTGACCGGCGTCTTAAAAACTTTCAAGCAGCCATCTAAAGTGCAACTACTGATCTCTCTTTGAAGAGGGAATAAAAGCCAAGGTGTACTGAAACATCTAGTCCAGAGGACTAAGACAACATGGACCTCAACTTCCACAAACTCAAGACCAGAACAAATGATGCCTGGATACCAATGCTGCCCATTTTAAGTAGAATGAAGTTGCTTTCTTGGGTTGAGTGGAAGGATATGTAGAACAAAAAACACAGGGAAGGCCAGACTGTGGCCCTTAGTCATACTTCAAGTCTGGAACAAAACTCAATCCCTTTGATCATCTTTCAACCATATAACAGACTGGCTCATAAGGTGACCAAAAACACCAGGAGGTGCTCACTGCTTAGAATGACCAACAAATATCTAACCACTTAAGGAAAAAAGTACAGCAACTGGATAAAGTCCTGAAGAAAGAAAGTGTACAGAGTAAGATTACTGAAAACGAGAATTACTAGGAGAAAGTGGGAAAAGTACAATTACACTGTGAATACTGTATTATAAAGCAATTAAATATGTAAGAAAGGGCGAATGAAAATCCAACTGTTTCGCAAATTTTCAAAGAAATAAAATTTCTTCACCACTGGACCAATAGGCAACATTGCAATAGATAGAAAAAATACTGAAGTTGTCAATGAATTCATCTTACTTTGAACTACAATCAACACTCATGGTAACAACAGACAAGTAATCCAAAAGTATGATGCATTGGGAAAAGGTGCTGTCAAAGACCTCTCTAAAGTATTAAAAAACAATGATGTTAGTTTAAAGACCAAGGTGCTCCTATATCTAAGTCATGGTCTTTTCAATTATTACTTGTTATATATGTGTAAAGTTGGACAATGAATAAAGATGACAGAAGAATCAATGACTTTGGGTCGTGATGTTGAGTAGTACAGCCAAAAGAACAAACAAATGTGTCCTGGAGAAAGTAAAATCAGGGTGCTCCTTAGAGGCAAGCAAGGATGGTGAGACTTTGTCTTATATACTTTGGGCATGTTGTTAGGAGAGGGTAGTAAATGGAGAAGACGATATGCTTGGAAAGGTAGAGCATCAGTGAAAGAGAGGAAGACCCTCACCAAGAGGGATTGAAACAATTACTTTATCAATTGGCTCAACAGAGATGATAAAGATGGCACAGGCTGGGCCAAAGTTCAGATCTGTTATCCACAGAGTTGCTATAAGTCAGAGTCAATTTGACAGAATAAGAAAAACATAAGTTACAATTTAAAAAAATTGTTAACAAGGGAAAATAAAATAGTCCTTAGTCTGGGAAGAGAGGCTGGTGATACAGCTATTAAAGCACCCAGTTGCTAGTCAAAAGGTTGACAACTTGAACTCATCAGTCACTCAGTGAGATTAAGAGGGGCAGCACACTTCCGCAAAGATTCATAGCAGGTTCACACTGTCCTACAGACAATGAACTGGAATGTAATAGAGAGCACTGGCTTTTGTTTGGGTTAGTCTTAGTCACCTATCCTACTTGAAATACTATACTGAAGTTCCTGGAAGAGAGTTAGGCACAGCTATGATACAGGAATTAAAATACCCCCACCCTCAAAACACTGATGGTAGACAGAAGTGTAGGGCACCCCAGGGTGAGCACCACAAGAAATTGTCAAAGGACTCTGAACAGAATGAATGCGTGACAGGACAAAAACCAGGCTCTTAAAGGCAAAGACCTAAATGTGGAATAGTTAGAAAATGAAAATAGCTAAAATCAAAATAAGTATCATGAGCAGGATATATTGTAAAAATAGGAAAGATAATATATATTTTCTGCTTTATAATAAATACTACAAAATTATTTCAAAACTTAAAAAATTATTTGGAGATTAAATGATGGACTTAACATTACTTGTGGCTAAGTGATAAGTTAGTAATAAGTTAGCCAATATAGAAATACCTTAGTGGTCTAATTAAGGTGACTCTCTTCAACTCTATGCTTTACACTAAGCAAAATAGACTTCAGCTAGCTCACTTTATAAAAATGAAGCAAAGTAAAGGAATTTACCTACCCCTGCAGTTGTTGCTGTGGGTGAGAAGAAAAGGGCACCCTTGGTTTGTTCCAGCCAGTGTAGTCCTGGTTCAATCTCAGCTTTTTAACAGAAAGAGGGGCTGGTAGAGAAAGAAATCCCAAACTTCTTTTGGCAGAGGACGTTTGGCTTGAAACATTACTCCTATCAAAAAGATAACGAAGAAACAAAATAACTCTTGAACACAAGATTTTGTCCCCTCCTTGTAGATGCAGAAAAGCCATTATAACTGTAACCATGTATATACATTTATGTGTACCTTTTTGGACTGACTTATTTCACTCAGCAAGGTGTTTGCAAAGTTTACCAATGTTGTGGCAGGAACCAGGACTTTATTTTTACAACTGTACTCTTTAAGTCCATCATATGCGTATATTACAATTAGTTTACCCATTTATCTGTTAATGCACATTTAGGATAGAAATGTTGTGGTAGAGGTGTTGTTGTTGTTATGTGCCGTCAAGTCATTTGTGACTCATAGCGACCCTATGCACAACAGCCCTAAACCCTGCTCTATCCTGTGCCAAATCGCACTGCCTCTGACACACCCATCCCGATTACCCCAGTCACCGAATCAATCCATCTCATAGAGGGTCTTCCCCTCCTGCACCGTCCCCTCCACCCTCCCAAGCATGATGTCCCTAAGGACCCGTCGTCCCTCCTTGCAACATGCCCAAAGTATGTCAGATGAAGCCCCAGAATCTTTGCCTCCAAGGAGTTGCTTGGTTTAATCCTCTCCAGGATGAATCTGTTTTCTTAGCAGTCCATGGTACATTCAGTACTCTTCTCCAGCACCACAGCTCAAAGGCATCAATTCTACTTCTATCCTCCTTGGTCACTGTCCAACTCTCTGATGCATAACAAGTGATTGCAAAGACCATGGCCTGTATCAGGCAAACCTTAGTCTCCAGAGAGACACCATTGCTCTTGAGTACTTTAGAGAGGTCCCTAACAGCAGACTTTCCCATCGCAATATGCTTTTTGATTTCCTGACTGCTGGTGCCAAGAGTGTTGACTGTGGAGCCAAGCAAACTGAACCTGTGAACAATCTCAATCTCTTCGCCATCCATCCTGACGCTGCAAATTGGTCCAGTGGTGAGAATCTTTGTCTTCTTGACATTGAGCCTCAGTCCATACTGAAGGCTGCAGTCCTTGACCCTCTGCAGCAAGTGCTTCAGGTCCTCCTCAGTTTCAGCAAGCAGGGTTGTGTCATCTGCATAACACAGATTGTTACTAGATCTTCCACCAATCCTGATGCCACAATTCTCCTCACAGAGCCCAGCCTCCCAGACAATCCGCTCTGCATACAGGTTGAAAAGATATGGAGACAGGACACATCCCTGGTGTACACCCTTCCCAATTTTGAACCATGCAGTGTTACCCTGCTCTGTTCTGACGACTGCCTCTTGGTCCAAGTATAGGTTTCGCATTAGCACAATTAAATGTTCTGGGAGGTACATGATCTAAATTCATATGGTGGAGAAAGGATCACCACGAGCATCGGGCCATGACAGATTCCTAGAAGATGGACAGCTCTCTCTCCAACATTTTTACCAATGCTGACAGTCTCCCTCCCAAAGCACAATCTACTTCTCTGATGGTTTTGAAAATTCATTGCAAAGACCACAGAGAACTGATAGATAACAGTGCCAATCCTGGGGATTATTAAGAGATCTCTGCTACTGTTACATGTCTTCAAATCAAGTATAACTAACAGCAACTCTATGAACAACAGATCTGAACCCTGTCCTTTTCTGGGCCATCTTCACAATCTCGGACACATTCAAGCCCACTGCTGCAGTCACAGTGTCAATCCACACAGTTGAGGCTTGACATCTCTTTTCGCCATTCCTCCACCTTTCCACGTATAACGTCCTTTTCCAGAGAATAGCCTCTCCTAGCAACATGCCAAAGTATGCGAGATGAAGCTTTACCATCCTTGCCTCCAAGGGCGACTCTGGTAGCATCTTCTCCAAAACATAACTGCTGGTTCTTTTGACAACCTATGGGATATTCAGTACTCTTCTCTAACACCACAGTTCAAAGGCATCAATTCTTTATCTGTCATCCTTAGTCACTGTTCAGCTCTAAGTAGCATAGCAATGACTGAAAAGACCATGGACTGAATAAAGGGCACCTTAGTCCTCAAACTGACATGACTGTTCTTCAATAATTTGCAGAGGTCCCTAACTGCAGACTTTCTCAGTGCCATACTTCTGATCTCCTGACTACCAGTACCAAGTATACTGCTTGTGCATCCAAGCAGGAGGAAATGGTTGACCGTTTCAATCTTTTCTTCATCTATCACGATACTGTCTACTGGTCCAGCGGTGAGAAACTTAGTTTTCTTTACGAGATGCAATTCATATTGAAGGTTAGACTCTTTCTCCAATCTTCTGCGGCAAGTCTTCTTGAAGTCCTCATCACTCTGACCAAGCAAGGTTGTGTCATCTGCATAATGCAGGTTGTTGATGTATGTTCCTCCAATCCTGATGCCACATTCTACTTCAGAAAGTCTAGCTTCTTGATTATTTGCTCAGTATACAAATTGGATGTGGTGAAATGATACAATAATCCTGACACACTCCTTTCTTAATTTTAAACACGAACTGTTCCCTTGCTCTGTTTACACAACAGGCTAAGTATAGGTTTTAAATTAGCACAACTAAGTGTTCTGGGATTTCCATTCTTCTTAATTTTAGTAAAAATTTGCTATGCAGTCAAATGTCTGCATAGACAAATTTAAATATAGACAGAAACTCTGCATAAAGCAAAAAAAAAAATAGGCATTCCTTGGACAACCAAATAAGGAAAACCAAAAGAAATGCTGTCTTTAAATTATACTGGCAAATTGTATTAAATATACTGCAAGAAAACCAATCTGTTCTGGAAGAAGTTTAAGTAGAATGCTCCCTGGTGAGGCTAGGAAGACTTCGTCTTACAGATTTGGGATCCACTATCAGGTAGGGTCAATTCTTGGAAAAGGACAGTATGTATAGTAAAGGAGAGGATCAGGGAAAAAAGAGGGAAGACTTTCAATAAGAGCATGGCTGTAACAATGCACTCAATTATAGCAATGACTCTGTGTGTGTGTGAGAGAGAGAGGGATGGGGAGAGGAAATGGGTGGAGGGGGGAGGGATAGAGAGAAAGGGGGGAAAGAGAGAGAGAGGGAGAGGGGAGAGAGGGAAAGAGAGAGGAGAGGGAGATAAACACAGCCCTGCATTCTTCTGGTATTCTTTGCTTCCAGGTAGAATCCATCTGACCTAAGATAAGCAATGATATCCCTGGTGCCGCAGACATATTTAAATCCAGCTTGAACTTCTGGCAATTCTCTACGTACTCTAGGTGGGGCTTCCCCCCTTCATCCCAGTGTTTGTTTTGGTTTTTGCTTTTAGAATTTCAGCAATATTTACTTTGCATGTGATATTAATGATACTATTCAACAATTTCCACATTCTGTTGGATCACCTTTCTTGGGAATGGGAACAAATATAGATCTCTTCCATTCAGTTTGGCCAGGAAGCTGTCCTCCGACTTTCCTGGCATAGACTGATTATGTCTAGGGTTGCATCTGTCATTTGAAACATGTCAGCTGCTGCCGATGGTGTTGAGTTTATAGTTCAAAGTGGCTTTCCTAGCCATAGAAATCTGACTCGCCCTGTGTACAGGGGTGAGAATATGTGAAAAAGGTGTGTTAGCTTATCCACAGGGGGACAGACTAGTCTCATCAATTCCCAAGAAGACTGGCTAGTGTCACCATTCCGTTGAGGATCCAGAAGCAGAATGGGAGAACCTCACCACCAGCAAAGGAGATGTAGACATCCAGAGCATATTTTTTTGGGCCCAAAGATTCTTGCATTAGCTAGACCTAGAGAACCAGAGATCCAACATGAGATACAGCAGAACTCCAGACTGAAAAGCCTTTGCCCAAGTTTGTTAGAAAACTGAAAGGGGCCGGGGGTACATGCATGGGAGGTAGGAGGGTTGGGGAGTGGAGCCATAACTGGCTGGCCTACAGCTGCAAGGCTGAGGCAACTGTGAGCACATTTCAGAAGCTGTCCTGACTCTATTCTGCTACTAACCTGAGTCTTTTGACTTCTCTAAAAAGGTTCTGTGTGGTCTGTGAGCTATCCTGTCAAATCTGGACCCATTTAAAGTGAGACTGGTGTTAGGATGCGTAGATAAGAGCTGTGGGACAGTGGGGAACATGTCTGATATGGGAATCGTTTTTGCATTGTTGATGGGGAAAGATCCCCTATGTGAAGGTGGCTGTCCCCATGCTGCCCTTGCTTTTTTACGATATCCCATCATTTCCTGGGCCCTTATTTTTTTGCCAATGCCTTAAGTGCATGTATCTTGAACTTCTTCCTTACTGACATTGACTCTTGATCTTGTTAGTTGCCATCAAGTCATAGATGACTCATAGCGATCCTATGAACGAAAGACCTAGACACTTGTAGGACTTTGATTGTTTCTCCACGTTCATAGAGTTTGCGAAGGCAAGCTATTTTGGAAGCAGATGCCACTCCACTTCCTGAAATATTTCCGTGTCAGCCAATTCTTTTTGGTTACTCTGTGTATATTCCTTCCATCTTTTGATGCCTGCTGGATCATTCAAGACTTTTTTCCATATCATCTGCAATATGAGGCTTAAATCTATTGGAATTGAAAACGCACCAATCCTCTGGCTAGGGTTCTATACAAACTTATTTGCATGGGCCAGTACCACAAAGATGCCATACACTTTCATCCCATCCTCCACATAGTTCCCCTGAGCCATTTAATGGAAATGATGAGAACATGATGAGAAGAGTCAAATAGAAGTGATCCATCACATGGCATTCTTCTACTGGCTACTGTGCACAGTGCTACAACAAATACTGATTAGTGTATAGGTTTTCTATTTGTATTCCTAATTTCAATTCTTTTACAAATCGAAATACCTAAGATTGGGATTGCTGGGTCACATGGTAGTTCTACATTCAATTTATTTGATGACTGCCAAGCTGTTCTGCACAGAGCTGTTTCACTTTGTGTTTTCAGCAAGTACTATTTTTGTGGTGTACTGTCGAGTCAGAACTGACCCATATGTTACCTTTCAGTGGGTTTTCAGATACAAAGGGTTCCAATTTCTCCACATCATCACCAACACATGTTATTTTAACTTTTTTTCTTTTTTAAAATTCACAGTCACTCTAGTGAGGTGTAGTGGTATCTCACTACCTTTGATTTACTCCCATGACTAACTGGGGGCTCTGGGACATAGTCTCTAGGGAATGGTACCACACGAACATAAAGGCTGTGTCAGTCAGTGAGTGTGAATCTATCAGCAGCTCCAAAGGAGAAAGACAGACTATTTCTCACAGGATTTACAACCTCAGAAACCCAATGAAGGGTCAACTATGAGTCGATTCCAACTTTACAGTAATGAGTTTTGAGAGTTTGATGACTAACACTGGAGCCACAAACACCACTCAAAGAAAGCAGTAGTTAAGAAATCAAAATAATGTACTAGACAGATCTGCTGCCAGATCCTTCTCTTAAAAGGGCTACAAAAGCAAAGACGTCAGTTTAAAGGGTAAGGTGAATTGAACCCAAGCACCATATTTTGAATTTTTCATATACTTGTGAAAATTAGTGAAGGAGGATAAAAAAAAATTGATGTCTTTGAATTTCGGTGCTGGCAAAAAAGTACAGAACACATTCTGGAATGCCAGAAGAACAATCTTGGACGAAGTGCAGCCAGGGTGCTCCTCTGAGACAGGGAAGTGAGACACGTTAGGAGGAGTCAGTTCTTAGAAAAGCTGAGTGCCAGTGAAGATGAAGAAGATCTTCAAAGAGATGGACCGACAGAGTGACTGTAACAAAAGGGAAACTGTGAGGATGGTGTAGGATCAGACAAGGTTTTGAACCGTGGTTCTAGGAACATCATGGCTGGTGTCAGATGGATCTTGGCTGAAAACAGAGGGTACCAGAGGAATAAATATCAGTGTTTCATCAACTATACAAAGGCATCTGACTGCATGGATCACAACAAATTGTGGCTAACATTGAGAAGAATGAGAATTTCAGAATAACTAATTATGCTCATGTGAAATCCATACATGGATAAGAAAATAGTCCTTAGAACAGAGCAAGGAAACCCTGCATGGTTCACAACTAGGAATGTGTTCTGTCTCTATATCTTTTCAATCTACATGTGGAACAGATAATCTGGGAGAGGAGAGAGACTTTTTGAGGAACAATGTGGCATCATGATTGAAAGCAGACTCATCATCAACCTACATTATACATATGACACAACCTTGCTTGCTACAATTGAGGAGGACATGAAGTGTTTGCTGCAAAATATAAAGGACTGTATTCTTCAATATAGACTGAATCTCAACATCAAGAAAATAAATATTCTCACCACTGGGCCAACTGGTAGCACCATGATAGATGGAGATTGTTAACAGTTTTAGTTTGCTCAGGCCCACAATCAACATGCTAGGTATAAGCAGTCAGGAAATCAAAAGATGAATTGCATTGGGAAAATCTGTTGTCAGGGACCTCTCCAGAGTGCAACAATGTCAGTCTAGAGACTTAGGTGCACCTGATCCAGGCCATGGTCTTCGCAATTACTTGCTATGCATCAGAGAGCTGGACAATGACTAAAGGTGACAGAAGAATCAATGCCAGAGTTGTGGTGCTGGAGAAGAGCACTAAACTAACCATGGCCTGCCAAGAGAACAAACAAGTCTGTCCTGGAGAGAGTCGCTCTTCAGAGGCATGGATTTTGAAACTCCATCTCAACATGCTTTGGGTATGCTACCAAGAGGGACCATTCCTTGGAGAAGGATGTCATGCTTGGAAGGGTGGAGGGGACAGTACAAGAGAGGGAGACCCTGTATGAGATGGACCGACACAGGAACTGGAGTAAGAGGAGTAGGTGTGTCGGAGGCAGTGATTTTGGCTCAGGATAGAGTTCAGAGCTATTGTACATATGGTTGCTGTGAGCAGCAGTCGACTCAACACATAACAACACACATAATCATTATATGAGTTGTTAGAAGCAATACAAATGACACCTAACAACAGGGAAGATATATCCTCTATAAAACAATTATGGACCTAAATGTTAGTAGTGTGAACTACGAGTAAAATGTTAATAGTTTGAACCCATGCAAGAGAGAAAGACCAAATGATCTACTCCTATCGACTGCCGCCTAGAAAACTCTACAGGAATGTTCTAGTCACACGAGGTTATTACGAGTCAAAATCAACATGAAAGTATGAAACAACAAACAGCAAATACATTATATGCTAATATTACCCTACATTTTTGTGTTGCTCGTGTAGTAGTTAAAGTGCCTGTCTGCCAATGAAAAGGTTATTGATTTTAATCCACCAGCTTCTTGTGAGAGAAAAACCTGAGTCTCCTCTTGTAAGGATTTCAAACCCTGGAAGCTCTACAGGTCAGTCTTACAGGGTTACTATGAGTCAGACAGAACTTGACTCGGCAATGGGTTTGGTTTCTGGTCTCTGTGCTGCCTTCTGTGATCATTCCTTTTTGACAAATGCTGACTACTATACGCAATAAATCTAAAAGAAAAATTTCAAGCCATACCTATAGAAACAGCAGTTAAATTTTGGATTAGCCTCTTCCAATAAAGGATACTGATATAAAAAAAAATTATTTTTAAAGAAAGAGCTTGATTATGTGTACATTAGGATTTCTGAGTGAGGACCAGTAATGAATTTTTATCTCACTGAGAATTATTTTGTGAATATTTTGATCAATAATATGCTGTAGTATTATTTTGACACATTAACCTGCAAACATTTTAAAGTATGTTTGGCATATTTTTAAAAGAATTTGGCTATCAAATGTACCTACAAATGCCACTGGTTATTGCTCATATTCCACTGTAAGCAGTACGTCTAACAGTTTCAGTGACCAGCCAGGTATGTTCTGATTTAGATCTTTAATATGACATATATAATTAATGTACACACTTATGATCATTTACCTATAACCAAAATCTATCATCTCTAAAGAAGCAAATTAACAAACTCCTTTAGGCTCCATATAGTGACAGAGCCTTTTCTTTTTTGACAAGTACACTATCCCTTTTCAGGGCTAACTGTACGGCTAGTATGTTTATGACTAGGCCTACTTAGAACCATAAATGATAATGTTAGATGCTGTGCACTTGACCACAACTCCAGACAATCCTACCAACAAGAGATAAGAAGTTAAAATTGTTCTGTCCACTGGGTGTTAAGAAATTCCATCGCTGTGCAATCTTTGATTGATCATAACTGATCAGAGTCAAGATTCTTATATTTTAGAATCCAGGGCTCCTCCTCTACCCAATAAAACATTCTAGTATAAATTATTCTTCCACATCCATAGCAGGATGGTCTTAAGTCTCTAATATGATGTCTTCAAATTGTTTCCATATTTAGTAATATGGAGCCCTAATTTTTTTGAGGTTTTTTAATTATGATTACATTTTATTAATTTTAATGAACATTTACAGAGATTTTGAGTTTTCATTCATTCATTGTTGCACTATTTTCTCTACCCTCCTCCCCAGTTCGTTCTTTTTTTCCCCCCCTTGAAAGTCTGTTTTAATTGTCCTAATTTTTTTAAGGGAACTCTGGTGGATTAATGGTTAAGGAACTGTGATGTCAATCTAAAAGTACATGGTTAGAATCTACCAGCTAGTTGTTCCATGTAAGAAAGATGGGCAATCTTCTCCTGAACCATTTACCGCCTTCGAAAACACAATAAAGGGTCAGCTCCGATTCAATGGCACACAACAATTGGCACAACTCAATGGCACAAAATAACAACATTTCTGATTAGAGATTTTCACAACTTAGTTGCTTAAAAGGGAGCTCTGGTGGCCAAGTAGTAAGAAGCTGTGCTACAATCCCAAGGGCATGTGGTTTGAATCAACTATTCTCTCTGCGGGAGGATGAACAATCTCCTGCTGTGAGATTTACTGCCTCTGAAAATCAGCTGGAGGGTTACTATGGGTTGGTTCTGACTTGACAGCACAAAACAACAAACAACAAGAAGTTGCTTAAAGTGGATTCTGTCGTGAACTTTTCTTTGTTATATTAGATCTTTCCTTTGGGGGACAACCATGAGTTAATAGCCTACCAGTAATATGAATTCTGATATAAAGAGAAAACCATTTGAGAGCTCTGGCTCCATGTGCAAATATTTCTCCACCTTCCAATGAGGCTGAATGCTAAGGAGGTATCTAAAACTGTGAACTTTCTAAATGGACTCAAGATACATTTAAAAAAAAATTTATTTTATTATTTTTGTGTGAGTGTACCATCAAATCAGATCTGACTGGTACAGGAGGAGATTGTCCCTCCTTCCCTGGCAGAGCATCTGGTGGATTTGTACCGTGTGCCTCTGGGATTGTAGTTGCAGCTCCTTGCCACTAGGCCACCAGAGCTCCCCTCATTTTTTCTTTTTTTAAAGAATTTCTTTTCTACTAGTGATAATGGCACCAAGAAAACAAAGTTTACAGAAAAGATATCCATATATAAAGGAAGAAATAAAAAAAATATTTTTTTGGTCATAATTTAGAAATTGGCTCTTTTTTTATAAAATGGAGAATACTCTCCCCAATTCATCTCTCCACTGGACAAGAAAATATGTATTTTTAAAATTTTTTCTTTTTTCTAATTACTTTCTGTGTCCTGTCGAATCAGATCCAACTGGCACAGGAGGAGATTGCCCCTCTTTCTCCAACAGAGCATCTGGTGGATTCAAAACGTGTGCCTTTGAGATTGCAGTGCAATTTCTTGTCACTAGGCCACCAGAGCTCCCTGAGAAGACTCATATTTTGTTAGTCTACACCAAGCACAAAGCCAAAAGCTACTGGGTTCATTTTCATTTAAATGATAAATATCCTTCATAAACCTGTCTGTCCAAGGGCTAAGTATGCTACTCTCCTAGATTTCTACTTCTTTTCTTAAATAATTCTTAACTTCTTTAGTCTAAATCCAAAGGTTTAAGGATCATTTTTGGCCCTTAAATTAAACTTAATATGACAAAGGCATATAATAATATGCATAATAAGCTTAATAGTAGGACCAGTGCGTACCTGTCTAGGTTAGTGCTGCCCGAAGAATAGTCTTTGGATCCACTTCTGCTACTATAAAAGGATGATGACTGCAATGGTGAAAGTCCTATAAACAAACAAGCATGGGGGGGGGGGATTAATTCCTACATCAATCACTCTAGTTCATATAATAAAATTTCACCACTGAGCATATTTTTACTTCTTTCTTGTCTAAGTAACATAGATACAGGACGAAAGGTTAAAATAGCAAATAAAGGTTATAATAGCAAAGGAAGACTAACTGCTCTGTAGCTCTTTTACTTCTAACACTGTTTTCTTAATTCTTGGTGCATATTTGAACATGTTCTATTATCTGATTTATTTAAACATATAAATTGAGTCTCTATTATGAAAAATTTGAAATCACTCATCTACAACATCCTTATATCTTCACTTCCCAACATTAACTGTGCCAATTTAGTTCTTCTCAACTCTGAAAATTTTTTTTTAATTTTAAAATCATTTATTGTAAGATAATTTACAAATATCTTGCTGTCTTTAGTAATTTGAACAATGGACCAACAATCTTTCTGACAAGGACAGCATTAAGCATAATGAAATGAGCTGGCTTAACTTTTCTTCTTTACCTCTTGTCTGAGGATGACACTTGATTTTCATTAATCCAGAGCTGCAGCACCAGAGATGATTTCAGTCAGCTCCTTTGTGATGACAGCTTGGCGGGTATGGTTGAATGTCAAAGTCAGTTTGTCGATCATCTCAGAGGCATTCTTGCTGGCATTGTCCATAGCTGTCATCCTGGCACTTTGTTCACTAGTGGTGGACTCCTTCAGAGAGTAGTAGATGATGTTTGCCAGACTGTATTCTTGGTAATTTTGTAGCACATCAGCATCAATATCATCATAGATACTCATGCTTTCAGCACTTGCAATTGTATTAAGGGAAAATATGGGCTTTTCATCAGTCTTATAGGAGATGACAGACCTGAATCGATTAAAGATGATAGATCCTTCATCAAATTCATAGCCAGAATTCAGCAATTCAAGAGCAATAACTGATGCATCTCCAAAAGTAGGAGGCTTCCTTCCCACTTATTTAAATGTTACCAGAAATTGGTCCGAATGAGTCCTATGCAAGATGCCCCTGATTTTATCTCCAATCCCAACAATCATAACTTCTTTTCCAGCTGCTGTAAGCTCGGCCACCTCACTTTTTATCTGTTTTGCAACCGAGGAATGAATAGCACCACAAAGCCCTCGATCTGAGGATACACCAATAATGAGGTGTTTCTTCTTCAGGAACCTTAATATCATCTTTCTCATAGAGTGCTAGAGATCCGACTCCATATACTCGAGCTGGTTTCAGCTCCCTCTCTGCTCGGGCATATTTTGCTGCTGCTACCATTTTCATAGACTTGGTAATTTTCTGAATGTTTTTGATTGACTTCGGTTGCCTGGTAATATCTTTCAAAGTTGCCGTATTTCGAACTTGGGTCCATTGTGGCTGCACAGCCCAGACCGAGACAATGAGGTTTGCCCGAGAAAACATGATGGTGCTGGCCTTGCTGAAGGTCGGGCAGACCTCAACTCTGAAATTTTAACATATTTGAGTCTTGAGTTTTGTTCCACAAACTATTTTCACCTGTACAGTCATTTCCTCTTCACTTCTCCTCTCTTCTACAGAAGGGCTGTAATTTTAACTCTCAATATTTAAAAGATTTCAAAGACTTCTAAATGTTACCTACCAATTAATTTTAAAGGCTGAAATCCAATTAGGTGGTATTTACATAATGTATTCTTTACTTCGGAAAGAGAACTGGAAATATTTCTTTATGTTGGACTTACAGAAGGAAATCCCAAAGAATGTAACGGACAGGATTCCCAGAGTTGTGACCAACTGGATTCTCTTAAATTGCCAATTTCTCAAAATTATGCCATATTTTAGCTTGTTTCAATTTAATTTCAAATTGACATTAACATTCAAATCAATACAAAACAGATGAGCACCTACAGATTCAGAGGATCAAAGATATCTAAAGAGTGTGGAAACACAAAAATTCATACTGATGAACTTCCATTTTTTAAATAATAAACTAAAGTTTTAAATTACTGCTTTAGACACTAAATTCAACATTTTCTCCTGGTGCTTCCAATAAATAACAACAATTCTGAACTTTAATTTCAAGTCCTTTGGTTCATTTAATAGTTTGGGTATCTTGATTATTAAAGAGCTTAATTTTAGACAAATAGAGAAAAAGATGAAGACTAAATTCCTTATTGCTGTAGACTGTCTTCAAGTTGAGCATGACTCATAGTGACCCTACAAACAAAAGGTCTGAAGCCTTTCTATGACAACTGACATTTATCAAAGTTCACAGAGTTTCAGGAGACATGCTGTTTAGGAAGTGGATGCCAATTCCTTACAAACAGAAAAAAGTTCCTTTAGCTTTCTAGTATTTAAAAATATTATAGGGAAGCACCGAGTACAAATCTGTCAACAATAACGAGTATTAAATTATTCCTGAATAACGTGGAAAGGAATGTCCTGCTTTGGGTTTTTAGTCTAAAACAATGATATAATATGAATGACTGTAGAAAAATCTTTTTTTAAAAACCAACCACAAAAAAACAATGTAGAAGAAATGACCACTTACCTGATGTCCTATTCTCTTCCGACTGCTTCAAACTCAGTTGTTTCTCTCTACTGCTGGCTAAGTACTTTCTTGAAGGATCTGTCATAGCCTTATTGTTCCTACAGTTAATGAAATTAACAAAACATTGGTAATAATTTTAAACAACCTGAAATCAATACAATCTCAGGCAAGGTCCTTAATGTCAATGTTGTTGCTGTTAGATCCTTGTGGCTACAACGCATGGGCTGACTACGGCCCTATGAACATGATCTGAACCGTATCCTGGGTCATCCTGATTATCTCTAACATTTAAAGCCCATTAACTATAGGGTCAGTCCTTACAGTGTCACTACTTTTTGTTGAGAGTCATCCCTTCCTTCACTGACCCTCCACCTTTCCATGCATGATACCTTTTTCTAAGGACTGGCCTCTTAACAACATGCCCAATGCACCTAAGACAAATTTTCATTCTCCTCGCCTCCAAACCGTGAATTTCAGTCATAGTTTTAAAACTGACATTTCAAGTTCTAAATTGCTTGATATATTTCAAAGCTGAAGTACAATGTGTTAAAGCCTCAAAAGACTGACTTGATAAAGAAAATGAGACATTACCAAGAAAAGGGCCAATCCAATCGATGTTCCTGCTAATGAAGGGTGGGGAAGAAGAGTATATTTTTGTATAGATGTTCTATCAGAGACAGTGACATTTTACTGATTTTTTTGGACTGAAAGAAGACTAGATAAAATTATTTAGCTTAAAAATCAAATCCATTTAAAAGTAAACTATTTAAGCTTGAGGCTTTTTAAAAAAAAAAGAGTTCAGTGACACTTTAGAGACAGAGCAAACTGGTTTTCCATTCCATCACACATACAAGTATCATGTCCTTTTCCAGGGACTAGGCCTTCCTGATGACATACACAGAATACAGAGCCAAAGTTACCATCCTTTCATCTAAGGAATATTCTGGCAGCAATTCTTCCAGGACTGACTTGCTTGTTCTCTTAGCAGTCCATGATTTTTATTCACCAGCTGCATAATTCAAAGGCATCATCAATTCTTCTTTAAGTTTCTTGATCCACTATACAACTTTCATCATGTGTATAAAACTACTGAAAACACCACAGATTTGGGTCAAGTGCATCTTATGTCTTTAAAGTCACATTATGCTCTTTAGCACTTTAAAGAGATCCTTGGTACCAGACTTCAGGAACACTGGTGACATAGTGAGTAATTTATCAGGCTGCTAACCAAAAAGGTGGCAAGCTGGATCCACTAGCTGGGTGAGTGTTCTCCTATGATGATTCACAGCCTCAGAAGCATGAAGGAAGGCTGCTTCGTGTCAAAACTGACTCAGCAGCAGTGGGGAAAGTAGGTGGTACCAGACTTGCTCAAAAAAATGTATCACCTGATTTCTTGACTGCTGATGTGGACCCAAGTGAAAAGAAATCATTAACAATTTGAATCTTTTCTAATTTATTACAACACTGCTTACTGGTCCAGTTGTGAAGATTTCTGGGGTTTTTAAATATTAAGGTGTTAATTTATACTTAATAATCTTTGCTCTGCTTCACAGTGATTATATATTTTGTATATAAGTGTTTCATCATAATTAAATGTTTGTGAAAATGTAAAATTTCTTATACATGCTTAACTCTTCCCTCCACTATTCCCAAATATCTCAACCCATGTAAGCACAGTGTCTACTCAGAAAAAAAACGCTCACCCTGTGATTAAAAGTGCTAATTTTAAGGGAGCCTTTGTACATTTGAAGCCCTAGTAATATAGTGGGTTAAGTGTTGGACTGTTAACCCACAAGGCTGCAGTCTGAACCCACCACACACAGAAGATGGGGCAGAACTGCTCCTGTAGAGTTCCAATCTTGGAAATCCTAGAGGGTAGCTCTAGTCTACTGTATAAGGTTCCTAGAAGAAATCAACTCAATGGCAATGGAGGAGTACTATAATCCTGTAGCAGACAACCATCCAAATTTCCATTTTTTTATTTTATTTTATTTTATTATTTTTGTGCAAGTGTACCATCAAATCAGATCTGACTGGTACAGGAGGAGATTGTCCCTCCTTCCCCAGCAGAGCATCTGGTGGATTCGAACCGTGCGCCTCTGGGATTGTAGTTGCAGCTCCTTCAAATTTCCATTTTTATGTCCTCTCTTCTATATCCCAGTCCAACCTCAAAAGCCAGCACCTAGAACTCTTATTCACAGAACTGCCCTCTTGCAGCTACAGGTTCTATGCTTGCACTCTCAAAGTAAGGTCAGGTGCTGGAGGACAGGAGCAAAGCTTCTTGCCTCAGAACTAATTTTAAGGTGTAACTTATGTGACAGATTTGCTCTGTGGAATCAGTATGAAATCTAACTAACCTCCTTAACTTTTATCTGTGATTACTCTCATGCTTGATCTTTGTGGTCTTGCTTTCTCCCCTTCCTTACTGGTGGTCTTCCTGGGGAGTACTTCCTTCATAAATCATTTGCACAATAATTTCCATCTCAGGTTTTGCTGATAAGGAACGTAATCAACTACAGTTAGTACTAGAAGTAAGTATAGAAAGCAGATTCTATTAACTAATTTCTGTAAAAGATTCATTGAAATACTAAATTGCTTAAGTTGGCTTCCCTAACTGCTGTCAGGTGGACTGTCACTCGTGGTGATCCCACATGTTCAGAGCAGAAGTGAGCTTCACAGGCTTTTCATTTCTCTGTGGTATAATTTATGATTGCAGATGAGAGTTACAAAGCGAGTTCATTTTCATTCAGTAATTTATAGATTATTCTGTGACTTTGGTTCCAGTTCCCTCAACTTATCAGAATGCTCCTCACTTCCACCCTGGGTTCCTCAGTTTCACTTTATCCAGTTTTCCCATTCCTACCTCCTTGCTAAATTTTGTCTTTGGACATGTACTGCCCTTTTGGCGTGGCCTACTTTATTTTCTGTACACAATGTGCCCACATGAATAAGGCAAACATCATCAGGAAACTAATGGGAAAGAGGATGTATGGGTGGCAAAATGCTGTTAACTTGCAGATTTGTATAAAAATATCGTAGCTGAATTAATTTTATAGGTTGTCTATCATTTGGATGATGCATAACAAGTGATTGCAAAAACCACTTGTTATGCATGACCAAGGAGGATAGAAGGAGAACTGATGCCTTTGAGCTGTGGTGCTGGAGAAGAGTATTGAGAATACCATGGACTGCTAGGAAAACAAACAGATTTGTCCTGGAAAGGGTTAAGCCGGATGGCTCCTTGGAGGCAAGGATTCTGAGGCTCCGTCTAACTTACTCTGGACATGTTGTGAGGAGAGACCGGTCCTTAGAGAGGGACATCATGCTTGGGAGGGTGGAGGGACAGCGCAGGAGAGGAAGGCCCTCTATGAGGTGGATTGATTCAGTGACTGGGATAATTGGGATGGGAGTGTCAGAGACAATGCGATTGGCACAGGACAGAGCGGAGTTTAGGGCTGTTGTACATAGGGTCGCTATGAGTCGCAGGCGACTCGACGGCACATAACAACAACAACAACAACATCATTTGCATGATCTCTCAAAGTGGATTCAGTTCTAACTTTGAAGAGTGTCTTAAAGTCTTCCACTGTACTTTATTAAGACAAATGTGATCTTTTTTTATTAATTTGTCATTTGTTCAATAGTTTCCTTGAGCAATGTCTCGTGCATAAAGCATGTTAGAGAAAGTAAGGAAAGAAGCAGAGTGCATTTCTAGTGGTTAACTGTAAATGTTTCTATGTGGTTTGTATTAGCTATGCCTACTGAGCATGCAGATACTACAGCATATTAATTTAAAGAGGATGTGGAGAATTAAGTAACAATAGTCACAGTGACACCTAGAATGGCATCATCTGTGGGCTCCACAGCACTTTCAAGGGCTCCTAGTTTAGAAATGGACTCTCAGGAATTTCTTCAAAAGCAATTCTAACTTCAACCTCCACACTTCTGGTAAAGAGCCAAGCATGTTAAATGCTTATCCCACTCAGGGACTCCCATTCACCCCTAGAAAAACAAACAATTCTCACATATTGGAGAAAACTATCATGTCCTTCCTTGTTGTGGTTCTAGCTTCTCCTCAACCCAAAAAATAATTCTCAAAGTTTGGTGCTCCTTGCCTAGAATCTATTTAAGGTTTATATTCTAACGTCCCTAGGAAGCTCTGGTGGCCTAGTGGTATATACTTGCACTACAATCCCACAGGTACATGGTTCAAATCCACCAGCTGCTTCACAGGAAAAGGATGGACAATCTCCTTCCAAGCAATTTACTGTGCCTGAAAACCTGCTGGATGGTCAAGTACGAGTCAGTTCCAACTTCACGTTACACAACTCCTTCAACATCCCTTGGACAAGCTTTTCACTTAAGGTTAAGAAATATACTCAGGGTAAAGGGAAGAGGCGAGGAAAGAGTTCATACTAAAGGAACATCCAGTAAGAAATAGTGGTTTAGAGTTCTTTACCTCTGTTCTTCCTCTAGGTATTACAAATAAAAATAGACAAGACCAAAGTACTATCAATGGCAAAAACCTTGCCCACTAAGTTTACAATCTACTTATAACTGTATGTTGACAAGTTTAAGAAACTATAACTAACACCACAAAACAACCTAAGTAGAAATTATTGAATGGAAATGAAATGTTTTGTAAACTTTCATCTAAAACCAAAATAATATTCCACAAAAGATCCCTATGAAACGCAGCTCTATTTTGACACAAATGGGATTGCCATGAATGAATCTACTGTCATCAGGGACATTATCAATTCTGTTCCATTATCTCTGGAATTCTGATAATTGAGCACTATCTTGCCAATATTCCCCATCATAATGGTGATTATAATGACCAATGAAGAAACTCTGATCAAGTGCCTAAACACTTAGAACAACTTACGATGATGAATCATTTTCTTTAGGGTAATCTTCATTTAACTCTGAGCCAGATAATATTCTTTTTCTCTTTTCAGTTCTGTTGAGATAAAAGGAAAAAAGTAATTAAATATCAGTCAGAATCAACTCATTAAGAATATAAACCAACATGTCAAAGGCAAAAACTGTAACTGCTGTTATCCAATTCTCCATACCATGTTTAAAATTAATATATATATTTGCACGCCCCATTATGTAACTATTATAAACCATATAAAAACATATTTATAATTAACTACTTAAGATATAGTCTATTTTCTTTATTTGTGCTAACATACTTTACTCACTGGGTATTTTCCTTCTTTCCATCCTCCTATCAGTGGTTTTCTAAAAGAAATTTATAAACAAGTACAGCTAATGATTAAGCAAAAGTCTTTCATACCTGTTTTCTAATAATCCTGATCTAAGAGGTGTTGATGCAGATGTCAAAGGAGGAATGGTCCGGGGGACAGGTATTCCACTTCCTGTTGGAGTCTTAATAGACCCTCTGCTAGGATTACCAAGAACTTTTCTAAAGGGAACATCATCTTTTGTTTCCAAAGTTCCCCTTTTTGAAGAGGCCTGTAAGAATAAAGATTAAAATAAATCTTCAAATTAATTGGAATACTTCCTCCCCTTTTATTCATTGTTGCACATTTCCTTCCCTTTCTTCCCTCCTCTTCCCCTAGCCCACCCCACAATGCATCTCTTGTTCCAGATTGTTCATGTACATATAATGTCAATCATATACTCCTTTCAGATAGTTCTTCCCCTCATCTGTTCTAAAGCAGTGTTCATTATCTTCTCTTTCCCATTCCCTCCCCAACAGCCTATGTTTGTCCTATAACAGCGGTGATATGCAGTATTTGTGCTTTAGTGACTGAAATTTCACTCAGTATAACGTCCTCAGGATACAGCAGGGTTTAGGGCTGTTGTATGTAGGGTTGCTATGAGTCGCAAACGACTTGACCGCACATAACAACAACAACATAATGTCTTCAAGGCTCTCCCATGTTGTGTAATGTTTTACTGTTTCATTGTTTTTCAATGCTACATAGTATTCCATTTTGTGAATGTACTATAGTTTCTCTGTCCATTTGTTTATTGATGGGCACTTGGATTGCTTCCATCTGTTTGCTACTGTGAATAACACAGCAGTAAACATGGGCATGCATACATCTGTTTGAGTGGTGGTTCTGATTTCTTTCACTACGTGGAACTGTTTTATCAAATGATATTTCAATCTCCAACTTTCTGGGAAGGCGCCAGACTGCCTTTCACAGTGGTTATACCATTTTATATTCCCACCAGCAGTGAATAAGAGTTCCAGTCTCTCCACAACTTGCCAGCATTTATTGTTTGCTGCCCTACTGAACTTTTGCTATTGTTGCTGTGGCAAAATGGTATCTCACACTTGTTTTGATTTGCATTTCTCTGATAGTGAAGAGATTTTGAACATTTCTTCATGTTTTTGTTTGCCAATGTTCTCTTTGGTAAAGTGTCTATTCATATCCTGTGCCCATTTCGTGACTGAATTGTTTATCTTTTCTCATTGAGGTGCTGGAGTATTCTATAAATTTTATATGTAAGTCCCTCATCAGAAATGTCACTGCCAAGTATTTTTTTTCCCAGTCTGTGGGTTCCTGCTTACCCTGTTGGAGAAATTTTTTGATGTGCATAGGGATTTGATTCTTAGAAGACTCCATTCATTTATTTTTTTCCTCTCCTGGTTGAACAACTGGAATACTTTTAGATTTATGATTGATATATAAAGAGCTTTTAAAAGATCCACAACTGGTGATCTATCTGCAGAGATTCTATGCTTACTGATCTATGATGGGTTGCATGGATTTATTTTTTTTTCAAAGCACTGCAGGTGATTCTAATGTACAGATAACATGAGAAACTGAGTTTGACAATTTCTTGCAGGAAATATTACTAAAAAATTGTATACTTAAAATTCCATAGCACACCTATAGGTAGAAAAGAAGAACCCTATTCTGAATTACTAATATACAAACAAAAGACAAAATTAGTAATCCGCATAGACTAGACTTCCGAGGAAAAATAAACTCAATGATGACTATGATACGGTGACAGAGAAGTGAGAAAAAGGAGTTGCTGTTGTTGTTGCAACTCATAGCAACCCTATGTACAACAGCCCTAAACTCTGCTCTGTCCTGTGCCAATCGCACTGTCTCTGACACTCCCATCCCGATTATCTCAGTCACTGAAATCAATCCATCTCATAGAGGGCCTTCCCCTCCTGCGCCGTCCCTCCACCCTCCCAAGCATGATGTCCTTCTCCAAGGACCGGATCTCTCCTTACAACATGTCCAAAGTATGTCAGACAGAGCCTCAGAATCCTTGGCTCCAATTTTACCAATTCAACTTAAATGCTAAGTCACATGTACCTCATTTGATTCTTTAGACATTGACAGTTAAAAGGAATACAACAATTATATGACAATGAAGACTAGGAAGGTCAAACAGTTCATGGGTAGCAACAAATTGAGTCTATCTCAAAGACACAGCAAGAATAATCAGAGAACATACAGCAACTTAAATATATTAGTTGAGAAACAAACCAAAGGCTTGTCAATCAAGTTCTATTAACTCTACATTAAGGGCCATGTGATTTCTCTATAGAAGACGGCCAATTTGTTTCCACTAAATTACAATCTGAAATGAAAGAAAATACTGTCTGAAGTAATCTGGACAAATGATTTAAAAATTTATTTTGGAATACTCATTACCACTGAGTGGGGAGTGGGTTTCTAAGGCTGTTGATTTCACAAGAGATTGCTTATTTTTCTCCCAAGGAGCTGCTGATGTAGTCTGCTGGAAGCTGAGCTACTAGTATATAGGAGACACACTTCTTCAGTGGTATGAATTTACCAGCAGCTCTTTGGGATATCACCTTCCAGCATACTACACCACTAGAGTTCACATATTTTGGAATAGGTAATAGATTTTTCAAGTTAAAAAAATCAGATAATATTAAAAGATGGCCGCACTCTTTCTGACTACAACATCCACAAAGAGTCAACTCTGCACCTTGTCCTTCGTCTGAGGGGTGGCTGTTAATTCTTCAAAGTGCCCAATGATGGCATTACTCTGCACTATAGCCTTTTCTCTCAGTTTAAGTTTAGAAATTACCAGTTTCAGTAATCACTGAATCTGTTCAAAATGTTAATAAGTTTTGTTGCATGGTAAAAAAAAAAGTTACAAATCGATAGTGGCAAGACGCTGCACTGAAATTCCAGACGTACGCAGTTCAAATCCACCAGATGCTCTGCTGGAGAAGGAGGGGGCAATCTCCTCCTGTACCAGTTAGATCTGATTTGATGGTACACGTAAAAATAATACAATAAAAATAATTTAAAAAAAAAAGTTACAAATCGAAACGTCTCACTGCTACTACCTTTATTCTCATCCCTATCTACTAATTTTCCCATCTCTTCTAAAGGATTGCTACTATATAGTAAAATACACTTTTCTAGGCATTATTTCAAAATAATATTCAAGATATTGTTCTCTTAATTGTACAGATTGGTTCGGAGGCTTAGAATACTTCACAAGCTTTTAAATGTCCCCAGCTAGTACGTTAAGAAGTGGTGCTACCACGCCAAAGTCAGGAAGTTCAAATTCACCAGCTGCTCTGTGGCAGAAAGGCGTGAAATCTTGGGCAATTTAGAGCTTCTAAAAATCCACTGCAGGGTCAACTAAGGGTCAGTTCTGACTCAATGGAACATAACATAATGTAAGACAGAATGTAATTAATTTTTAGAAAGAATTTTATAAATACAGATTAAAATAGTAAATTTTCGGTAAATACAAAACATCCTTACAAAAAGACAGAAATTAAAAGCATTACAGTCTAATGCCTATTTCTTCACTTAACAGAATACACACCATGTTGCTGTTGTTGTTAGGTGCCACTGAGTCAAGTACCAGCCATCCGAACCCTGTCCTATCCTGTGCCATCCTCACACATCCTGACATACTAGCGCCCACTGCCCTATGTTGCGGGTCTTCCTCTCCTTCGCCGACCCTCTGCTGTTCTTTCTAGGAATAGCCCCTCCTAGCAACATGCCTAAAGTATATGAGGTAAAGCTTCATCATCTTTGCTTTCAAAGAGCATTCTGGCTACTTTATCCAAGATATATTTGTCGTTCTTTTGGCAGTCCATGGGATATTCAGTACTCTTCTCCAACACTATAGCTCAAAGGCATCAAATATTCTTCTGTCACCTTATTTACTACTCTCAGATGCACATAATAGTATGTAATTATTAGTAAAATTGAAAAGCTAAAGATACAAATGAACATACCTGATTGTCTGAGTATGAAAGTTGCTTGCCGGTTTCTTTTTGTGAGGTCCTACTACCCAGAAGAGCTCCAAAACTGCCAGACCCCTGAGATTTCATGGCTAGCAACAGAGAAAGGAATAAATGCTCAATTAACTTACATTCATATAAAATACTGACAAAACTGAAGAGATACAGTAAAAGTAAATCTATGTTTATTGATCAATTCTGACAAAGTAAACGTTACACACAGTAATGAAAATTCAGAGTTGGAGTCTCAAGTTAAATAGCAAATAATACGTAGAAACACGGGAAATTATTTCATTATGATTTTATATTTAAAATAATATTTTAAAGCAAATGCTAGAAACTCTTCTGCATGATTTTTATAATTAACACAACAGTGGATTACACTGGAAAACAAGGAAATACACTGGAAATACTGATAGGTGATTGCTGTCAGGTCAAATCAGCTCCAACTCAGAACCTATGTACAACGAAACCCTGTGAGATTCTGTTCCAGCCTCGCAATCTTTGCTATTCTCAATAAAGCTTATTGTTGTAGTGACTGTGCCAATCCATTTCCTTGATGGATGATCTCCTCTCTTGATCTCTACTTTTGCAAACATATCTTTCTCAAGTGACTGGCCCTTCCTGATGCCCAAAGTATATTAAACAGGTCTCATCATCCTTGCTTCTAAGAAACACTCTTCCAAGACAAGTTTGTCTGTTCTTCTGGCAGCCGTGGGATATTTATTATCTTTACCAACAATGCCATACAAAGGCATCAATTCTTTCCACATGCATATAAGGGGACTGAAAATACTATGGCTGAGATTTGATACACCTTACTCTTTAAAGTGGTATATCGGATCTTTAGCAGTTTAAAGTCATCCTTTGCAGATTTGACTAGTGAAACAGAACACAGCATTCAACTTATGGACTATTGATTTTTTAAATTAATTAATTTTAATGAAACTTTACAGAGACTTAGGGCTTCCATTCAATCACTGTTGGCACTTTCCCCCCCTCCCCATCCCCTCCCCCCCAGCTCACTCTTCTCCTTGAAAAGTAAAACTCTTTCATTGTTATGCAATTCCTCTCCCCAGGTCCATTCAACTGTGCAGCCTTCATTCTGAACTCTTATAAGGACAATAATAATCATATATCCCTTTTAAACAGTTCTCCCCCTCATCTGCTTCAATGCATCATTCATCTCCTCCTTTTGTCTTCCCTCAACCCCGATGTCAGCCCGTTTTATAACAGTTGTCCTTCTATGACTGAGATATTTCACTCAGCATAATATCCTCCAGGGTCACCCATTTTGTATATTTCATGAGTTCCTTGTTTTTCAGTGCTGCAGAGTATTCCATTGTGTGAATATACCAGAGCTTCTCTATCCATTTGTTTGTTGATGGGCATTTGGGTTGTTTCCAGCTCTGCTACTGCACACAAAGCTACAATAAACATGGGTGTGCTGGACTATAGATTTTTATGGATATTATAGATTCAAGTAAAATAAAATCCTTGACAACTTCAATCTTTTCTCCACTTTTTCATAATGTTGTTTATTGCTTTAACTGTGAGGATTTTTATTTTCTTTGAATTCACTGAAAGGTAGGTATACTTCAGTGATATACATGTCAGAACAATATACATATGCACACATACCCTCCAAAGTATTCTCTAAAAGTTTATTAAGAATAAAAATTTTCTATCCTAAAGATATCAATGATCGTTCAAAGAATATGCAAGATACTTGGTTATCATGAGATGCTATAAAAGAAATACAACGAGTAGATGGTTTTAACAAATTTATTCTCCTACAGTTTAGGAAGCTAGAGGTCCAGATTCAGACTATTAGCTCTAAGAGAAGACTCTCTCTATCAGGTATGCAGAAAGGCTTTTTTTTTTCATTCAGCATCCATCGCTTTCCATTTGTCGGGGAGCTTCCTAGTTCAGGGGCCCACGTCCAAATTTATGCACTCTTATCTACTCCTCGTGATTATTTCTTGGTGGTACTGAGGTCTCCCAGTCTCAGCTAGGTTTTCTCCGTTTTCATAGCTTGTAAGATATAGTGCTGCAGGCCACACTCAGGAAAACAACCTCCTTTACATGGATTTAGGGCTGTGATGGTATTAAGGGCAAGCATTCCACCCTTCCTCCTTTTATCATTGTTTATCAGATCATGATATATCATTACATAAATGCAATGCATTTTTTTGTGTGTGTGGATAAAGTTTAATCCAAAACATTCCACTTTTTGGATCCTAAAAATCCATGCCTTTGTCATAGGCAAAACAACACTTTCACTCCATTGTATCTTCCCAAAAGTCTCAAAATCAACAAGTCTAAATTCCACCTTGGGGCAAAATTCCTTTTCATCTGTGAATACATAATAAAAGTTTTCTTTTTCCAAAGTACAATGGTAACTCAGACACAAAGTAAACATTACTAATAGAAATAGGAGAAAGGGGAGAGGAAGAAAAGACAAGTAAATCAAATATCCAGCAGAACTTGAAAATACTCTTCTGTTCTGAATCAGGGGCTCTGCCCTCCTGACTCTGGGTGCTGGTCATGTTCTGTGCTCAGGGTGCACTTCCTTGGTTGTGAGCATCATCTTTGCCTTCCAGGCAGATGCTGAGAGAGCATCTCAGCCCCTTAACTCTGGCCATCCTCCTAGTCTGACTCTCCGTGACCTGACCCTTCTGCTTCCTCAGTTCTGCATGACGACGTCCCCATCTTTAAGGCAGCCCCACACTCCAATAGGATGCACTCCACTTTTGGCATTTATTTCAGAGGTCCCTCCTCCACCCAGCTTTTCTTTTTTTTCCAGTTTTAAAAAACCATTTTATTTTTGTATATATACTTCTAAGATTCTAAATCTTGGAAGTTTCTAGGTCAGGTTCAGGTAAATGAAGGGCTTTTATGAGTAACTTATATTGCCCAGACCCAAGATAAGCTGCAAACACAGTCTGAAGCAAAATGGGGAATAGCATCTTTCTAAAGACAGGTTTAGAAATCCTGATCCAGAAAGTTAAGATGTTTCCTTTCTCTGGTAGCAAGGCTGACATATACCTGGCTGCTAGGCCACCATTCACAGGTATAGCTAAAACAACAGGGTAAAGACCCCCGAAAAGAAGACCAAGTTTCACAGCTCAGATAACCTGTACTCAAAGGTAAACTTACAAAACCTTTGTAAGCTAAATGTGCTGTAATAAATGGAATAACTGCCATTGGTAAATCAGCTGCTATCCGAGCCTGTGTCACATTTAAGATGCGTCGAAAAAGACTGTTTAATACTAGGCCACAAAGAGCAGCATTAAGTCCAATATATGTTGATCCAAGTTCAAGTAGATTCTTTTCAATTTCTGGAAGTTGGTTAAGTTTTCTGGTTATAAATTCAATAGGTATTATGTTTTCCTTGATTGTATCATCTGGTTCATGATTTTTCATCTTGGAGCCTTATTCCCGGGGAGCTCTGGTGGCCTAGTGGCAAGAAGCTGCGCTGTAATCCCAAAGGCAAGTAGTTAGAATCCACCAGATGCTCAGCTGGAAAAGGAGCAGCAATCTCTTGTACCAGATCCTTATATTCTCCTTCTTTCAACAGCCTCCACTGGTTTTCCTCAACTACACAAGGGTACGAGATAACCTCTGCTTATCTGGCCAGGGTGCAGCCACCTTTGGCTGACCAGCTTTTCTCTGTTTATCTCTTGCAAGATAAGAGATGTGACAGGTCATATCTCAGGAGACTCTGTACAAAGGTTAAGTATTCCATCAATTCCCGCAACCTTATTTTTTATCAATACTTTCAGTGCAGCTTGAATTTCTTTCTTTCTTTTTACCATTAATTCTTGATCTTACGCTATTTCCTGAAATGATTCCGTGTTGATCAGCTGGTTTTGGTAGAGCAATTCTATACTCCATTTCTTTTGATGTTTCCTGCATCCAAGATGTTTCCCAAAGAATCTTTCAGTATTACAACTTGAGGCTTGAATTTGTTCTTCAGGTCTTTCAGAGAAGCATGCTCTTCCCTTATGGTTTTCTATCTCCAGCTCTTTGCATACTCATCATACTACTTTGTTTTGTCTTCTCAAACTGCCCTTTGAAATCTGCAGTTCATATATTCTCCTTCAGCATCTCCTCCCTTTGTTTTGCTTTCTCTAGGTTCTAATGCAAGTTTCAGAGTTTTTTAAAATCAAGAAAGCTGTAAAAACAAGTCAAAAACATCAAAATGTATTTTAAATGAAAGGTACTAGAGGGAGAGGGTAACTTGATCGTATGATTTTCTGCAGAACTCAGTTTTCATAGAAAAATATAATTACAAGATATGTTTCCTGTAGGCAGGCAAGTCCTTAAGACATATAATAAGATTTCCCAATTGCCGTTTAAATCCTTCTCCTTTTATAGTCATAGTCTTTCTAACTGATAACATGTCTCACGCTAACATGATGACTGCTTACCTGCATGGAGTCGATTTTGATGGACTGCATCTAGAAACAGTCTCATTTCCTCTGCATCCTTACTTGGTACTTTGTCAATAGACAAAAAGCTGTTGTCTTGAAGAGTTAACATTAGACGGCTTTGTTTTGCTCCACTAGGTCGAAGTACCACATTTTTAATATTATGACTTAGCTGATTGGGACAAAAGGGAAATTATTTTATCATAAAAAAATTGTAATGAAGTACAATAAACTGTCTAATGAATATTAAGCTTTGTATTTTCCAAGCTATGTTTTTCACTCTTCCTCATAGTAATTTAGATTTTATCTCCTACCGACCAAAAAAGCCAAATTTTCATGCATGTAAGTAAAAATGTAATGCCTTTAGAAGGTATAAACATATCCCATTAGAACTCATGTTACATAATTCTAGCACTCTTAATCTTATTACAAAGAATCCCGTATTTCAGATATGATTACAAAGTTATAGAGCTTAAAATTTAATGTTGGAGCATAATCAGTTTGGAAAAACAAACTGAAGAATGGAAAACTAATTTGCTCTGTTCATTTTTATCCTAACTCAAACAAAAAGTTCTAAAAAAACCAAACTAGTTTCTTTTTGTAGTTGTTGAAAAAAAGCCTGTAAGATAGTGGCAGGCACTTGTAATGTAAAAGGATATATTAATCCAAGCTACAATCTTAAAAAGAATGTCAATCTTCCAGGTCACCAATAGTACAAGTTCACCACTATAAGAACATTTTTTTTCAACCATCTAAGCAGAATTTAATTTCATTCACTCACCAAAAGCATATACCTAGAACCTCTCTCCAAGAACTTAATATGTGACATGAAGTAACAGCTTTTATTTTTTTGTCATTTTTCCAGGCTAAGCTAATAAATCTTGCAATTTATTTATGATCTAAGTAATTCCTGCCAGTCAGGAAATCCTTATTGTCTTAATATTCTCTCTTAAGATGCCTTATGCTGATGAATATAAATAAGTAATAGTATATTTAAAACTATTTTAGGGGAGAACTGACCTTTATCAATTTTTAGGTAAGAATTAAAAACCCCTATTTTAGTAGATGTTTTACTTTTTTTTCCCCTTAAAACAAAAATCAAACCCACTGCTTTTAACTGTGATTCATAATGACCCTATAGGACAAGAGAAGAATTGTTCCACTGGGTTTCCAAAGCTACAAGACTTTAAGGAAACCAGCTGTGTGCATCCTTCTCCTATGGAACTGCTGTGGGTTCAAACTATGGACCTGTTGATTAGCAGGCAAGTAGTTCAAGCACAGTGCCACCAGGTCTCCTTTTAGTTTTAATTATATTCATATCCTTGAATTAAAAATTTTCTGGTAAAATTTAGTAACCAGTTTGAGATGTCTTCACTCCAAATACTTAAAAATACAGTTTTAGCATACAAAAGAAGAAGTAGCTTTTCGGTCAACTTGCCACTTTCTAAAAATGAAACCTAAATGTAAGGGGAAAGTGTATTTATGAGAGCAGCTTCTTACCACAAATCATAAGCAATTTCTTTCATAACTCAAAAGCACAAACTAATGGAAATTTTACCTCAAATCGGGTTCTCAAGCATAAAGCTACATATTGTTCATACAAAGTTTAGCTTAGAATATTGTATTTTCACAATTAACAAGTGTAGAATTTTAAAGTACAGAAATATGCTCCTACATCCACATCATCAAAATAAGCAGTTTGGGCTGCAGAATATTAGTAGGACAAGTGCCAAAACAAAGCTGCTGACTTCTAAAGTGATAAAATTAATATTTTTCTAAACTGTATCTAGATGTAAAGAGCAATAAAAATTACTTTGAACAATTATCCTTGAATGGTCCACATTCATCCTGTAACTGCTGGCAGGTTTTAGGATAAACATTTTTTTTAATAAACATTTATTTCTAAAAGATATTAATATATTCTATTAAAAGCTAACAAGCTAACACTAAATATTAGTGTTGAGTCCATCATAAATGCTTAAAATAATAAGTGAAGTATCCTAATGTGATTTTTAGAGTATAATATAGTATCCAAGTCCCACTCAGCTTCCTCCCACTTCAGTTTGGTGTCCACTTCCTGCTCTTTATTATGTATCAATATATAATGCAACTCAATACTTTATAATGCCTGTACCTAAAGTATTAGCATCCTGGAAATAAGCAAGAATTATCTGTCTAGAAGGAAGGCTTCCAAGGTACTATGACAGAGAGCAGCTATACACCAAAGGTCTGATCCAATTTGGTAATACCTGAAATATCCTTGGAATTCCTCCAGTATTGTAGTGAACCACAAGGCTTATTTTATTATCTTTTTCCACGATTTCAAAGGATCCTTCTTTCCACTTTGTAATCCCAGTTTGCATACTTCGAATTCTGATAGGACCATGTATCTTCAGCGGAGACATACTTTCTTTAAAAATAAATTGCTTCTAGTCAAATTAAGAAGAAAAAAATAAAACTTCACCTGACATATCCTAAGAAAGAAAAAGTTAAAAATTTACATTACAAAAGTTATATTTTATTCGTGATTAAAATAAAGAGTTTAAGAGACCTTAATGCACCAATGTGAGTCCCTTTCTCTATTTCAATGTATCAGTTTCATCAAGTATCAGAGAAGATAAAAGTATCAACATTAAGCAACCACATTTAACCATCTAGTTCTTCAGCAAATGTTCATTTCTTTGCCATAAATTCAGCTACGTATGTCTAAATTTTACATTTTACACCATGTTACCGTCATTAAACCTATGTTAATTAGGACTACTACAGGTGCAATGGTCCTCACAACAATGTGATTTTTACCCTCATCATTTAAATACCTACTCTTGTTTTTCTTTATCAATGCTAATGAATCTTGAATTACAAATATAAGATACAGTTTCCAATCACCTGACTCTATTTTACAAAATGGAGTTCTTCTTAAAATATCAAAGCACGATCCCAGAGGTGCAAGGTTCGAATCCACCAGATGCTCTGCTGGAGAAGGAGGGACAATCTCCTGCACCATTCAGATCTGATTTGACAGCAGATGTACAAAAAATAAAAAAATAAGTAAAAAAAAAATCAAAGCAGTATAAGAAGAAAATGAATAAAAAACTTTAAAGATACTCTAATTAGTTTAACCAACAGAACCGCAATTTTAGAAAATCATTTTAGCTCTAGAAAAAACAAACTGAAATCTCTCTTAAGACTACCTGATACTTATGGTTAGCATTACCATTCCTGAAGAGAATCTTCAGCAATTTTACTACTGACAGTCATTCAAGGTTATCCAAATGAACAGCTAATGTCAAAATGGCACTGATATGATACTGAATACTTTAAAAAATAACTTACCAATGGCAATGAGTAAATACACTGAATACTAAACAAAGAATGTTATGAAACGTGTCTTATATACATTATGGTAGATACAGTGATCAGTCAAAGTGACAAACAACTCAGGCAGGTAAAATATGAACAATTACTACTCAAATCTTGCCAACTATTGTATGTAGAAATAGAGAATCTTTGCTAGGTAATCTAATTTCATCAGAAAAATTAATACCTCTAAAATTTTACACTATTAATTTTGAATTGTGAGCAATAAACTCACATTTTAAAACTTGTATTTTAAGAATCTCAAATCAAGCAAGACCCAACTACAGGTCCTTGGTTTGCAGCTCTATTTACTGCTTATCAAATAACTGGGGATAAAAGAAGAAATGTGAAAATAAAATGTATTCTCATTCCTTTATCATTTATCTCATCAAATTTTTTTAGCAAGTTGACTTAGAAAGCAGTGTAACTGCCCTAACAGATAAATCCATCAAAGTAATAAAGTCCATCACCATTTATAAACCTGTCTGTTAGCATAAATTTTGCTCAAACTAGTCATTTTACAGATATTTTGGCTATTTGGCAACCAGAACCACAAAACAATAGTTGGAAGAATGACAATACATTGTTGGGATTGAAATCAATATTCTAAGATATTAACTAATGTTTTAAAAGGCATCTGCTAAATCTGCTAAAGAGACTTTAATTCAAGCCTTAATTTTAGAAAAAGGAAGAAATTTGGACTGATAATGTGGTAATGTGGTAATTAGTAATTTTGTTTCTTCACTGCCCTTTAAGATTTCTTCCACTTTTACCTGTCAGCAGTGCTAAAAATATATGCTCCATTTTTATGTAGGTTTGAGGGATTAAATATTAGTGATCCAAGACCAGAATGAGCATGGGGGGACCTCGAGGACATTATCCATGCAGAAAGAAAAAGACATGAAGAAAGCAATAACAAGAGAGAAAGAAAAGAACAAAATTAATATTAGAAGACTCTGAAAATTGCACTTGAATGTCAAGAGGCCAAAACAAAGGGAAGAAATAATGAAGTAGAAGAAATGAACAGAAGATTTCAGAGGGCAGCTTGAGAAGACAAAGCTAAGTATTAAATAAAGACTGTGCAGAGAGTTAGGAAATAAAAAGGAAGAATTTGCTAGGCATTTCTCAGGCTCAAAGACTAAAAATTCAAGATTTCAGTTTCAATAATGAAAGATGCTATGGGCAAAATCTTGAATGATGAAGGACGCATCAAAAGACTATGGAAGGAATATATAAAGTCATTGTACCAAAGAACTGATTGACATGGAAGGATTCCAAAGAAGTACCATATGATTTAGTTGGCTTGGCTCCAAAATCAACACTCTTGGTACCAGCAGCCAGGAAATGAAGATGAATTGCACTGGGAAAGTCTGTTGTTGGGGCCCTTTCCAGAGTACTAAAGAATAATGATGTCAGTCTGAATACTCAGGTGCACCTGATCAAGGCCACAGTCTTCACAGTTATTTGCTATGCATCAGAAAGCTGGACAATGAAAAGGATGTCATTGAGCTGCGGTGCTGGAGAGTACTGAATGTACCATGGACTGTGACTGCTAGGAGAACAAACAGGTTCATCTTAGAGAGGGTGAAACTAAGCTGCTCCTTAGAGGTAAGGATTCTGAAGCTGTGTCTGACATAATTTGGGCATGTTGCAAAGAGGGACTAGTCCTTGAAGAGGGACCTCATGCTTGGGAGGATGGAGAGACAGTGCAAGAGAGGAAGACCCTTGATGAGAAGACTGATTCAGTGACTGGTATAATGGGGGCAGATATGTCAAAGACAAAAGGTTGGCACATGGTAGAGCAGGTTTAAGAGCTGTTTGTACACAGGGTTGCTATAAGTCTCAAGCGACTCGACAGCACATTAACAACAACAACAACTACCACTACCATATGATTAAGAACCAATGGTAATGAAGAAAGATATTTAAGCTACACAGACAAAAAACAAGTCTCCAGGAACTGATGGACTATCAACTGACATATTTCAGCAAACAGATGCAGCCTTGGATGTACTCATCAGTCTAGGCCAACAAATATGGAAAACAGTTACCTGGCCAGCAGACTGAAGAGATTCATACTGATTCAAATTCAAAAACAAGGTGACCCAACAGAATGTGACAATTATTGAACAGCATTATTAATAACACAGGTAAGTAAAATTTTTATGAAGATTATTATTCAAAAACAGCTAGAACAGTACATCAATAGAGAACTGCAGGAATTCAAGCTGGATTCAGAAGAGGTTGTGGTACTGAGATATCACTGCTGATACCAGAGAGATCTTGGATGTAGGAGGAAAATATGAGAAAGATATTTGTATTTTATTGAATATGCAAAGGCTTTTGATTGTGTGGACCAATTATTGCTAACATTGGGAAGAACAGGAATCTCAGAACACTTAATTATTCTCATCTGACGCCTATACATAGACAACAGAAGTTTTTGTCCAAACAGAGGGAGGGAGTACATGTAGCAGGGCTGTATCCCTTCTCCATACTATTCAACCTAAATGTAGAACAAATCATTTGAAAAACTGGATTATATGAAAAAGAACATGGCATCACGACTGGAAGAAGAGTCATCAACTTTCATTGTGAAGATGCTACATACAATATTGCTTGCTGAGGATGAGGAGGACCCAAGGCACTTGCTGCAGATCACAAACTAAATAACCTTCAATATGGACTACATTTCAACATCAAGGGGAAAATAATCCCCACTAATGGACTGATACAGGCATGGTTTTGGCAATCACTTGCTATGCATCAGAGAGCTGGACGATGACCAGAGAGGACAGAAGGAGAATTGATGCCTTTGAGCTGTGGGGTTAGAGAAGAGTACTGAATATACCATGGACTGCTAAGAAAACAAACAGGTTCATCCCAGAGAGGTTTAAGCCAGGCTGCTCCTTGGAGGCAAGGATTCTGAAGCTTTGTCTGACATACTTTGGATATGTTGCAAGGAAGGACCAGTCCTTGGAGAGGAACGTCATGCTTGGAAGGGTGGAGGGACAGCGCAGGAAAGGAAGACCCTCTACGAGGTTGATTGATTCAGTGACTAGGGTAATGGGGGTAGGTGTGTTGGAGACAGTGAGATTGGCACAGGACAGAGTAGGGTTTAGGGCTGTTGTATATAGGATCACTATGAGTCACAGGTGACTCAAAGGTACATAACAACAACAACTGGACCAACAGGCAACACTGTGATAGATAGAGACTGAAGTTGTCAATGATTTCAAGTTACTTGGATCTACAATCAACATTCTTTATACCAGCAGTCAAGAAAGCCAAAGAGGTGTTGCATTTGGTAAAATCTGCTGTCAAGAATTCTCCAAAATGTTAAAGAGCAATAACCTCATTTTAAAGACAAAGGTAGGCCTGATTCAGATCATGGGTTTTTTTTTTTTCAATTTCTTCCTATGCATGTGAAAGTTGGACAATGAATAAAGATGACAGAAGAACTGATGCCGTGGAGTGTGCTGGATGTCTATTATTTTTGTTCCGATGACTGCAGAGCCTGGAAAAGCTGTTGCTGCTATTGATGCATAAAACACTGCGACTGGTCTTTATGTCTTTGAGTTGTAATGTCTGAGTACTGAATATTTTCTGGGCTGCCAAAAGAACAAAAGACATCTTAGAGAAAATGCAATAGAGTGCTCCTTGGAGGCAAGGATGGTGAAACTTCATCTAAAATACCTTGGGCATACTGTTAGGAAGGGCCAATCCCTGGACAAAGAAGTCCCAAGACATCAAGCTTGGAAAGGTGGACAGTCAGCTGAGAAGACGACCCTCAACTAGATGGACTGATACAGTGACTAGATAAATTCAAGTTTATCAAGGATTAAAATAATACAAGATAAGGAATAGGTCAGATCTCTTACTCATAAAATCACTACAAGCTGCAGTCAACTTGATGGCACCTAACAATAACATCCCTATATAACCTCTAAGTCTCCTTAATTTCTTCTCCTGGCTATAATATCAAGATTCTGCTTACATATTATCTTCTCTAAGAAACCCCACATAGGTGAGCTCTGGTGGCCTAGTGGTAAGAAGTTGCACTGCAATCCCAGAAGTGAGCGGTTTGGATCCACCAGATGCTCTGCTGGAGAAGGAGGGACAAACTCCTCCTGTAGCAATCAGATCCAATTTGACAGTACACATACACACACACACACACGTGTACACACACACACACCCCATGCTGCTATCCCCCCCTTTCCATATCTACACTACAATTGCTTAAATTATTTTTTCTATTTTCCTTTTATACTCTGTGCTCTACCTTAAGTAGAGCATTTCTCACACTGTTTACCTATTTTGTCCCTTTCTATCTAGACTTTGCTATTTAAAGACAGAAAGTATGTTCTTTAACTTCTGCAAGATCTCTAGGGTAGTTATATGACATATAAAAAGAAACACTATTCAAGAATTATGAATAAATTAGGACTACCCATTTTCTTCACTCTGTTAAAAAAGGACAACAGCAATGTTGTTTGCTATGTGCCATAGAGTTGCCTGCGAACCCACCATAAATCTTCTATATGCGGTCAATATAATTATACTGTCTAAACTCTTTACAAAAACATCACTAGTGTGTGTGTATTTATATGTTTGGAAGCAGGAGTGGCATCCACTTCCTAAACATGCCTCCAGAAACTATGAACTTTGATAAATATCGATGGCTGTAGAGGGGCTTCAGACCTTTTGTTTACAGGGCCGCTATGAGTCATGCTCAACTCAAAGGCAATCAACAACTATATATGTATGTATGTATGTGTGTCTCTGTGTGTGTGTGTGTGTGTGTGTGTGTATAATATAAACAGAAAATATATCTTTAACGACTACAGCTGAGCCTTTTCTGTATCTTAATCTCTCAATTAAGTGTAAATTAAATCCCCAGATCCTGTTAAGAATTCAACAAGAAAAATCATTTTTGAGACTATGAATCATTATGCAGTTACAAAATAAATAAAACTAAAACAGTGGGCATATCTATTATTCATCTTATGCATTGCTCAAAGAAGAAAACTCCACATTAAGAGCTGAATCTTGGCCCCAATCACTGACTTGCAGCAAACTCAGTTGCCTCCCCCTCAAGGCCCTCACTTTGCGACGCTCCATGCCCCCTGCCCGCCTTCTCCCGCCATCACCTTCTGCAGGCCATTTCCACCGAAGGAAAGGAATCCTGTGTCTCATATGTTCTCTATCCAGAACCTCCACTCTTTTGACCCCTTTGCTGATGCAAGTCAGGGTGATGACCTGCTTCCTGCTGGGACTGAGGATTATATCCATGTAAGAATTCAACAGAGAAATGGCAGGAAGACCCTTACAACTGTCCAAGGGATCACTGATGATTACGATAAAAAGAAACTAGTGAAAAAGTGTTTAAGAAAAACTTTACCTGCAATGGTACTGTAATTGAGCATCCAAAATATGGAGAAGTAATTCAGCTACAGGGTGACCAACGCCAAAAACATATGCCAGTTCCTTGTAGAGATTGGATTGGCTAAGGACGACCAGCTGAAGGTTCATGGGTTTTAAGTGCTTGTGGCTCACTAAAGCTCAGGTGAGGATTTCCTTGCAATGAGTAGAAAACTTTCCTTCTGTCCCCCGTCACAAGTTTAAAGCTTCAGTTTGTATAATGTAACCATTTTAGAGTCCACTTTTAACTTGGACTAGTGTAACTCTTTTATGCAATAAACTAAAAAGAGCCATGCTGTCTAGTCTGGAAGTTCCTCATTTAAACAGAAGTCAAGCCGTAGGCGCTGCCTGACAGTGTCCCGCCTGAAACAAAACAATAACGTGATGTTTCAGCCGAACTCAGAGCCCCTAGATCGTAGATGGCTTTGTCTGGCCCAAAATGGCCTTACCCCAAAAGAATGTCAACTCATCACCTGAGCACCCCTAGATGGAGCTGAGGAGAGGATGGAGTGAGCCGGCTGTACCACTAGGAGGAGCTGTGGTAGCAAAAGAAAGATCACAGGTGTCTTCAGCCCCGCAAAGCAGGCAGAGCTTAGGAGTGAGATGGGACATCTAGCTTGCCACCAAGGTCTCTGTTTTTTCTGACCAGACATATCCTGAAGTGTTACCTGTTCCAAAAAAACACCAGGATGTGTGGCCAACTTTAGAGTTAAACTTTTGACAAGGGAACAAGCTGACATATCAGTCTTAGCTAGCTGTAGAGCTTGCAGCTTAACAGCAATAGCGGCCCAATGCCCTGTGAAGGTTCTTCATCCCCTTCAGTTTTAATGTGACTGAATGTATTTAAACTCTTACTTAAATAAAACATATTTTCAGAAAAAAAAAGCTGAATCTCTTCTCTAATTCTTCCATTTTCCCTTTTGTCCTTTATAGGCCAAGGAGTCAAAATAAAAAGGAACAGAAAAAGTGTCTTCTTTCCATGTTTTCTTTAGAGAACCAAAATGAAGTAAAAGTCTTTGCTCTTTAATTCTCCAATGAAAGAGACTTTTTAAAATTTTTTTTAATTTTATTCTTTTGTGTGTGTGTGTGTGTGTGTGTGTGTGTGTGTGTGTACTGTCAAATTGGATCTGACTGGTACAGGAGGAGATTGTCCCTCCTTCTCCAGCAGAGCATCTGGTGGATTCAAACCACACACCTCTGGGACTGCAGTGCAGGAAAAAGATTTTAAAAGTAACATTTCATGAAATTCCAAGATAGTTTCAAAGTTCAAGACATCTGAAATTTAAAAAAGTCTTGGTTCCTTTTGCTTTTAACTCTATGCCTTTTACATATTTTGATACAAAATTTGTTAACTGTATAAAATTTTATTCTAATTGCTGATACTGTTCTTATTAATTTTTACTAGTAACTTTTATTTCCTCTAAAGAAAAGGAATAAATACAAAAAGATGGAGAACATAAAATGGCAGAAACAAGAATATAGTATTTGTCATGTCTCAAATTACCCGGGACCTGCTTTTTGCACTAAGTGAATAAACTACTTTTTGTCCATTCATCACACTGAGAAAAGCAAAACTGAACTAAGTTTCTTTTTCATTATAAGCAACAGTAAACTGTCTATGAACCTAAGACAAAGATAAGATTTCTTAAAGCTGTAAAGCATTTATCAAAGCCTTATAACTGCTCTTAATAAACCATTAGTTGAGGACAAAGATAATAAACACCAATTATACAGTCTTAAAAACATCTACAAAGAGAGTGCTTTTTCCTAAATTTCTTTACAATATTAAAATTATTAAACTTTTAATATTTCATGAGTGAAATCTATATTGATATAAATGTTTCTACACCCTGTATATTTATTTGAACCTCACATTTTAGGTGCCACTGAAAATATCCTTACTCAGAGGGCATTCTATGTGAAAGCCAAGCATAGAAAACAGACAAGAAAAGTGACAATTTATGTAAACTGTCAAACTCTAGGAAACACAAATCTAAGTATTACTTTCCAGTGATTTTTACTGAAAAACCCTGTATAATAAAAATTCACCTTTATTCTGATCCTTGTGCGAAAAGCAAAGAACTCTTCTTGGGGGACTATTCATATTCTGCAGCTATGCCAGTTCTCCCGGAGCCATCACTCAGCTAAAGGAAATACAAGTGTGCCTTTTTAAAAAAATTCCAACACACAAAATTAAAACTAACAAAAAAGAATTCATGCAACAAAGATTAATCCTTTGGTTATCTGAAAATCACCAACTAGTTAGCTACAGAAAAACACATAGCTTACTGAAAACACATAGAATATGTTGCACAAGTGATCAACAGAACTTTAAGAGCACTGCAAAACAAAGGACTCCAGGAGAGGAGACACTTTGTTCAATCTGTGTCTTGGTTTAATTTCTCTGGTAACATTTTGAAACTAAGAAGTTAATGAAAGAGTATATCCTTTGTTGACTTCATAAATATTGTTACATAAATGTCTTAAGTCTTAAAGTACCAGTTACAAGATGCCTTGACAAATTTCAAAAGGCAGGTAAATGTGGAGGTTATACTTTTCTTTAAAAACTGTTCTTTTTCAACTTTACCCCAGGTCAGAATTTCTCCTGATGTTCTACCCAAACACCTGCTACGCCTACTTAAGTATTCTATAACTTTTAAAGTCATTTATTTACCAAAATAGTGTTTACCAGCTACTTTAATTTGAAGGCAATGTTACCCAGAGAAAATGTGGACTGATACAATCTATGCCTTTATTACAAAATTCTCCACATTTCTCCCTATTTTTATCCTATCAACATTCAGACAAGAAATTTCAAATCTATTTTTACCTTTTAAAAACCTAGCATTTTCTAAGCTACTGTCCTAATTCAGCATCAAGATAGACGGAGAAAAGACTAATGTTGTAAATTATTTAATTTTCCTTGGATCCACAATCAAATCCCATGATAAGAGCAGTCAAGGGAAATCAAAACATGTGTTGCACTGGGGAAATCTGCTGTCAAAGACTTCTTCAAGGTACTAAGAAGCAACTACATCAACCAAAAGGCTAAAGTTTACCTGATTCAACTCATGGTATTTTCAATTAGCTGTGAATCTGGAAGCTAGACAATAATTAAGGATGACAGAAGAATTGATGTGTTTGAGTTGTAGTGTTAAGAAGAGTACCAAATGCCCCTGGTTCAGCCAAAAGACCAAAGAAATAAGTCTTGGAGAAAGTGCAACCAGGGTGTGCTCCTTGGAAGCAAGGATGGTGAAACTTTGTCTCACAAACTTTGGGCAAGTTGTCAGGAAGGGTTATCCTTGGAAAAGGACATCATGCTGGGAAAGGCTGAAAGTCAGAGGAAGAAAGGAAGATCCCCAATAAAATGAACAGATACAATAATTGTTAACAATGGGCTCAAAGATCTAAGAGATGGTGAAGATGGTGCAGGAGAGTCATGGCTGACTGGATGGCACTTAACAACAAAATCCTAATTCAGAAATAGACCATTCTGATACCACTTCTATCTAGTATTTATTATGCAACATTTATTTAGTAGGAAGTACTAGACACACATTAACTCACTTAATTGTCACAAAAATTGTAAGTAAAGAGTAGGGATTATCTCCATTTTAGAGAAAAGCAAACTAAAGCTTTGAGAAAATAATTTCTCTAAGTTCACAGCAAGACAAAAACTTTTCAACCTATTACCACAGCCCATCCCTTTAATCACTATTATAGTTCACCCTCATCAATGTTGTGATGTGTGCTCGAGTCAACAAGAAGTCGATTCACAAGAGATGGGAACCTTGCTCAATCCTTCACTTCCTCACAATCTCTGCAATACTCAAGCCCACTGTTAAGAGTCATGTGTTAACTTTATCTTGTGGAGGGTCTTTCTCGGACCTTACACTATTTCCAGCATGGTGTTTTATCCTTGCCCCTCCTGACAATATGAAACCAAGTGTGACCATCCTTGCTGCTAAGCATTACCCTGGCTGTATTTCTTCCAAGACAGAGTTCCATCTTCTGGTTGTCCATGGGATATTCAGTACTCTCTGCCAATACCACAATTCAGAGCCATCTCTACTTTGGCCTTCCTTATTTATTGTCCAACCTTCAGCTGCATAAGAAGCAACTGACAATATCAAGGCTTGGATTAGGCACACCTTGGTCTGTAAAATGACACTTTTGCTCCTTAGCACTTTAAAGAGGTCTTTGACGAAAGATTATTCCAGTACAACACATCTTTTGATTTCTTGACTGCTACTCAGTGGATAATAATGATGGTTCCAAATAAAATGAAATGGTTGTCATTTCAATCTTTTCTTTATGCATTATGTTGTTGCCTACTGTCCCAGTGGTACGGATTTCTGTTTTTGTGACATTGAGATTAATCTGTATAGAAAGGTATACATTTCTTTGTTCTTCAGTTTGTGCAAAAAAGGTTGTGTTACCTGCATAAGCAGGTTGCTGAGGAGTATTCCCCCAACTATGACATCATAGTATTGCTCATATAATCCAGCTTCTCACATTATTTGCTCAGCATATCAACTGAAAATGTATGAAGAATATAACCTCAAAGCACACCTTTCCTAATTTTAAATCATGCCATTTTCCCTTGTTCACTTGGACAACTGTTTCTTGGTCTATGAACAGGTTTTACATGAACACAATTAAGTGTTCTGGAATTACCATTCTTCTCAAGGCTACCCATAATTTATTGTAATCCATACAGTTAAATATCTTTGCATAGTTGCAAAACATACATAATAACTTTCTGGTATTCTCTGCTTTCAGCCAAGATCCATTTGAAATCAAAGATATCCTTCATATTCCTCATTTGATTACATCACTTTCCAGCTACCATTCTCCATGATTGTTCACCCAATGACTCCTTTACACTATAGTAATCTTTCTAACAATAACTTTTTCCTTCTACATATGTATTAATTGTCTCCTTAACTTTATCCCTGAAGGAAAAGTCACAGCTGTCTTTGTTAGGTGCTGTCACATATGATTCACAACAACCCTATCAAACAACAGCTCTTAACTTGGTCCTAACCTGTGCCATCTTCCTCATCTCTGACACACCTAAGCCCAATGCTGCAGTCACTGTGTCAATTCATCTCTTTGAGGGTTATCCTCTCTTTTGCTGACCCTCCACCTTTTGAACCATGATGTCCCTTTCCAAAGGAAGAGTGTCTTGCAACATGTCCAAAGAATGTAACATGAAATTACACCATCATTGCCCCAAGGAGCACCCTGGCTGCACCTTCTCCAAGACATACCTGATTGTTCTTTTGGTAACTGATGGAATATTCAGAACTCTGCTCCAGCTCCATAATTCAAAAGCATCAATTCTTGCACTGTCATTCTTATTTATTGTCTAGGTATCAAATGCATAGCAGGTGATTGAAAAGACCGTGGCTTGAAGCAGACACTTCTTGGCTTTTAACTGTCAACAATGCTCTTCAGGACTTTGGAGAAGTTACTGACAGTTTTTCCCAGTGCAGTATGTCTCCTGACTGCTGGTACCAAGGGGTTTGACTGTGGATCGAAGTAAGATGAAATTTTGACAATTTCAATCTTTTCTCCACCTATAATGGTGTTGCAATGAAATCCATATTGAAGACTGTAGTCCTTGATCTTCTGCACCAAACATGTCAAGTCATCCTCATTTTCAGCAAGCAAAACTGAGTAACACAGGTTATTGATGAGTCTTCTTTCAGTCTTGATGCCACATTTTTCACAGAGTACGTTTAATGGTTTGCTCAGCATACAGACAGAATAGGTATGAAGAAAGGATACAGCCCTGCTGCACACCTTTCTTGACTGTAAGCCACGCAGTGTTCCTTTGCTTTGTTTGGACAACAGCTTCTTGATCTAGGTTTTATATGAGCACAATTAAGTCTTCTGGGATTCCCAGTCTTCTCAATGTTAGCTGTAGTTTGGTATGATCCACACAATCAAATGCCTTTACATAAATGAAACACACATAAACAACTTTCTGGTATCCTCTACTTTCAGCCAAGATCAATCTAACATCAGCAATGATTTCCCTGGTACTACAGCCTCTTCTATATCCAGCTTGAACTTCTGGAAGTTCTCTTTCAATGTACTTTTATAGCAGTTTTTGGATATCCTCAGCAGTATTTTGCTTACATTTGGTATTAATTACATTGTTCTGTAATTTCCACATTCTGTCTGATATCCTTTCTTGGGAATGGGAAAAAATACCAATCTCTTCCAGACAGTTGGCCAGGTAGCTGTCTTCCAAATATACGTTCCATCAAAATGCTTGTCAAAAAACCAAAACTCATTGTCATTAAGCCCAAAGGACACACAGCTGACCCTTCAACAAGTTTCCAAAGCTGTAACTGGCAAGGGAGGAGACCGTTCATCTGTCTCCAGTGAAGCTGCTGGTGGAGACTAGCCTTTGAATTAGCAGCACAACTTTCTACCACCTAGAATAACAGAACTCCCTTAGGGTTTTTGTTTTTTGGTGTTTTTTTTAAATGCTGTTGTGTGGTGTGTGTGGTACACTGAAGAGCAAGAACCGACCCATAGCTGACTGCCCATCCTTCTCGGAGGATCAACTGGTAGCCCCAATCATGTGCCTTTGGGACAGCAGCACAGCTTCTCGCCACTAGAGCTCCCTAAGTGTTGTTGTTGTTGTGTTGTTATGTGCCGTCGAGTCGCTTGCGACTCATAGTGACCCTATGTACAACAGCCCTAAACTCTGCCCTGTCCTGTGCCAATCGCACTGTCTCTGACACTCCCATCCCAATTATCCCAGTCACTGTTAGTAAGTGCCAAATTAATTGGTATTAAATCTTTTTAAAACCTCTATAATAGCTTTTAACTACTAACAGAAAAAATATAAACACTTCTGGGTGTGTGTGGGTTTCAAACACTTTCTATTTTCTGTTTCTAAACACAAATCCTGTTCTATATTGAAAAATGATTAGATTTTATTATTTCCTTCCATATCTACCATTATCAACTATATTGTGGAAGCTTTAGCCTCACTAATCTCACAGTTTGCTGTTGTGAAATTTTACACATATAAATTTTCTTCTAATTTTCAAGGGCTTTCTTTCCTAAAAAGAGCCATATTACAACTGCACAAGATAAAATGAGTAGTATGGTTGAAAGTAGAGGGAAGTTTGAGTAGATAAGATTTATTTGCAATGCAAGGAATTTAGAATCCAATTTTATAAGAATGGGTAAAATTACCCAAATCTAAAAAATCTTTTTTTCTTATTATCTTTTAATCTACTTTGCATAAAGGTCTTTATCATGAAATATCAATAAACTTAGCCTTTCCAAAAGACATGAAGGTTCACGAAAGACGTCTAGATTATTTTTCACTTCTTATTTTTTGAGAAATAGAAATTACATAAAATTATAGGACAGGATGATGTTGTTGTTGTTAAGTGCTGTTGAGTCATAGGCAACTCATAAGCTACCCTATGAATGAAAAACCAGAACATTTGTATAACTTTCATCATTTCTCCAAGTTCACAGTTTGCAGAGGTAAGCTATCTCGGAAATGGATGCCACTCCTGCTTCTAAGCTTGTTTTAATCAGGGAGCTCCACCAAACACTCTCCACCACGGTTAACCATTATCGCATTTGACACATCAGAGCCACTTGCTGGACAGAGGTAACTCATGGTTCCTGTGAAGCTGAACACTGTGCTTATTAAAGCTATCTCATTTAATCTTCACAAAAATTAAATTAAAGGGAAAACTCTTATCATTGCCATTTTACATACAACAAGAATACAGGAAACTAGTGACATTAAATCCAGGAGATGGTTGATTGTAGACAGAATTATAGGGTAATGGTGAAGATGCTAAAAAAAAAAGAAAGAAAGAAAAATTTAAGACATAAACTGAAAGTAGAATAGAAAGAACCTGGATATGGTATGAATATATGGAATGAAAGAAAAGTCAAGAATAACTTTCATGTTTCTGATCTGCAAATGGATAAATAAATATTCCACTTAATGAAATGGGATACTTGAGGGTAAAAATCTTGAGTGTGGAAGAAATGACATTCATAAGAAAAGATTGGAGGTTCTGTAGGGAACTGCACTGCTAACGCACATGTGGGACTTCTCTGGTGGTTGGACTCCACCAGTGGTTCGGAAGGAGAAAGACGGGCAAGTTCCTCCCATGTGATTTACAGCCTGCAGAAATCCTGCTGGATGTTCAGTTAGGAGTTCATTCTAACTCAACAGCAAAGAACGACGTGGGTTATTGAGAGATGAAGTTTAAAACAAAAAGAAATGGGTTGTTTTTAGGTGCTGCTGAGTAAGACTCACAGCGACCTTATCTGAACCCTGTCCTATCCTGTGCCATCCTCATCATCTCTAACATACTTGAGCCTGTTGCTATGGTCACTGTGTCAATCCACCTGGCTGATGATCTTCCTCTCTTTCACTGAACCTCCACCTTTCCAAGCATGCTATCCCTTCAAAAGAAGTTTTTCCTAGTACATGCCCAAAGTATGTGAGACAAACCTTTGTCTTCTTTGGCTCTAAAGAGCATGAAAAGTATCAATGTACAGATAGAATTCAAAGTTTAAAGAGTGAAAATAAGTAAAAAGAGTACTGAATTCCAAATATCCAAAATACAAACACCCCATTTCACTAAGATCATTTGTTTTGCAGATTGCATTCAATTTTACCTTTCAGAATTCATCAATATTGATGACATCTTTTGTTAAATGATAAGAATTTCTTAATGTTCCACCATAGGTCCTCTTTTTTTTATTTTATTTTATTTTATTTTTCTCTTTTCTAACACTACATGTAATTTCATTTAGAAAAAAAAGGGGGGGCTTTGCTGGCACAGTTTAAGTGCTCATCTACTATCTGAAGGGTCTGCAGTTTCACTAACAATTGAAGCAGACTTGACAGAAATAGGTTTGGTTTGTTTTTCCTGTGGGTAGGTGGCGGGTGGTGGGTGCTATTTCACCCACATCCAGTTTCCGTTACTACCAATGCGGCTCACTGTACACATCAATCTTCAGTCCAGAATTCTCTGAGCTCCAACAGTATTTCCGGCATCCCCTTTTTACATCACTCCTCCAGTTACAGACTAGTCAAGCATTGGTAATTTGTTAATTCTAACTCTTTCTAGGCTGTGACTTTTAAAAAGCTGATCACCAAAGTTGTTTTCCAAGGTGCCTTTGAGTTACCAGCCTTTCAGATGGTAGTCAAGCACTTAGGTGACTGTGGTCCCAGGGACTCCTGGGTATCATCCCCCTGCCATCATATTCACTCCAACCCACAGCAACCCAGGAAGACAGAAATGAACTGCCCCATCGATTTCCAACCAAACCAAACTCGGCTGCGCTAAGTTGACTCCAACTTACACTGACTTCCATCAGGGTGTCAAGGTTGTAGGAAAGTAGATGGCCTCACTTTTCCCCCTCTTGGATCAGCTGGTGGATTTGAACCCAGTAATCCTTAAGATACCAGTCTTTAACCCACTCCACTTCTTCCCCAAAATAGGAATTCGTGGAGCTGAAATTTTAAGAATACCACAAAATCAAAGAGCCCTGGTAGTGTAAAAGTTAAGCGCTTGGCTGGTAACCACAAGGTGAGTCCAGAGGCTGCAAAAGAAAAGACCTGGTGATCAGCTTCTATAAAGACTACATACTCCCCAAAAAAGAATCCAATCAAGCCACCCATCAGGCAGTTCCACTCCGCAACGCACAGAATCACTGAGTGGAAATAGACTGGAGGGCACTAAACTATCACAAAACCCAACGAACAGGACTCTGTCTCAAATACCACTTCCTTTCACGGTTCATAACCTAAAACAGGTAAATCCTGACCACCTGAGCTGATGGCTAGCGATGGGATACAACCACATAAAAAGAAAATTTATGTCTTTGGCGAATAGTTAAGAGAAAGAAGGTGAAGTATGGTCCAGGTTGTCCAAGACCCTGTAGGCTGCGCTGCAACGCAAGTCACCTGGATGGGCAGGCCTCATTGAGGGGCAAGGGGCAGGGGGCAGTTTGGAATAGCGGAGAAAACGAGTGACATCTAGGGCAAAGCAAAAGGAAAGCCTGATGGTGGGGGACTGGGGAGGAGACCCAAGAAGAGAACCCGTAAGGGCGGGGAGCTTCGAGGGTTTGGGGGCGGGTTCAGGAGCAGCGGGAGAACTCCGAAAGAGTGAACGCCGAGTGGGCGGACCGCGCGGGGAGGAGGGGGAAACGGCTCATTCGAGTAGCTCGCCGGGCCCGCCTTACCAGTGTCTGCGAGTCCAAAGCCCCGGAACAGCCTGTTGGAAGGACAGAGTCCTCTCAGAGGGGAACGAAGCACGGGTAAGGACACGGAGCCGGTCGCCGAACAGCGCGGCCGCTCACTCCCCCAGTTAGGGAGAGCAGCTGATGGCGGGAACTGTGACCACACGCAAACACGCACGCACGCACGCACACTCGACGCGACCAAACTAGGCGCGTGCGCGGAAGCCTCTGGCCCCGCCTTTCTACACCCTCGCCCCGCCCCATCCACTAGGGACGCTCTGCGCAGAAGCCCCGCCCCTGCCCTGACTGCAGTACCCATGCGCACTGCCCATTGCATCCACTTTCGAGTTCCTGCCATTTCCCTCCCGCTGAATCCTTTCCGGGCATGCGCAAACCGTCCTCGCGGTGACTGCTTGGCTTTTCCCGCCCTTCACGAGCTTCCGAAGGAGGGTCAGAGTTCACGGCCCTAAGATACCTCTTCAATGCCGAGGATAGGGAAGCTAGAAACTCGCAGACATCCTTCTCTTCTTAATCATTAAAGGCAAAAAAGTCTCTACTCCAGCGCTGTTAACTCGGCCGAGGCAGGAAGAGATTGCGTGGGCGGGGCCAGGGGTGAGAGGTCAGAGGGCTGCGAAGGGGGCGGAGCGAGGCGGATGGCGGCAGCGGCGGCTCACCATCTTCCGCGGCAGCGGTGCTGAAGGAGGGACGCGGATCGGCGCGTCCGGTGGCGGGAGGAGAGCGGCATCCTCTCCCATCATGCACAGCCTAGCAACGGCCGCGGTGAGTGTCCAGGCCGCCCGGCCCGGGCCTGCAGTACCTCCGTCTACCCTGCGTGTTGGTGTCCTCCCGCAGCCCCGTGTGGACGCCGCGTCCAGCGGCGCTGGGCCCCCTCGCGTTGCTCCCCGCCGCGCCTCGGCTTGCTTGGGGCGGGCCGGCCTTCGCTCTCCTCGGCGGCCGCCCCTCGCGGCCTCCTGCGCGGCGCCCCGGGTTCTTCTCGGCCCTGGGGCCTAGTCCGTCTCCCGCGGCACCTCCCTCGCGGCCCGGGGCCGGCCATTCATTGAGTCTCTTCGCACACCAACCAGCGTGGAGCGCCGGCTGCATGCGGGGCGCCGGCGGGGCTCGGGCTGCCCCGTGGTCCTGGAGGCGCCCGGGGCTCGCGGATCGGGGCTCGCGATCGTACTCCCTAACGCAGCGGGGTGGAAATGGCTTCTTGGGTCTGGAAGCACCGGCCTTCCTGCTGGAGAACCTGAGTCCCAGAGCAGCGTGTAGTGTCGCTTCCGGCGGAGTGTCTGCTGCTCCCTCCGGGCTTTCCCATCGTGGTCTTTTCCCAGGGAAAGCGGATGATCGGATGATCGTGTATGCATCCACTTCTCTGCAGTCTTTCTGGGGCTCCTCGTTGCGTTTAGGGGGGACCAGATTCCTTGCCGTGGATGGCGTGCAGGGCCCCGTGTGCGGGGTCCTTCCCGCGTCTTCAGCCTCGTCCCTGTCACTTGGCTTCCTGCGCTTCCGCCCCACCTGCCGCCTTTCTCATCCGCGGACTTCTTTTCACTCAAGTTCTGTCTTGGCACAGGGCCTCTTCGTAGCTCGTCTGTGCGCCTCTCCGACATACGTAGTTGTCACAGGCCCCTCTTGGCTCCGATCACGCCTAGTCCGGCTTAGGGGGGGGTGGCCGTGCTTGACCACGCGACTCCGTGGCCCATGTGTGGGGTGCTCTTCATAGCACCGGTGCATCACCTGTCGTGGATTTTACCTGCTTGATGCCCTTTCCCTTGAGAATCCAGGAGCTGAGGTCATGTGGTCCCCAAGTACCAGGACCGTTTCTAGTGCCTGTAGACTTTGTTGAGTAAAGCACTATAAATGCAGCTGGTGACTTCTGAGGGCTATAATAGGGGGGAAAGGGCTACTTTCATTTCAGTAACCTCTTCTGTTCACCAAGGAGAAGTGACTTAAGGAGATAAAAATGAGCCGAAATTGCGTTGTTAGACAAAATGAGTAAATGGAGCACGTGCACACAAAATTGCCTTAATAGTATAATGTAAATGTTAAAAGTGAGCTTAACATGAAGGTGCCCCTAAGGTTGTATTGGAACCTCCACGTCTTGTGCACCGAAAGGGACTCATCGCTGACCCTCCAGCAGGCTTACAGAGACAGGGAATCACACTGGAGGAGATTGCCTATCCAGATCTTGCAGGGTCAGTTGGTGGATTCAAACCCCATGTCTTTGGCTCAGCAGCACAACTCCATACCCAAGAGGCCACCAGAGCTCCTTTACCCACTTAGCCCACAGAGAATAATCTTTTCTCATCACTTGCAAGATCAGTGGTCTCTCTGCCTTTTGCCACTGTTTCTAAATGTAGTTATTCAGAGTTGAAGGGTACTTTTAATAGCCTTTCATTTGATGGCAGTTCCTCTATCTTTGCTTTTTTTATTATTAGTTTTAATGAAAGTTTACAGACTGGATTTCCATTCATTCATTGTTGCAGTTTTCTCCCTGCACATCCCTTCCCCCCCTAGTTCGCTCTTCTCTTTGAAAAGTAAAAGAAAAATTCTTTCATTGTTTTACAGTCCCCCCAAGTCCAGTCCACTAAACAGCCTTCGTTCTTGACTCCTGTTGTGACAATAATACCTTATCATATATCCCTTTTAAACAGTTCTCTCCCTCATCTGTTTCAACCCAGTATACATAATTTATCCCACCCCGATGGTAGTCCCATTTTACGACAGTGGCACTATGCAGTATTTGTCCTTTTGTGACTGAGATATTTCACTCAGCATACTGTCTTCCAGGGTCATACATTTTTAATAATATTTCATGAATTCCTTGTTTCTCAATGTAGCATAGTATTCCATTGTGTGAATGTACCAGAGCGTCTCTTTCCATTCGTTTGTTGATGGGCGCTTAGGTTGTTTCCAGCTGTTTGCCATTGAACAAAGCCACAATAAAACATGGATGTGCCTCTAGCTTTTTTTTATTTCTTCCCAAATTTTGAGAAGGACCAGGTTGCAAGATAAAGGTGCTGCTGATGAGGAAGAGACAGTTAAACTGAATTTCCTTAGAAAAAGGTTTTCTCCAAGATTGCTTTTTCTCTCTCAAAATTTTTGTCGTCTCTAGGATTTGAATACCACCTATTCTCTAATTTTCAGTAATGCATCTTTTCAACAGCTAGCGAAGCTGTAGTACATTAATGATAACTACTCAATACAGATTTCTTCAGTTACATTTACATTGACTTATGCTTACTTAAAAATTTAAATTTCTACTTAAATCTATACCTGTTGCATTTTTTTAGACATGGAGCAGCTCTGCTGAATTCATTTGTACTACTCATCCACTAAGATACTTGATTGATGAAAAGAATGAGGCTTAGAAAAATTGAGTCACCTCTTTCCCACTTGTTCTTTTCTTCCATTGGATAAAACTAAGAATTCTAGTCTGGATAAAAGGACAGTAATGATGGTGATCTCCCACTGGAAGATGGGAAGATTTAGCCGTATGTACAAAGTTTCTCTCTATAATTAATCTTAGTCCCTTGGGAAGATCCTTACATTTTGCCAGTAATAAAAATTTATGTTTGCCTTCACCGTACTATTTTTTTTTCCTTCCTGAAGAACCAAGTAAGTCGTCTTCTGCTAGGGAGATAAAAAAGAACTGTTAAAAGAGAATGAGCTCTGGTGGATAAGAGGTAGACAGTTGCACTGACACGGTTTGAATCTACCAGCTGCTCCATGGGAGAAAGATGGACAGTCTCATCCTGTACTATTAACTGCCTCTAAAAACCCATGCTATAAGTGCATTCTAATATGACAGTGAATAACAACAAAGGAGAACATGAGCACATGTGTCTTCAGACTGTTATTTATTAAAGGGAGAAGTTGGAATCATTTGGGATAATTCTTAAATATAGACTCCAGTGTTTATTATGCTGAAACTGCAGTAGATGAGGAGCCTTGATTAAGTAATGGTTAATTGCTTGACTTATAACTGAAAGGTCAGCAAGTCAAGCTCACCAGCCACTTCACAGGAGAAAGATGCAAACCCACTAGCCACTTCACAAGAGAGATAAGGCTTTCATAAGAATGACAGCCTTGGAAATTCTGAGGCAGTTCTGCTCTGTTCTGGGGGTTCACTGTGAATAATTTAACTTGTTTGGTTTTGACTTACCATTCTTGAGAGAATACATACTAACAATTTCCCTATTGCCACCATAGAATAGAATTGCTTCTTTTCCCTTATTTATAACAAGAACAGTAAAACCACAGCAGATTACTCTAAAGATTAACAATTTGGTGGTTTCATGGGTTTGATCAGTGGTTCAGTGATTTACTCTCAAGCTGAATTCCGTTTTGGGACCTGCCTCAACAGAGTTTAGGCTTGCTTTGTTAGGATCTTGATGGTGGCTTCAGATTTAAATAATGGCAAATGTTATGGTTGTCGTGGTGGTGGTGGTTGTTGGGTGCTGTCCAGTCACCTACAACTCATAGCAACCCCATGAATAAAATACCTGAACCTTGCCCTATCCTGCACCATCCTCATGATCTCATTCTTGCTCAAGTCCGTTATGGTCACTGTGTCTGTCCACCTGGTTAACTGTCTTCTTCCTTTCAAGCTGACCTTGTACCTTTCCTAGCATGATGTCTCTCTCCAAGGACTGATTTCTCCTGAAAATATGCACAAAGTGAAATGAGGTTTCACTATTCTTGCCTCTAAGGAGCATTCTGGTTGTACTTCGTTAAAGACAGATTTGCTCTTCTGACAGTCCATGGTATTTTCAGTTATCTTTCAATATCACAATTCAGAGGCATCAGTTTTTCTGTTATCCTTATTCGTCATCCAGCTTGGATCAGGCACATCTTAAACTGACATGCTTGCTCTTTAAAACTTTGGAGAGGTCCTTAACAGCACATTTCCCCAGTGCAGCACTTCATTTGGTATCTTGACTGCTGCCCTTGTCAGTGTTCTTTTCTCCATCTATCATCATGTTGCCGATGGGTCTGGTGGTTAAGATTTTCATTTCCATGATACAACTCCTATTGAAAGCTGTAGTTGATCTTTTGAAGGAAGTGCTTCCAGTCTACTTTCTGAAAGTAAGTTGTTTCATCTCTACAGTGCAGGTTGTTAATGAGTCTTTCTTCAATTCTAATACCACATTTTCGAGATAGTCCACCTTCCTGAATGATTTGTTCAAATGTTATATAATAATAATCGGAAGAAGCCTAATGTAAACTTTTAGACTATACACTGGGTTAACTTCTTTTTTTCCTTCTTAAATTTCTCCATAGTTATCAGGCACCCTTAAGCCATTATGTTTCCTTCGCTTTCCTGCTGGTCATTTTATATACTTTAGGTGAACTTGTGATAGACTCCTAGAAGTTTTTTTTGAACACTGACTCCAAAAGGTTGCCTCCAGTGTCTCCATTGAAGCTTTAAGCAATTTGCTTAGCTTTTTCCTTGTTCACATCCTGTTTCCAAAAGTGCTATGGCCATTATTTTACAAAGATGTGTGGATAATTAATTTAATTCCGTTCTGTAATAGAAATTTCTTAACTTGTATTAAAAAATTTATATCAAAATGAGTTATCAGTAGCTAACCTAAATGTCACAAACAGATGGTTTTGACAATTGGTCTTCTATGTATAAAAAACCTTAACATTTATGAAAACAAGGACAAAGCTATTTAGAAATGATCTTAAGTTGACTTCTTCCTTTTGGATAAATTACAAAATTGATAAAGCTGTCTTTCTTTAAAAACAAAACAACCCAAACCTATTATTGTCAAAGATCCAAATATTTTCTGGTTTTCCTATAAATGAATAAATGACTATGAATTAATGGGGGAAATACACTTAGGTTGAAATAGGAATTCTTTTCCCAAACCTGCAAGTGATGCAATTAAAGGCTTTGTATATCTACATAGTGTTTTAAAGGGAAGGTACTTTGTAAATAGTACTTTGCAAATTTCTTAACCTGTTTTAGGGAGCTCTGGTGGCTGAGTAGCAAGAAACTGTGCTGCAGTCATGCATGCTGTTTCAGGCCACCTACTGCTCCGCAGGAAAAAGATGGGGCGTCTCCTCCCAACTCCTCCCATGTAATTAACTGCCTCTAAAAACCCACAGGAGGGTCAGCTATGGGTCACTTTGATGGTACACAACAAAAACAACCTGTATTAATGCTTTGTTGGAAGAAAGCATATTATTTTAAATCAGTGGTCATAATCAGACTGGGGAGAACAACTTGCGTTCACATTTCTATCATTTTGATAGTGTAAGGGTTTTTTTTAACACCTAATAAAAACTAATAGACTGGTGACTTTAAAAAGTTTTTTATTAATATTTTTAATGAATTTTTCAACTTGGATAAGTACTTTCAATATCAGTTTTATAGGTTGTGTAGGGAATCACTGATTGTACAGAGAAGTAGGCAAGGGTTTAAATCTGATTTGACTGTAATTAGGCTTTATGACCCTAAGTGTGCGTCTCTCCTTGACTGTTTCTTAGCATTTTCAAAATTGAGTGAAATAATCAATAGTGTCTGACCTAGTATGCTGAGTAAATAAATACCCTATCATGTTTATTTGATTGTTGGATCTGCATCTCAAAAATTTTTAATCTTTGTTCTAATGATTAGTGTCCTGCTGTTAACATTTTTAAATTAAGGAGTATCTTAATTATCTAGAGCTTCTGTAACAGAGGTTTAAACACATGGGTAGCCTTAACAAATAGAATTATATTCTTATAAGATTATAGAGAGAATGGTGCAGCAATGAAGGAATGAAAACCCAAAATCCCTGTAAATGTTCATTAAAACTAATAAAATTTAATAATAATTAAAAAAAAATAATTTAGTGAGCGACCTCTAGTGGCTTAGTGGTAAGGAGCTATGCTGCCAGCCTGGAAGTAACCAGTTCAAATACACCAGTTGCTCTACTAGAGAAAGATGAGCAGTGTTTTCTGCGATTTTTCTGCCTCTGAAAATACACTGGATGGTCTACTTTGAGTCAGTTCCAATGCCACAGTACAAAACAATAACAATGTCGGGAGCGAGAATGTCACATTTAGAGTGCCAGCAGTGGGGAAAGCTCTTACTCTGTCAATTATAAGATAATATGCTTATTTCAGCATTTGTAGGCCTGGAGATCTCAATGTGATTTGGCCTTCCTCAGCATGAGGGAGCTCTGAGGTGGGCCCTGGGTCCAAAAATACATGCTTTACTCCTGACAATTATTTCTGGTTGGTTTTGTTCTTATATGCTGTAGAGTTGCTTGTGACTCCTAGCAACTCTATGTACTTAAACCTACTCTATCCTGTCCCTTTTTCTCAAAATAAGACGCTCCTATGCAAGCAGAGCAAGAGAACACTACATGGTTTAAAATTAAGAAAGACTTGCATCAGGATTGTATCTTTTCTCCATACCTACTTAATCTATATGCTGAATATATTGTTCGAGAACACTATATAAAGAGTGCTTTGGCAGTACACTAAATTTGGAACAATATTGTGAAGGTTAGCATGGCCCCTGCACAAGGATAACACTCACATTCATGAAGTGTTCCATATTTTATGTGGATTACAGAGGGAATACATGGTTTCCAATGTTGAAACACTTCTTGCAACAGAAATGTTCACGTCAGCAGTCTATAACGTTAAAAACAGAAATATACAAAAAAAGCTTGCCAAAACCCAGACTGTATGAAGAACATGACATTAGGACTGGAGGAAGACTCATCAATAACCTTCAGTATGCAGATGATACCATATGGCTTGCTGAACGTGAGAAAGACTTGAAGCACTTGCTGCCGAAGATCTAACACTACATCCTTCAATATGGATTACATCTTAACATCAAGAAAACAAAAATTTTCCCCACTGGACCAATAGGCAACATCGTAATAGAGGACACATTGAAACTGTCAACAACTTCTTACTTGAATCCACAATCAGTATACTTGGTACCAGCGGTCAGGAGATCAGGACACATACTGCGCTCTGCAGTCAGAGACGTCTCCAAATTATTGAGAATCAGTGGTGTTAGTTTGAAGACTAAGATGTACCTCATACAAGCCATGGTCTTTTCATTCACTTGCTATAAGAGCTGAACAACCACTAAGGATGACAGAATTGATACCTTTGAACGGTGGTGTTGGAAAAGAGTAGTGAATATCCCATGGATGTACATATACGTCTTGGAGAAGTTGAATCCAGAGTGCTCTGTGGAGGCAAGGATGACAAAGCTTCATCTTACATACTTTGGGCATGTTTCTAGAAGAGGCTATTCCTTGGAAAGGTAAAGGAGAGAAAGATCTTCAACCAGATGGATTGACATAGTGACTGCTGCAATGCGCTCAAATGTATGAGATTGTAAGGATGGCATAGGATGGGACAGGGTTTAGATCTGTTATTGTAGAATTCTCTGAGTCTTATTTGGCGCGGTGGCAACTAACAACAACTGGGTTTTCTCCTTTTATCTCTAGATCTCTCGTTGCTATACTGTTGAACTGTCTTCTAGCTGAAACTCCAGCCCGTTTCCAAAGGTGTAAATACCAAGAGAGGAGATAGTCCTTCTTTCTCTGAGCAACTAATGGGTTTAAATTGGGAGAGAAGTCTGGCCTTTGGGCTAGCAGCAACTAAGGCTATTTTGTGAATGGTCTATTATTTTGTTACTGTGTTGTTTGACTATTACTGCGTTATAAAGCTGTTGTGTCACTGATTTGAAAGAGACGCATACCTGAGCCTTTTAACATTTCAGAGGGTGAAAGGCAGTAAATCACAGGGGGGGATTGCCCCTCTTTCCCTGCAGAGCGGTTGGTGGATTTTAACTGGGTGTCTTTTGAGTTAGCAGCACAGCTCTTTCTCACTAGGCCACCAGACCTCCCAATATACAGTTGAAGCTAGGATGAGATTAAGGAATGTTGTATTCTGTCCTAATCCTTTTCAGCTATTTGGTTTATAAAATCTTGGGCATGACTTCCAAGTGAAGTCATGACATACATGTATTTTTGAGGGGAAAGCAGTTCTATGTCAGGTAGTCTTCAATAGGAAGGTCATGGATGAATTTATCTGACACTGTGTAGTATGTGCTACTGGATTGAGTAGCCTTTTCCATATCAGCCTTATCCTCTGAAATGTGTTAGTGAATTATCAAAACAGGTGTAGTAAAATTGAACTAAAAATCTTTACAGTTAGTCTTTAAATAGAGAATGGAGTTGATAGGAAGTTTTACCAGTAGTTTTAGTCATTGTAATATGAAGGTAATAACCATTATGTGATCATTCAATGAAACCATCTTAATTAGTAATTTATTTTTTTTTTTTTTAACCAACGCAACATACTTTCCTCTCTACCCTAGCCACTCTCATTCTCTATTTCACTTCCTGTCCCCATTTAGTAAGACATTAAATTTTAGGTAATTCTCTTTTGGTGAAAAATGTACTTTCTTAAGGAAAAAATCCATTGGGATTCAGAAACAGCTATCAAGATTTCATTAAATTCTAGAGTTAAATGTTTTGGATTAAATTAATATATGATTCCAAGCCTAACTTAAAATATCTTTCCCATTGTTTTCCAAAATAATGATGAGTCTTTGTATAATTGAACAATTGCATTGTCCATCATGCTTTGACATGGCTAATGTTAGACCATTACCTATTAAAATAATAGCTGTTACTCAAACTCATTGACATAGATTCAGAACCAACTCATAGCCGATCCTCATCAGGTTTTCAGAGGCTGTAATCACATAGGAACCACTGGTGGGTTCAAATGGCCAGGAAAAAATACCACTCTACACAACCAGGGCTCTCTGTTGATAGTTGAACTAAAAAACTCATTGTTGTTGAGTCATATCCTCCAGCAGGGTTTCAGGGACTGTAAATCACATGGGGACAGATTGCCCACCTTTCTCCTGTGGAGCTACTGGTGAATTCAAACAATAGAGGTGCCACCTTCAAGTTAACAGTGTGACTCAATTCAGACCATAAGAGGCATGGCCTTTGGATAGCAGTGCAACTCCATACTCGATTACATTCCCAGAGCTCCCTTTGCACTGTAAGTAAAAAATTGATCATTAGAAAGTCACCTTAGCAAAGTGGTGAAAAACATGAACTCTATTTTAAGTAATTTGTCTGTACCTTAGTTCCCTCATTGATGAAATGAGAGTGATGATAATCAGGATTTATTTAGGACAGGGATTGACACAGAGTAAGCATGTTCTATTTGAACTAAAGACTACACTTCTCAGATTGTTGGAATCTACCAGTAGCTCCTTGGGAGAAAGATGAGACTGTGATTTACAGCCTCAGAAACAAACTGGAGGTTCAGCTATGAGTTGTTTTCTTTGCCATAGTGATGTGTCCTCGTGGTGTAGTCTGTGGCATTAGCACTGCTAACACAAAGGCCATGCCACTCTTACGGTTTGGATCCACCAGAGGCTCTAAAGGAGAAGGAAGGGGTAATCTCTCGCTTGATTTAAAGCCTTGGAAACTGATGGAGGGTCAAATATGAGTCAGTACTGATTTAACAATAATAAGTAAATCTTAACCAGAAGAAACTACCCATCTTTGCTTGCAGAGCCACTAGTAGATTCATACCACAAGTTGAGTTCCAACCAACTTAACAGCATCTGATCCTCCATTTGGTCTCTGAGGTGGTATGTGGCATATAGGAAGAGATTGTTCATCTTTCTCACAGAGCTCCTGCTGGATTCAAACCTTCAGAGAGCTATGACCTGTAGGTTAGCAGGGAAATTCCCTACAGGCTAAAGCCACCAGAGCTTCCTTTTTAAAGATTTACAGCCTAGAAATCCAATGAAGAATCATAGCAGTCACTCAGCAGCAGTAAGTTTGCATCTTGACATCAAACGACCTTGGCTATCTTCCAAGCATGTCCTTCTATTGCTGATATGGTTACAGTATGCACAGTACTTACCTAGTACCCGCCATGGTCCACATTACTGCCTACCTGACATTCCTAACTCTCACAACTGAAGTTCCAAGAAAGCCACAGCTCCAAGGGAGAAAAACCACCCTGCCTTTTACTTTCTTGTTTTAGGAGCTTTTGATTCCTTTAAGGAACATCATTCATTGATAGAGGTTACAAAACAGCTTTTAGGATCACTCTAAGGCTTAAAATGTATAATAATCCAGTCCATTAAGTAGAACATTTTCTGATTCACTCTGTCAAGCAAGTGAGATGATAAAAACATAAGCTAAAAGCTTATAATTAATTTTCCATTTATAGAAGACTGTTGTTCAAATTGGGTAAATATGAGTCCCTGGTAGGTTTCACTCTGCTCTTCAGAATGACAGTTACCCTTTTTGTTTCTCCACATTCTTCTCACTCCAGGGTATATTAGGAGCGTATCATTCCTTTGAGAAGCTATATATTATAGATATGCTCAAGTTTTATGGGAATATTGTGGTTTCTTAGCACAATATTGAGAAATCATGCTGTTACTCTCTGTCCATATTTGAGTAAATAGTGAATAGGAGTAGAAATGTGATACATAAAAGAATCATTAGGAAAAGGAGCTTTTCCAGATGACATAAATTTTCTTCCCATTGGAGGAGATGGGTAGAATTCCTTGGGGGAGAATAGCAGCAGATGAGACAGGTAAACTATTTGGGTTTTGTTTATTTTGTTTTCTTTATAAAGTTCATGCAGGAGGTTTTACTGTAGATATTAAAAAGTAAACCTCCTAGATTCACTACTTTAGAGGTAGCTACTGTTAACTCATGTCTTTTTAGACGTGTTTATGAATATAAGAATATATGTATTGTATTAATGAAAGCACATTATATGTACTATTCTGTACACACATTTTTCCTTTTGTATCAATAATACTATCTAGTATTGCATGTAATACTATTTCATTTTTTAAAAGTACATGGTATTTTGTTATAAAATACACAAATATATTTAACCAATTGCTTATTGATAGCAGTTTATTATTTTACATTTTCTGCTTTTAGAACAGTGCAATAGTGTATGTCTTCAGTACAATTCATTTATGCCTATGAGATAAATTCCTAGATATACAATTGTTATAGGGTATGTACATTTTTAGATTTTGGTAGATTACTACCAAAGAGATGAAATTAGTTTACATCCAAGTTTATGTAAAAATCTTATGGCAATATTTTGATAAGACCTGATTTTAAACTTACGTGTACACTTTCTTATTTTCGCCTTAAAGCCTGTGCCTACAGCATTGGCTCAAGTGGACAGAGAAAAGATCTATCAGTGGATCAATGAGCTGTCCAGTCCTGAGACAAGGGAAAATGCTCTGCTGGAACTGAGTAAGAAGCGAGAATCTGTTCCTGACCTTGCACCCATGCTGTGGCATTCATTTGGTACTATTGCAGCACTTCTACAGGTGGGTAATTAGTGGCAGTTCAGTCCTGTTCGTCTTATTTTTTATCTATGCATCTCTCTTTGTCCAAATAATTCTGAAGTTATTAGCAGGGTAATCTTTAAATGTTAGCATTTATAAGAGCCTGTTTTAGAAGAATCTAAAGTGCTTGTTAAACTGGAGATTCTAGGATCCTATCCAAGAACCTTCATTTATTTTCTGGGTGGGCCCTTAGGTCTGTATTTTTCACTAATATCTCCCTGTTGAAGTGGTCTTGAGACAAACTGGTTTAAAAGTACTGCAAGGTGATTGAACATAACACGAAGAGAATAAAATAGAAAATAAGGTGTAAAGATTATAGGGTATATTTCTAGGGAAGGAAAATATTAGTGTAAAGATTTAACAGCATATTAAAGATGTATACACTTGCGTATTAAATAATTATCTGGAACTTGAATCTAACTGTAGTTACCAATGGTGGTGGGAAAGCTATATGGTACAGCCCCCAAATCATGACATTTATGAGCTTCTGGTAACCTAGTGGTAAGGAGCTATGTTGGCAGTCCAAAGGCAAGCTGTTTGAATCCACCAGCTACACCATGGGAGAAAGATGAGCAGTCTTCCCATGCGATTTACTGTCTCTGAAAACCTGCTGGAGATTCATCTGTGGGTGAGATCTGACTCTGGCACATAAAAATAATAATGCTTGACCAGGAAACTCTGATGCCCTAGAAGGTAAGGAGTTACACTGCTAACCCAAATGCAGGCAGTTCAAATCCACCAGCTGCTCCAAGAGAGGAAAATGAGCAGTCTCCTCCCAAGCAGTTTACAACCTCTGAAAACCCACTTGAGGGTCAGCTGTGGGTCGGTTCTAACTCAGTGGCAGTCAGGTGTTTTTTGAGAGTTATGGTTGACCTAGTTACTAACACTTTATGGATAATCATTTCACTAGTATAACTTAAAAATGCTGACAAAAGGAGTGAAATAGGTCTCAAGTGAAGCCTAAATAGATGCAGGATATAAATATAGGTGAACATAACCTCCATAGAAATCTTCCTAAAGGCACATCAAGAAATGGCCTGGCTTATTAATCTTACTCAGGTATGCTTACGATAAAAGGGTAGGCCCAGTTCTTTTTTTAAAAAATTTTCTACTTAGTTTATTTACAAAATTTGAATACATTGTTTTCAAGAACAAATTCTTTCCATTTCCCTCAGGCCCCCCCCCAACCCACCAAATTGTACAATCCCATGATTAACACCCCTCTCCCTGCACATCCTCATCCATCTGCTTCCAACCTCTTCCACCCCTCATAGATCCTTATACTCATTCCACAATAATGGTTTATAGGATCAAACCTTTCTTTATTTCTTTCTTTTTTTTTTTTTTAGGTTTTGCATTAAGTTTGGGAGTAAATTACTAATAATGTGTTTCTTATTCATCTCCTAGGAAATTGTAAATATTTATCCATCTATCAATCCACCCACCTTGACAGCACACCAGTCAAACAGAGTTTGCAATGCTCTGGCATTATTGCAGTGTGTGGCATCACACCCAGAAACCAGGTAAGTACTTGGAGTGAGATTTAGATTTGTTTCTAAATTTGTCAGAGTGACAGATAAGAAGAGGGGTTTTTAGGTTCGTGTGTATGTCTCATTGACACTCCTAATTCTCTTTTACTTACTCATAGTAATGAATTTTAAAGGCTCTGTGTTCACATTTCAGAAAAGGTAATTATGTTCCAGGCTACAACTGCTTCCTCTTAAATGCATGGTAGACATCACTATACCATGTCTAGGGCACAATGAATGACAATAAGAGTTCAGTAACTACTTTAATGCAGCACTTTTCTCTTAAACCAGGTTTGGCTTATGGAACCTTAACACAGGATACTAGATAGCCTCAGTAATGGATAAGAATTGACATTGCAGTTGAAAAATGATTTTGCCATCCTGTTCAGGAAGGTAGCATGTGGCTTTTAAAGCACTAAAGGCTTTCTTCTGTTAAATTTCCTTGTAAAAACTGCACAGGGCTTCCACTAGCCTTTCTGAGCTTTTGAGAAGTTGTTGCTGATTGCTGTCGAGTCGAGCGTGACTCTATGAACAAAAGACCCAAATGCCTTTCCATAACTTGAGAAGTTACCAATAAAATTATTTTTAATTGCATAAGAAAAATACAAGAGTTCTTTTGATTCGTTAAAAATCTTGGGTGTTAGGGGAGCTCTGGTGGCAAGAAGCTGCACTGCAGTCCCAGAGCGCACGGTTCAGATCCACCAGATGCTCTGCCGGGAAAGGAGGGACAATCTCCTCCTGTACCAGTCAGATCCGATTTGATGGTGTGTGTGTACACACACACACACACACACACACACACATAATAATTTTAAAAAATTAAAAAAAAATCTTGAGTGTTGGTACAATTATAGTATAATCAATTTCCACACCTGTTACCCAGAATATGCTACAATTTAAAGTGAATTTAGAATGCTTAGTATATCAGACTAAAAAGAAGAATGCTCATTTCAACATAGCAAATAAACTTGATAATAATGGCTTTGTTTTATTGTTTATAAAGCTGTGTTTATATGTACCTATCACTGTTACTTAGTTATAAATTAGATGAAGGAATCTGGAAATATCTTTATTATTGTTGTTTACCATCGAATCAGAACTAACTGGCACAGGAGATTGCCCCTCCTTTTCCAGCAGAGCATCTGATGGGTTTGAATTGCGTGCCTTCAGATTGCAAGGCAGCTTCTTGCCACTAGGCCACCAGAGCTCCCTTGGAAATATCTATTAAGCAGTTAATAACTTTGTATGACATGTTTTTAAAATCTGTACTTGGCAGTTTGAGGTTACATGGTGCTGATTACAGAATAATCGCATTTCTATTAACCATTGACTGAAACCTGGGTTTTTCAACTACACCTTACTATTTTGAATAAGTTTTCTTGTGAGCAAATGAGGACAGGGAGGCTGATTAGTGCATAGCAAAATGTTTAGTAGCATACTTGATCTTTACCCACTAGATCCCAGTAGCAACACCCTCAGTTATGACAATCAAAAATGTCTTCATACATTGATTGCCATGTGCCCCTAAAGGAACAGAATTCCTCATTTACCCACTGACTGTCACCTGAGAACCACTGGTCTGGACTAATGATAAGCAGCATTTTTCCTACAGATTTTTTGTTTTAACAGTTTTATAGGCCTTACAGAATTTGGTTTTGAGTATTGTCAAATCAGAACTGACACATAGTTTACCCTTCAGCAGGTCTTCAAAGCAGTAAATTGCACAGCAGGAGGTTGCCCATCCTTTTCCTGCAGAGCAGCTGTTGAATTCAACCTGTGTACCTTTGCCTTGGCAGCACAGTTCCTTACCACTAAGCCACCAGAGCTCCCTACAGAATTAACCACTCAGAAATGTAAATATTCGAGGTAATTAGAAATTAATTCTAGGCACTGTAATTGATTTTCTTCTTATTATTCCAGGTCAGCATTTCTTGCAGCACACATCCCCCTCTTTTTGTACCCCTTTTTGCACACTGTCAGCAAGACGCGTCCTTTTGAGTATCTTCGGCTAACCAGCCTTGGAGTTATTGGTAAGTTTAAAAAGATTGTGTTCTTAAACCTGAAATTATGATTCATGATTGTATATGTCTAGATTAAGTGTTCAATATTATTTCTTACAGCTTTTGTTAATTTTTGTCTCTGAGGTTAAGCATATTTTCACTAACGTGCATCAGGAACATGGTGGTTCTTATCAAGCACCATATTTTGTTAATGAAGGTTGTAGAGATTAAATAAGGCTGTTTGGGCATGTTGCTAGGAGGGGCTATTTTCCTTGGAAAAGAACATGATTGATGCTGGGAAGGGTGGAGGGCCAGCAGAGGAGAGGAAGACCCTCAACTAGGAAGATTGACAGGAGACTGCAGCAGTGGGCTCTGTGTGTCAGGGAATGTAAGGATGGTGCAGGATAGATCTTTTTTTTTTTTTTTAGGATAGATCTTTTGTTCATAGGCTTGCTATAAGTCATACTCGACTCGATGGCACTTAACAGAATTTGAGATTTCAATCAGCACATATGTAATCTATCCTTTTTCCTTCTAAATATCTTCTCCCTAACTACCATGGTTTACATTTTGCCCTTTTACTTAGTTAAATCTTTTTATTCTCAAGTTATTGTTGCTATAGACATTTACTATGAGGAGTGTGTCTAAGGCACACATTTTATTTAAGAGAGTAACAAATTAGTCATTTCAGACCTCAAGGCTCCTGAGTAGTAAAAAACTGTATTTTGACAGACTAAGAAAGTTTCTGTTTCAAATCACCCTTCTATTTTTGATGTTTCTTTCTCATGCTTTTTTGTTGAGGTATTGAACAATTAAAAAATTCATTATATAAGGTTTATATTATTGGATTATTATTTTTATGCCCAAATTATGTTTCCATTCCGTGATTCTTAATCATAAATCAGGAAGGAAAATTGAAAATTTGACATTTCCGAAACGTTTGCAGATCTATTTTACTTTTAAGGATGTATCATTGTTATATACTCCAGATTTTTTTCATATTTCTCTGTTCTGGTTAGACATTTTTCCAATACAAACTTTTTTGCTTTTAAGCTGTACAGTTTGTTACATTAGGTTTAAAATGTCAGCATGATTCCAGCCAAAGGAAACAATTTTATCCTTAACTTTGACCCAATCATTCTATTTCTGGGTTTTTTCCTTTTTCAGTGACTGCAATAGGACTAGGCCAATGCAAATAGAAGAAAGGAAATAGTAAAGAGAACAAATGAATTAATTTCGTTCTGAACAGTAGTAGATAAAATCAACAAAATAAAAACTTTTTTAAAAAAAAAATGAATTAAATTGATAAACCTCTAATCATGGAAAAAAGAAGCCATAATTAAAAATATCAGGAATGAAAGAAAGCATTTTATAAAGACTGCTGGAGGGGTCACCTGTGAGTCATTTTTAACTTGATGGCACACAGCAACAACAATTCACAGACAACTTGACTGGCACAGAAAACCCCGAAGAATACACAAAACCGACTAGAACATATTAGTAAATTTAGCAAGGTTACATGATACAAGTCAACTTTAAAAAAAAAAAAACACAAACAAACAAATAACCAAAACAAAGCAGCACAAACATATTTCTGTATACTTAACTCATTGTCCTCAAGTTTAATGCAGCCCATAGCTGACCCACCAGCAGTTTTTCAGAGGCTGTAAATCACATGAAAGGAGATTGCCTGTCCTTCTATGAACAGCTGGTGAGCTCATACCACCTTCCTTTGGGATTGGCAGTGCAACACTCAGATCTCCTATACACTAGCAATAAACAATTCCCGCTGACCCTGAGTCAGTTCCGACTCTTTGTGACTCTCCATCAGGATTTGGAGTTTGTAAATCTTTGAGAAAAACTGCCCATCTTTCTCCCATAGAGCAGCTGATGGATTCAAACTGTTGACCTTTTGTATAGTAGCCTGATAAATGTTATGTACTATGGCACTGTGGCTCATTAATAAACAGTTGTTGTTGTTACTGTTGTTGTTACTGTATGCAAGTCAGAACCTACCTATAGCTGACCTTTCAGCGGGTTTCCAGAGGCAGTAGATCACATGGGAGATTGCTATTTTTCTCCTGTGGCACAGCTAGGGGATTTGAACCATGTGCCTTAGGATTGGCAGTGCAACTTCTTTACCACTGGGACATCAGAGCACTCTTAATCACCAACTAGGAATTAAAATTTTCAATGACTACCATTTATAATAGCAAACCTTAAAAAACCTAAGCCCACTACCATCAGGTTGATTTCCAGTTGAATTTCTGAGGCTGTGAGTCTGAATAGGAGACTGCTTCGTCTTTATCCCCAAGAATCCTAATGGGTTCAAACTACTGATCTTTCAGTTAGCATTCTAACAGTTAATCTGCTAATAAGTCCAAAATATGTAGGAAAAACATGAATGTTTGTACAGATCTGTAGCTGAAACGACAAAAACACTGGTGAAAGAAATCAAGAGACCCAAATATATACAGAGATGCATTCTGTTCACTGATTGAATGACTGAGCATGGATGTGAGTACTCCTCAAACTAATCCATTGATTGAGAGCAATTTTAACAAAATTCTGACATGATTTTTTATTGTTGATGTTGATATCCTGATTATAAAATGTGTATTAGAAGTGAAAGAACTAGACTATGTAGACGTTCTAAAAGAGGATGAAAGAAGACATAAGCTACCTGATTTCTAGACCTGCTGGGAAACTATAGTAGTAAAGATAGTGAGGCTAGGGGCAGGGAAGGGGTAAGAAAATGTATAACAATGGGGAAAAAATTAAAACATTCTCAGTGTTGTGTTAGAGAAAGGACCATGTATACCGGTGGAGCACAATGGATACTCCCGAAATAAACCCATATGTAATATGTACATGGTCAATTAACTTTTGACAAGTACAAAAATTAATTGTATTTGTCAAAAGTACAATCTGACTTTTAGGGAAAGGGTTATTTTTCTAATAAGTGGTACTGAAACATTTGGCCATATAGACAATGATCCACAATCCGTACATACACACCCTTTACAAAAATCAACTCCAAATGGATTATACATGAAACATCTAAAAGAAATAATAAGATAATTACGTTGTATTAACAAATTATATTACATATTGGCTATTATGATTTTAGACTGTTCTTCCCCTCTCTCTAAACCCTTCTCTCTCTCTAAGTATATGTTCTTTGCTTAATTTCTATGTTGTTATGACTCTTAAGCTCTTTCTCATGAATCAGATTTTTCCCCCCTTATTCTCAGCCTCTCTTCATGCTTTTGACTTCTTTCCCCCTTCATTCTTTGAATATCATTATAAAGTGCCAATTATAATTAAGGCAAATTCTATTACTCTCTCCTAAGTGAATTTAATTTAGTTCTTTTAAGTTCAGGTAACGAAGACTTTTCCCATAAAAGCTGGTAATGCATTAGATTGACTCATTGTTTAATGGGGCCCAACTTCACTATGGAATGGAGAAGATACCATTGGGCTATATCAGGCACTTGAATTAATAGCGTAGTAGTGCTGTTAAGAGACTAACAACCCACAGAATAATAGGATTGTAGTGAATTTTAGAAATCATCTGTTCCAATTCTTTATTTTTTAAGCAGAGGCATACGAAAGAAAAGCAACTTTATCAAATTTACTAAATTAGCTGCAGAACCAGTAGTCAAATCGAAGTGTGTTTCTTTTTGTTTGTAATTATGTTCTTTAGGAAAAGGGGCAATTGAATAATCAGGAGATAATACTGGTTTATGTCCACTGGAATGTGTTTTTTAGATTGGTACAATTTCATTTGTGTCCTGTGTCTTACAAATTTCTCAAGGAGCATGACAAGCAGTACAAAGTAATTTTAATTACAAATTCTTTCTCTAAAAGGAACCTTTTTGTTTTGTTTTCTTTAGGGGCTTTGGTGAAAACAGATGAGCAAGAAGTAATCAACTTTTTACTGACAACAGAGATTATCCCTTTGTGTTTGCGCATTATGGAATCTGGAAGTGAACTTTCTAAAACAGTATGTGGTGTTTTTTATTTGTTTTGTAATTCATTCATTGTTGCACATTTTCCTCCCTTCCCCAGTCCACTTTGGAGTGCACCACTTGTTCCAGATTGTCATCATACGTATAATGCCTAATCATATATTCCTGTTAGACTGTTCGTCCGCTCATCTCTAAATCAGTATGTGTTTTTTGCTTAATTTCTTTGTTATGACTCTTCGACTCTTCACGTTATTTTTTTTTCCTTATTCTCAACCTTTCATTATGTTTTTTACTCCCCCCCCCTTCATTTGAATAAAAATTGCTGTAACATTTCAAGGCTCAGACCACTCAGAAAGATACCAAGTTAAGCATAAAATTTCTTCTTTGTCTCTGAACCCACGTCCCATATAATGAATCTATTATTACATACCTGTTTTACACATAATCAAATGTGCATACACTCAGGCTCCTACTTACTTTGGACTTTAAACATAAATAACAACATGACTGAGTATACGATTGTTTTCTCATTTTTACTCTCAGAACTTTGTTACCTAGTCTAATTGTCTTCTGGTATTGAGTGTTGCAGTGGAGAAATCTGAGGCCATACTCCTTTTCCCCTTTTGTAGATGAAGTTGGTGTTTTGATTTGAATATACTATAGACCTGTTATTCTTGAAGGTCGTTCTGTGTCAGGTTTTTTATTTATTCATTCATTATTTGATGAGGGGATAGACCCAAGTCTTTTTGTTCATTTTTACATTTTTTTCTCTTTCATTGGTTCTAATCAAGTCCTTCGAGACATTGTTAGTGGTGGTGCTCTTAAGTCACATCCATCTCATATCCACCCTGTGTACAGCAGATCCAAAATCAACCAGTCCTGCATCATCCTCATAATCTCCACTTCCCTTAAGCCCACTTTTATGGCAACTTGGCAGTCCAGCTCATTGAGTCTTCCTCTCCTTGCCTCTCCACATTTCCAGGCTTGGAGTGGTCCCCCATGGCAACATGGCCAAAGTATGTAAGAGAACGTCTCCCCATTCTTACCTCAAAGGAGCAGCCTGGCTAGAATTCTTCCAACATAGATTTGTTCTTTTTTGATATGTCAGTACTATTCACCAACACCACAATTCAGAGGAATCAATTCTTCTTCCGTCTTTCTTTTCATCTTCCAACTTTGACATGCATATGAAAGCAATTGAAAATACTGTGACTTGAATCAGGCACCCCTTAGGACATTCTTGTTCATGTCTTTTGATTTCTTGACTGCTGTTTCTATGATATTGATTGTGTATCCAAGTAAAAGGAAGTCACTGACAACATCGTTTTTTACCTCCGTCTATCATGTTTCATATTAGTGTGGTTATGAAGATTATTATTTTCTTTATGTTTAGGTATCATCCATACTGAAGGCTTTATATATAGTCTTTGATCTTCAGTAAATGCTTCAAGTTCCTCTTCCATTTCTATAAGCAAGGTTGTGTCTTCTGCATAAAACTGGTTTTTTTTTTGGTGTTTTTTTTTTAGTTTGAGGAACAGTAATTTTGCTTTATTTCTCTTTTTTCATGTCTCTTTTTCCTGTAATTATTTTTTTTAAATGTCATCTGATTTTTCTCAAGGCTATTTTTTCTATATCATTGACTCTTTTCAGGAGTATCCAGCCTCTGCTTCTAGTGTGTGTTTAATTGCATTAGTTTTTTTAATTCAGTGAATTCTCCTGAGTTGGATATAAGCAAATGTAATGATTTTTTTATGTTTTTATTTTGAATAAAGATTAAAAATGGTACAAAAGGTATACAGACAAAAATCTCCACCTAACTCAGTCTCTTAATGACTTTTCCCAATGATATAAAGTATTATAACTTTCTTGTGTCAGAATATACAAAATAGTGTGCTTGATCAAACCACAAACAGGATATATGCACAGCGCCCTGCTGTGTCCTGTTACATCTGAGCAGCCCACAGTCTCCCAGCCACAGCTCCCCAGGAATAAAAATCCCACTGACCTACTATTTGGCCTCCATGTTGGCCCTAGTGGCCAAGAACTGCATCAGCTACGAGCAAGCGGCCCTCCCCCCAAAAGGTGTTTCTTATACAGACAGTCAAACAAGCTGGCATGGAGGATTTTCCAAGAACAGGACATAAGAATTGCCTTAAATTTTCTGTGGAAGAAATTACTGAAAAATAGGTTACAGTGAACTGCAATTGGACAAGATATTGTACCAGAAGTCAACTTCACATTTGAAGGAAAAATTGAGAAGAACCCAGCTAAAGAAGATAATGCATTTTATCAAAGACTTAAATCCACGAAGGTACCACTAGAAGCACAAAATAGTCCAGACTATTTTGGAAATGCATCTTCAGAAATGAAACCAACATTTAGCCTAGGTTGCCTGTGGTTATATAACAGCAGAATTGTGCTGAAAATACGTAGCATAAAATGGTAAAAATTCAAATTGTCAAACAAGTGCAAAGAAATGACTTCATGGAGTTAGACTACGCTATTCTACTGTTTGACATTGCATCTCAGGAGATTATTCTTTTTTTTTCTTTTTTTTAATTTTATTTCATTATTTTTGTTTGTGTGTACCGTCAAATCAGATCTGACTGGTACAGGAGGAGACTGCCCCTCCTCCAGCAGAGCATCTGGTGGATTCAAACCATGCGCCTCTGAGATTGCAGTGCAGCTTCTTGCGACTAGGCCACCAGAGCTCCCTAGGAGATTATTCTTGGTAAATGAAAGTTCTCTCTAGTACCCACAAAATGTCGCTAAAGTGAAACATAACAGCCATCTGCAAAGCAACCACAACTGGAATAAACTGAAAACTGAGGTGAAGGGTTACCATGCTTACTAATGATGCCTGTATCAATCTGCATGTGTACCCAATTCAATCCACAAGTGTCACTTTGTATAAGTGTCTTGATTTTATTATAGTACAAAACTATATAGATTTCATAATGAAAAATGTCATTGTGTAAAGAGAACAAGATAGTGCAATATAGAATACAAAATAAAAAGTTTTAATTCCAGCTTCATAAAAGAAAAATACATAAAATCACTCTACAATACATACTGCAATTTAATTTTATACTTAGAGTTTTCTCTACACCCTGTTTCTTTTGTTTTCTTTCCTAAATCATTATTACAGTTCATGTTCTCTTTTAATTCTTTTGAAAGTATAGATAATTATTATTATTATTTCTTAGACTCTATAGAACATTACAGCCATATATCTTGATGTATGGCCTTTTAAAAGTTTTCTCATACGACCCCAGTAACAATAGCAAAATTCAACAGAGCAGCAAACAACAAATGCTGGCGAGGTTGTGGAGAAACTGGAACCCTTATTCACTGTTGGTGGGAGTGTAGAATGGTGCAACCACTATGGAAGGCAGTATGGCACTTTCTCAGAAAGTTGCAAATAGAAATACCATTTGACCCAGCAATTGCACTACTGGGAATATACCCTAAAGAAACCAGAACTGCCACCCAAGCAGATATATGCACACCCATGTTTATTGCGGCTTTGTTCACAGTAGCAAAGAGTTGGAAACAACCCAAGTGCCCTTCAACAAACAAATGACAAGGGAAACTGTGGTATAATCATACAGTGGAATATTATGCAGCACTAAAAAACAATGAACTCATGAAATATAGAAATATACAAAATCGGTGACCATGGAGGACATTATGCTGAGTGAAATATCTCAGTCACAAAAGGACAAATACTGCACTGTTAAAAAACAGGACTGACACATTGCAATCCGAGGGGTAGGCTGTTCGAATCCACTGGGTGCTCTGCTGGAGATGGATGAGCAATCTCCTTCTGTACCAGTCAGGTCTGATTTGGCGGTACAAGCACAAAAAATAATAAAATAAAAATACCCCTAAAAAACAGGACTGACATGGGGGTTGGGAGGAAACTAAAAAAGGAGATAAATAATGTACACCACATTGAAACAGACAAGGGAGAGAACTCTGAAAGGAATATATGATTAGGTATTATTAGCGTGACAAGAGTCTAGAATAAGAACTGCATAGTAAAGTGGACTGAGGGGAAGGGAGCTGTATAACAAAGAAATTTTTTGTCCCAGAGAAAAGCAAATTGGGGGTGGGGGCAGGGAGGAAAATGTGCAACAGTGAATGAATGGAAGTCCATGTTCTCTATAAACTTCCATTAAAATCTTAATTAAAAAAGATAAACTCTTAATTAAAAAATGTTTCCATATAGAAATAGTTTGATGAAGGATTGCTGTTTAGGAACGAAGGAGCTACAAACTCAGGTTGACAGCGTTAACTCAAGTGGGGGGTTTTGGTTTTTCTTTTTTACCTCCTTACACTTTCTTGTCCCATCTAACAATCTAGGGGAATGAAGGCGGGAGGTGGGGGTGGGGTGGGGAGTGGTGAATGTGTGAAAACAAAAAAAACCAAACCCACTGCTGTCAAATCCAGTCCTACTCAATTATAATGACACTCTGCACCCTAAAACCAGCTGTATGAGGCTGGAAATCTTTATGAAGGGAGACTGCTCTACTTTCTTGGCTGGAGTGGCTAGGGGATTTCAACTACCAACCTTAGAGGGGTTTGTGTGTTTTTAAATCCCTCTCTCCTTGATTTTCTGTTTTAACACACAAAGAATTAAGTGATATGTGAATCAATATTTGTTTTTTCTCCACCCATTTCTTCCTGATGTTATTTAATTTTGATAGATTTCAGGGACAGAATTGGAAAAACCTCTTGCATTAATATTAGGCTAATTGGCTTGCTGGTCTTGTAAGCACACACTAAACAGTTTTTGCATTTTTGGGCACTGCCTTGCACTTTTCTCCTTCTCACTGCTTTTCTTTTAAGCCTCAAGTTTGATAAAAGTGATTGTACATTGCTCCTCAAAGTTAATAGCATTGATGTAATTTTTGCTCTGGAGAATAGCTTTGTTTGCTTAAAGTCTTTAGGTAAATGACTGTCTGTGGCCAGTTTTTTGCTTTCACATACTACTTTTGAGAATCAGAAGTCTTAAAATTGTGATTATGCTTCTTTTCAGTGTTTCTGCTTCTAGAAATACTGAAGACATGATTGAATAAGTATTTAGCTGCGATGTTTATTGTTGTATTCTACGTAATATTTGGATATTGACAATAACATGAAAAGCATTTCATGATTAAACACTTCCTGGTGTGTAGCCATGACAATTAGAGCAGTATCATACTCACTGTCATTCTGACTCAGTGACCCTCCATTTGGTTTTCAACGCTGTAAATTGCAATGAAAGAAGACTGTCTACTTTTCTTCTAAGGAGCTTCTGGTGGATTCAAACCCCCAGGGACTCAAAGCCTTTAGGTTGTTTTTTGGTTTGTTTGTTTGTTTGTTTTGCAGAACTTCTACAGTCTATGTTACCCGAGTTCCCTATTGTGGTAGAGATTGCATATCTTGATAGGGAAAGGTAGATTAAGACAAATTGAGTGACTCTATGATAATATATTTTTGGAATTTTTTTGTTGGAGAGGAAAAATGACTGGATGAATTTGTAATAGTAGGGTTATAGGCTTTTTTTTATAACAGCCAGCTCAATTATTGCCAGGAACTATCCTCATAATCTCCTCTCTGTTTCTACGCCTTGTCCAGAATTAAATTCATCCTGTCTCTAGGTTCTTATTGCCCTTCATGCCTCAACTGGAATGTTTCCCATAACTTGCCTTATATAGTCTGTTCCTGGCTCTTTTCCTGTGCTCCATGAGAGCAGAGACCTTACGTTTTCTTTTAATGTGCAATGCTTAATGTTACATTGTCTGTAAATAGGTGGTGGTGGTGGTGGTGGTGGTGGTGGTGGTGGTGGTGGTTGTTATGTGCTGTCAAATCACTTGTGACTCATAGCGATCCTATATACAACAGCTCTAAACTCTGCTCTGTCCTGTGCCAATCTCAATGTCTCCGACACACTCATCCCGATTACCCCAGTCACCGAATGAATCCATCTCCCCGAGGGCCTTCCCCTCCTGTGCCTGTCCTACCACCCTCCTAAGCATGATGTCCCTCTCCAAGAACCAGTCACTCCTTACAACATGACCAAAGTATTTCAGGTGAAGCCTCAGAATCCTTGCCTCCAAGGAGCAGCCCGATTTAACCCTCTCTAGGATGAATCTGTTTGTTTTCTTAGCAGTCCATGGCACCCTTAGCACTCTTCTCCAACACCAAAGCTCAAAAGCATCTGTAATAGGTTGTTGTGTTGTTATGTACCGTCGAGTCGTTTGCGACTCACAGTGACCCTATGCACAACAGCCCTAAACCCTGCTCTATCCTGCGCCAACCACAC
>NW_006399856.1:331755-448177 GCF_000299155.1 Elephantulus edwardii | reverse complement strand
ACATATGTAGTCGATCTGATTCCTATGCATACCATCAGGTGAAGTCCATGTGTATAACCTGCGTTTGTGTCTCTTATAGAATGTATTTGCAATGACCCAGTAAAATAGAGGTTCTTGATCACAACTCTGAAGTGCTTTTAAATTAAGGTGTCCATTTCTAACCGTTCTCTGAGGTGATGAAATCTGGGCACTTGTTCTTTTGTTTTTAGGGTTTGTTTGTTTGTTTGTTTTTCATTCTCTCAATGAGTGAATCATTCACTCACTCCTATCTTGTCAATTCTAACTCATAGCAGCTTTCCATTGGGTTTTTGAGGCTGTAAATCTTAATAGGAGGAGGTTGCCCATATTTCAAGATCCAATGGTGGATTTGAACTGCTAGAGACTTGAGACTTTTGTGTCTTTTGTATAACACTGAGACTATGTCACAAGAGCTCTTTGATGAATGAATGGTGTAACCAGTTTAGAAAGCTGTTGGGCAGGCATTATCAACTAAAACAAAAGCCTACCCTTCAGCCCGGCAGTCTCACTCCTAGATATATATGTTGTTGTTGTCAGGTGATGTGGAGTGGTCTATGACTCATAGCAATCCTATAAACAACGGCTCTGAACCTCGCCCTATCCTGTGCCATCCTCACCATCCCTAGATAGTATCTTCAAGCCCGTTGCTGCATTTACTGTGTTGATCGATTTTGTTGACTATCTCCCTCCCTTCCGTTTACCCTCCTTTCCAACCATGATTTTTTTTTCCAGGGACCAGCCTCTCCAAACAACCATGCCCAGAGTATCTGTTTGCTGAAATACCTGAATAGATATCCCATCAATTTCTGGGGCCTTATTTTTTTTTCCAGTGTCTTCAGTGCATTTTGGATATCATGCATCCTTCAGTGTAGACCAATTCTTTTTTTGACAATGATACAATGATTCTGTGTATCCCTTCCATCCTTTTGAGTGTGTATGACTTTAGTGAACATTTACAGAGATTGGTTTTCGTTCATTCATACACACACATCTTTTCCTCCTTCATTTCACTTTGTACTGCTTTTCGTGTTCCAGATTGTCAGTTGTCATATGTAAACTGTCTAATCATCCTTTCAGATTGTCCTTCCCTTCACCTCTTCCAGTGCACTCTTCATTTACCTTCTATATATTTCCTTTTCTTCCCTGCCCACCCCTCCTGCCTTTACCCCTTGTCCATCCTCTCGTTTTAGCAATGACCTTAGGCCATATTTGTCGTATTGGTGAGTGAGATATTCAGCATTGTCTTCTTTCAAAGCTTCCTGCATCATTGAATATTTTTGTCCTTAGAATCTTTCAGTATTGCGATTGGAGACTTTAGTTTGTTCTTCACTTAGTTCAGCTTGAGAAGTGTCAAACATGTTCTTCCTTATTGGTTTTCTAACTCGAACTCTTTGCATATTTCACTATACTATTCTTTTATTTCATTATTTCTTCCCTTTGTTTTAACTGCTTTACATTCTGGTGCAAGTTTCAGTCTCTGACATCAGTTTTGTTTTTTTCTTTCTTTGTGATGATCTTTTGCTTTCTTCATGGATGATGTCGTCTTACAACTCACCTGATCTCAATTTAGTATCTGAGAAAGTCTCCAGGTGTTTAAGACTCTGATATTTCAACTGAGCTTACCATTTTATGTAAAATAGAAGTAATACTGATACCTTTATAGATTGTGAAAATAGGGTAAGACTTCCTGAAAAAAAAATTGGAGTGTTTAGTAAGGATTCAGTTTGATAATAGTATTTAAGTTTTTTGTACTGTGCCTAACTGGGTAGGAGAAAGATGTGCCAGTTTGCTCTGTAAAGATTTACCGCCTTGGAGACCTTATGGGGCAGTTATAGTTATACTCTGTCCTAAAGGGTGATAAGGGTTGCTGTAAATTGGAATTGACTTGTGACTGTGAATTTTTTAATTTATTGCATATTTTTCAGACTATGTCGTAACTATATAAAAAGTGTCTTATGTAGCTTCCTAATTTGCCCTATTTTTGCCTTCCTGTCCATGACCATGTGTAAACTGTTTACTCGACTTTCTGGTGGATCGTCACTCCTGGGAAGATGTACAGGTAAAAAAAAGTGTGAGCTCCCTTCTGTACTTCTTAATTTTGTTCTACTCCAGGTTGCCACATTCATCCTCCAGAAGATCCTGTTAGATGACACTGGTTTGGCTTATATATGTCAGACATATGAGCGTTTCTCCCATGTTGCCATGATATTGGTGAGTTCTCTCATTTATCCCTTTCTGCATATAACTGATCACACAGTTTAACTCCTTTGCCTCAGGCGCTGAGCAGCACCTGACTTCCAAACCAAGAAAAAAAACAGCCCTGAGATAATCTTAGATAAGTGATTCCTGGAATACCGGATTGCAATATTTAGTTTAAATTCTATTATTATGTGTTATTAGAAGTTGCATATGTAATAATATAAATATATATGGGCGTTTTTTTCCCCTCCCTTCTTCATCCCGTTTTGGAGAAAACAGGGTAAAATGGTCCTGCAGCTATCCAAAGAGCCTTCTGCCCGTCTGCTAAAACATGTAGTAAGGTGTTACCTTCGACTCTCAGATAATCCCAGGTAAGCATTTACAAGAGTTGTAGAATTTCAGAGAAATGTATGAGACAAAACTTAATTAGTATTAAAATCTGAATATTGAATTTAGTAATTAGAGTTTTATCTTCCTACTGTAACTCACTGCAATACTCTTGAAAAATTCCAGAATCAAGTCAGTTCCCAGGAAAGCCTTATGATGCTTTTCGTAACTGTATTTTGAGTATTCTTTTGGTGCTGTAGGTGGTCAGAAAGAATATTTTCAAAGCTCTCTGAAAAAGGAATGGATAACTCTTAAAGAGTTATATCTCCGGTTCTCGTAATTTCTGTAAGGTCCTTGAACCAATTTTTTATCTCTGTGTTCATAGTCTTTCTGCCAGAAATCATGCAATGTAGATAAAATGCATTTTAGAAATGTTTGACCTTTTGCTTTGTAAATCCATAATTCATGCTGAAAGCCACTTGCTCAGATTAGATTAAACCACATAATGGGGTGATTTCTGTGTTCCTAGGAATGGAAGGCATAACTAGATTTAATGAACTTGCTTTCCTGCCACTGAGGTTATTCAAGCCCTTGCTATTTTTTTCTGTTCTCGAGTACTTGACTTACTTAAAATTCTAATTATACAAACTAGACTCAATTAAATAACTAACTTTTAATAATCCTATAACTAGTTTAAGACTTGCCTTTTTAAATGTTTAGGCTTGGCTTTCTGGTGATCTTTTTTAAAGAAAATAAAACATTTGAAGGGGGTTTTTTTAGGAGTGAGAAGCCCTAGTAACCCACCATCCTTGGACCCTCTAGCCATGAAAGAAAAAATCAAAACAAAAAAAGTTGATTCAGATAATATGCTGTCTTTTTGTTTTACTACTCATTCCTTACAAATTTTTAACTAAAAATTGAAGTAGTCATGTCCCCTATTAATGTATTTTTATAATGTTTTCTTTACTGTAACCCAGAACATGTTTATGTATTTCTCGTGGTTATTTTGGCAGTACTTACTATAATGAGTCAGAAGCAATTTGATTAAATTTGCACCTTTTAATTCCACTTTGCTTTAATGATATTCTACATTGAAGCATCATTTCGAAAATATTGGTAGACTGGAGACCTCTGAATTTAGGTGTACTAGAAGCTTTAAGTAGTTACTTTTTTTGTTTGTTTCTTGAAACTCTATTTTTGTTGATTCTTATTAAGAATGTACAAGTACTTGCTGAGAAATTTTTAAAGTTTTTTGGAACTCTTTCTATGTTAATGACATTTCCTTTAAAAAAGGAAGGGGAATGAAAACCCAGTATTAGTGTGGTAAATGGCTGTTTTTCTCACTTAAGTTTTTTAAGTAAGCCATAAAACTGTTCACCACTTGTTGGGGGAAATGCTTTATTAAAGGGAATGTGGAATATTTAAAAATATTAATCATACAATAAAAAATATTTTTTTAAAAAATATATATATACAAACACATTGTCTTCCAAGAAACTTACAGAAATTTCATGCCTTAACAAAACTATAAATTTTCAGAATTCTAAATATTTGTATCTAAGAAAAGAACTCTTTATCACCCCAAAACGTGGATTTATTGTTGGTCTCTCCTTGGTTGTTTGTTTCTGACAATAGGGCACGTGAAGCACTCAGACAGTGCCTTCCAGACCAGCTAAAGGATACGACCTTCGCCCAGGTGCTAAAAGATGACACCACCACAAAACGCTGGCTTGCACAATTGGTGAAAAATCTACAAGAGGGCCAGGTCACCGACCCCCGGGGGATCCCGCTTCCTCCTCAGTGATCCTCTCTGTCCTCTCCTGCTACTGCCCTGTACTGGGGAAGGGAGAGGAAACCTGCGAGGAAAACAGCTCAGGTTTTATCGTCGACTGGGAATAGACAACCTCAATGCTGAACCGGACTGGAGAAGGGGACAAAGGACCCCTGCTGAGGTGTATGAGCTGCCTTGAGAACCTGGGCTCCCATCTACTACTCCCAGGAAGTGGGCTCCTGACAGAGCAGTCTGCCACCACAGCCCAGGAGGGTGTCAACACCAGCAAATGCTGTATTTGCAGCATGCCCAAGATGACCTTGTCTCCACCTCTGCCTTGCAAGGAGGGGAGACAGTGAAGAGCAGCAGTATTCTAGGCATGGTGGAAGCCTGGGACCAAGCCATGTGGCATTTTTTTTATTTTGCCTTCCTGGAAGACTCAAGATGTGTCTCTTCATTCTCTCTCTCAGTGTTTGTTTACTTTGGACTTTTTTGTTTTATTTTTTAATCTAAGAGAGAGGTGTGCTTAGTGGACACAAAGCTGGACAAGCAGAACTTTATCACTTGGCACTGTTTACAAGTTTGTTAGCTATATAAGCTCAATAAAAAGTTGGTCTGGGCATTAGATCCCTTCTGGCAGGCCGTGAGCTGCATTGAGCTCTTGAGAGGAGTGAGAAGCGAGGGAAAGTGTGAAGCCAAAAGATGGCAGGGAACCACCGCCTTTTTCACTTCCCTTTCCTACTCCCCTACCCCTTGGATGCCACGAGGACCTTAACCTTGTTTCTGGCTTTAGCCTCTAGTTTTCCCAAATCACAATGCTTTCCCTTTTTCACTCCCCTCCTGTTAAACTTAAAATAGATGTCTTAATTCATCAGGTTGTCCTGGAAGTCTTGTACTGGTTGAGAGAGACCTCACCTTCAATCTTACTCCTCAAAGATACATTTGGATGACTTTTAAAAGGGAGATTTTTGGTATTGAGGTGACTGGCTGCTTGATCAGTTCTTGGCTTTAGTGTGAAGTTGAGCAGCCCCCGCTGCCTTCATGATTGTATCTGAAACAGTATTAATTAAATGTGTCCATGTTATTATTCCTGATTTAAGATAGAGGCTTGAGCTATGCTTATTCACTCATGTTTTTCTTTTGCCACATTCCCTTTTGTTCTGTGGGAATTACAGGGTTACCACTAAAATATTTTCTACTTATTCATATTGTATCAGAGAATTCACTTCCCTGCTCCTGGAGCTTTTAACAGCTCCACTCCAAATTCAGAGGCTTGAGGATGTAACCTGGTATAAATTGCCTTGCTTTATACCAGCGTCTTTACCTCTGCCAACACCTGCTATTTTGTCCCCATCTAAAAGACAGTATTGCTAATCCAGCTCTAGAGAGGGACCAAATTTTTTCTGTCCACATCTCACATAGTTGTTGTCTCTGAGCAACGGTGGGGAAGGTCTCCTCTTCAGGGCATGCTCAGAGAAACCTTTGCAGAGGCAGTTTTACCAACACAAGGGCTCTATTCAAGCCGACTTTCACAAAGGGAGCCGGCCTTGTTAGTTGGCTTCTGTCTCTTTAGAGCCAAGAAAGTGGTAATTAAGTAACCTAGATATAGGAAAGCACTTAGTCTGCTGCCTTCTAAAAACAATGAGGAGAAACAGGTCATCTCAATAGTTACAAGCCTGGAGAGGAGATGTTTTGGAGAACGGTGAGAATATCATGGGCTGAGTACATGTTTTAACTCTCTTCAGTCCATAGTCTGTGGTCTGGAATGTCCACTTGGGTAACCCTGACTTTTGCAAACCTCCTTCCTATTGAGCCAAAGTTTTCTCATTTTTCCTCCACTGGAGAAGCAGCTGAGGGCCAGGGCCTCACTCCCTGGGACATTTTCTCCATCTTTCGGTGCATTGGCCACATTACTGTGCCAATAGTGTCTTAATTCTTCCCCCATCTTTTCTCCCTCAGCTGATCTTGGACTCCACATAGGATTGGGGAGGGAAAGCAGTGGAAATGGGTATTACTCCTTGTTGTTGATCTTGTGTGTATGTGTGTGTATAAGAGATCCTTCCCCTCCTTTTATGTTTCCCCTCTCTCTCACTCCCCTCAACAGGACTGAAATAAAACATGCTTCTGTTACTTTGTAAAAATAAATTTCCATTTGAATTGAGGATTTTATTCTGTCAATATAGAGCTACTAAGGCACTTTGTGAGCTTTGCTTCTGTCCACTGTATACAACACACAACTATACTGCCCCTCCCAAGAGAACCTTTATGGTCCTTTTGTGAACAGATCTCTCAGGAGGAGTATAGCTGAGACATGAAAGCTGTTTGGGAGACTACAGTGGTACATTATATCAGATAAAGTAGCCTTCCTGGAACAAAATTCTGCCTGTAGTAGCCAGGACATGGTATCCATTTGGGAAATAAAGAGAATGCTTGAGACGCTTTATCATAGGCTATCTTTCCTGTTTTCCTGTGCTCAGCACTCTGACCACATCTCCAGTGTTGTTCCCTTGCTTCTCTTTAGAGGTCTGTCCACTTTAAATGAGACACAGCTGACCCTGGTTCCGGCAGTAGGGTTTTTTTGGGTGGGGGTAGAGGTGTGTTTCAGTGTTGGGTTTTTTTCCTTTTTCCCCCCCTCCCTTTTCAGTGTACCAACCCTCGAAATCAGATCCGACTGGCACAGGGAGAGATTTCCCTCCTTCTCTAGTGGAGCATCTAGTGGATTTAAACCAGGTGTTGTGTTTTGTTGTTTGGAGGGTTTTTTCCCAAAGGCTTTAGAGACCCTCTGACTGAGTGATGGAGCAGGGCAAGGATAGCCATCGATAGTGTTCAAAGCATACCTACTATATCCACCTCTGTGATTCCCCTGTTTATTTCCTCCTGGAGAAAGGGATATATCCATGATAATTACTACTGAAAAACTCAAGGAAAGCCTTTGGAATAGGAATCCATTGAATGAAATTATCCCTTCTGATACATTATAGAATTAAAAGTTTCCAAAATTCAACAGCAGTTATATCAAGCCAGAAATTTGAATGCCAGAGAATGCAGTATTCTGAACCAAAGGTATGCATATTCTTTGTACTTGTACATGAAGAATATACCGGAATTGGACAAAGCTGGCTGTCAAGCAAAAACCTTATAATAGAATGTCTGACCACAGTGGAATTGGATTAAGCCAAGGAAAAGAAAATCCCTTTTCAGTTGTTTGAAACTAAACAGTACATCCTAAAGTACCCATAAGACTAAGAAAAAATGAGGAAATTTTAATTGGATGAAACATGCCACCTCAGAACATGAGGTGTGCATCTAAAGCAATGCCTAACGAAATCTAACCTTAAGTTCGTGTTACAAGACAAGCTTAATAGTGCTTTAAATTTTCTTATAGTAGAACTGGAAAAATAATAGCAAATTTTAAAAGTGAAAGGAAGAATACCAAAGAGGCAACCAAAAAATTCCAGTAGAATTAGAAAATCATCTCTGAAAACAATAAAGTTGGTAAGCCCTTAGTAAGATTGATGAATAGCAATAGATCAACCTTAATGTCATATAACTTCAAGAATACAGAAACAGAACCATTCCTGATGGACTGTAGGAGCAGTGTCTGTCTGATTGCCATGAAACTGACTCATAGCCGGCTTTCCAGTGGGTTTTCAGAAGCTATAAACCACATGGTAGGAGAAGGCCCATCTTTCTCTCTCGGAGCAATGGTGGCTTCAGACTGCTGTTGGTTGGCAGCACATCTCTACCCACTGGGCCATGATAGCCCCCCAAACCTCAGGTGCAGCATTTTGCCACCAAAACCTGTTAAGGACATCAAAAGGAAGAAAAATAGGGCCAACCTTGCCCACAAGTGTAGACAAAGTCCCCAAATAAAACAAGCAAATGAAAGCCAGCAATAATATATAAAAAGGATAATGCATTGGATCTAGTCTGGATTTATTACTGCAAAAATAGAGTGTTATTTAATACTTGAAAATCAATTAAACTACAATATAAATTCAGAGTACCGTAAAATTGAATGCTACTTTGTAAAAAGTGAAAAAGAATAAGGATGTTTACTGTCACACTTCATTTACCATCATACTAGCTCTAGCCAGTGTGCTAGTCTGAGAAAATAAAAAATTCTTTGTTAATCCAAAAGAATATAAGTAGATTTAGGTAGATCACTGAATATAAAGTCCATACTTTTTAAAAAGACTAAGATACCCCTCATCCAGGATATGGTCTTCACAATTGCTATTCATCAGAAAGCTGGATAATGACTAGGGATGATAGAAGGAGAATTTGATGCCTTTGAACTGTGGTGTTGGAGAAGAGTATTGAGTATACCATGGACTACTAAGAACAAACAGGTTTGTTCTAGAGAGGGTGAAACCAGGCTGTTCCTTGGAGGCAAGGGTTCTGAAGCTTTGTCTGACATACTTGACATGTTATAAGGAGGGACCTGTCCTTGGAGAGGGACAGAGCGAGAGAGGAAGAGTCTTGAAGAGATGGATGACTCAGTGACTGGGCTAATGGGTATCAGAGACAATGGAGTTGGCTCAGGATAGAGCAGGGTTTAGGGCTTTTGTACATAGGGTATGAGTCTCAAGTGACTCAATGGCACATAACATTGAAAAGAAAAGTTTCTATTGCTTTGCATCAGAGAGCTGGACAATGACTAAGGATGACAGAAGAATCAAATGTCTTTGAATTGTGGTGCTGGAGAAGAGTCTTGAACATACCAGTGGACTGCCAAGAAAACAAATAGGTCTGTCTTGGAGAGGATGAAACCAAATTTCTCCTTGGAGGCTAGGAAATTGAAGCTCTGTCTCAAATATCTGGAGCAGTTGGCCAGGAGAGACTGGTCCTTGGAGAAGGACATCATGCTCCAAAGAATAGAGGCACAGCGCAGGAGAGGAAAGACCCTGGGTGAGATGGATTGATAGATTAACTGGGTTGGTGTGTGGAATCAGTGAGACTGGCTCAGGATAGGGCTTCAGAGCTGTTGTTCATAGTGGTGTCTATGGGTCGCAGACTACTCGACAGCATATGAAAACAACGTATACCAAACAAAATCTACTGTCACGTTGTTCTGACGTATAGGACTCCAAGGCTGTAAAACTTGATGGTAGAAGGGAGCTCTGGTGACCTAGTGGCCAGAACCTGCACTGTAATCTCAGAGGTACATGGTTCGAATCCACCAGATGCTCTGCTGGAGAAGGAAGGGCAATCTCCTGTACCAGTCAGATTCGATTTGACAGAACACAAACACACACACACCTTGATGGGGAAAAACCCCTTGATAGGAAACCTCGCGTCTTCCCTCATTGATTCCTGCTTGGCTGGTGAACTCAAAGGACTGACCCACTCTGCTACCAGCGCCCCTTATTTATAATAAAATGAACTTTCAACGGATCCCAATAGTGTAAGAAAGAAAAGATGTAAGAATATATCGACATGCAGAACCTTTACAGCAAAAACTAGGAAACATTTAGGAGAAGAATCAAAGACCTGTTTAAAACGGAGGAATGGATCATCTCTGTGAATTATCTCTGTATTGTAAGGATTGCCAGTTCTCAAATTTGTGTAGGAGCAAGCCTTGACATTAAGTGAAATCCCACCAGATTTATTTTTGTGAAGATTGACAAGCTGATTCTAAAATTTGCATGTATATGCAGAGTGCCCAAACAGTGCTTCCATTCCCATAGACTTTCCTTTGTCTTCTTAGCCTTGGGTGACAGGTTTTTGTAGCCATGACTTAGAAATAGCACATATTTGGGGGGTTTTAATGGTTCTGAAAATTTTATGTCGATACGGAATGTTCTATAACTTGTTCTGATATTTTTCTTCTATCATTTGGTTCTCTGGGTTTGCTTTCTGCTTTGCTGACCCCTCTTTGGTTTTTGTTTTTATATTTGAGATGAGGAAGGGTGGTTATATATTCTCAGGTGTTTTGAAGTGATCTGTCATGGTAGTTATGGTTTAGATTGATTATTTTTACATGGAAATTCCTCTTTTGAGTTGTCTTTTTGATTACTGACTGAGGGGAACTGGTCTAATATTCCTGAGTAGCCAAAGTGTGGAAGTACAATGGCATCTGCCCTCAGTGGCATCTGCCCTCAGTGACAGGATGAGAGTTCAGGGCTCTCTCTTTGCCAGCTGTCCTTTCATTTTAATTTAGTGCTTCCAGGCCTCTCCTGGGCACAGTTCCCAGAAAGTCCCTCTGCTACTGCTACTCTGATCAGGTTTCTGGATCTGTTAATAATAGAAAACAGTGGGGGAAGGGCCCGAATTGTGGCATGACCGACAACCAAACCAGATGGACTTTGCTTGTGCCTGGGGCCTAATGTCTCTGTCTCTTCCTTGCATCTTGAGTGTCATGCCATCCTAACCTTGTAAGAACTTCCAAATGCCTGCACAAACGTCTTAACACATGGCCTGGAAATACTCATTCATTTATGGGAACACAATAGGAAGACTATTTGAAATCTCAACTCTTAGAAAAGCTTGGATGAATGATAATATCCCTCACAGAACACCCAGAAGAGGAGGAAGTTGAGAAACGCTAAGTGCCATCAAACTGTGTCCACCTCATAGAGGTCCTTTGTACACTGAACGGAACACTGCCTGATCCTGAGATACCCTCACAATCAGTGCTCGGTTAGAACCCATTGTTGCAGTCATGCCAGTCCATCTTGTTGAGTCTTCCTCTTTTTCACTGACCCTGTACTTTACCATGCATAACGTCCTTCCCCAGGTCCCTGTGTGTTTGTAACATGTCCAAAGGACATGAGGCAAAGGTTCATCGTCATCTCACTTCTCAGAAGCACTTTGGCTTTATTTCTTCTAAGACAGATTTGTTTTTTCTCGGATTCTACAGTATATCCAATATTCTTCACCATCACCATGGTTCAAATGCATCTGTTCTTTAGTCTTCCTTCTTTATTCACTGTCCAGCTTTCACATGCATATGGAAACACGATACCTTGGTTGGTCTTCAAGATGATACTTTGCTTTTTAACACTTTAAAAAGGTGTGTGTGTTTTTCTTTAGCAGATTACCTTATACAATATGTCATTCTTTAAAAACAGTTGCAGTTCCATACCAGCAGGGAGATATTAGAAATTCAAGCCAGATTCAGAAGAAGACGCATAGCTAGGGATATTATTGCTGATGTCAGATGGCTTTTGCCTGAAAGAGAATACTAGAAAGAGATTTCCCTGTGTTAAATTGACTAGACAAAGATATTTGGCTCTAATCACAAACAATAAAAAATTATGCATATTATTGGAAAGAATGGAATTCCAAAACATTAATTGTACTCATGAAGAACATATATAGAACAATGGACTGACTATTGCATGGTTTAATATCAGGAAAGATAAATAGACACAGATATCTCCTTTAATCATTCTTATGTAATCTGTATGCTGAGCATATAATCCAAGAAAATGGACTATTTGCAGAAGAATGTGACATCAGGATGGAAGGAAGACTCATTAACTACCTGCAAGATAAGATGGCTTTCCTTAGGAGAGCTCTGGTGGCCTAGTGGCAAGAAGCTGCACTGCAATCCCAGAGGTACACAGTTCAAATCCACCAGATGCTCTGCCAGGAAAGGAGGGACAATCTCCTCCTATACCAGTCAGATCCGATTTGACGGTACGCACGCACACACACACACACAATAAAATAATAATAATTTTAAAAAAAGATTTGACTTTCCTTGCCTACAGTGAAGAGGACTTGAAGCAGTTACTGAAGAAGACCTAAGACTATGACCTTCAATATGGATTACTTCTCACCAAAAATCCTCAAGACTGAACCAGTAAGCAACATTATGATAAATGGAGAAGATACTGAATTAGTCAAAGATTTGGTCTTCCCTGCATTCACAGTGCCAGGCAGTAGTCAAGAAGGGAAGCATTAAACTGAAGCAAATAGTGACTCAGACAAAACATATGTAAGTTCTGAGTATGGAGGAGCTATAGACAATATGGACATCAAGTATGATAAAAATAATGCTTGTATAGAAATACCTTTACTCTGTACCTCTGCCTGTCAAAACTTGCTCTCAATAAACAGCATGGTCAACCCAGCAACACCCATTGCTATCAAGTCAGAACTAACTCAAAGCTGACTTTGCATTGGGTTTCACGTAAGTACTTTTGCCCATCTTTCTCCCTCAGAGCCTATAATGGATTCAAACCTTTGGGTTGGCAGATTAAGACCAGTTTAAGATCTCTATGGATTAAGACCAGAACTCCCTTGGTAAACTCAGCCTAGGTAAACATGATGAAAGATCAATATTAAGAAATTACTCGAGGGAGCGCTGGTGGCCTAGTGGCAAGAAGCTGCACTGCAATCCCAGAGGTGCGCAGTTTGAATCCACCAGATGCTCTGCTGGAGAAGGAGGGGCAATCTCCTCCTGTGCCTGTCAGATTTGATTTGACTGTACACGCACAAAAATAACAAAAGAAAGAAATTACTCGGGGAGCTCTGGTGGCCTAGTGGCAAGAAGCTGCACTGCAATCTCAGAGATTTGTGGTTCGAATCCACCAGATGTTCTGCTGGAGAAGGAGGGGCCATCTCCTCCTGTACCATTCAGATCTAATTTGACGGTACACACACACAGAAAATAATAAAATAATTACTCGTTGCAAAAAAAAAAATTCAAACCTTTCTGTAAAATATAACACTTATAGAGAACTACGTAAATAAACTCTTTTAAAATAAGACTCCTGTTGTGCCCTGAATTAAAAATAAACCTTGTCCAACTACACACCCCATCCTCTCAAAATCCTTCCTCCCAAAACTAATCACTATTTCTAACTTCTATGTTAATCATTTAGGAGGATTTTATTTTAATGGGACTAAAGGTTTAGCTATAAATAATCACTGGTGGTGGATTCAGGCAGTTGGGGTATTGGGGGGTCATGAGAGGCAGCCAGATCTCAGGACTTCACCGTATTTCATATAGTTAGTACCCTCTTAACTGTAATTTAAAAACACATCGCTGGAAAAAAGCTCACAAAAGTCCAAGATGAGAGAGGACTGTGCCCTATGCCTTCAGAGGCCTTAATGCCATTTGCTGGTCCAGAAAGAGCCACGCCCCGCAAGGCAGAACCGAAATTGGTGCTAATTTACAGTGCTTCAGAGTGTGCAAGGGCTGAGTTGTTTCTCCTGCTGCCATGTATGAGTTCAGCACACCACCTTAATTTTTCTGGGCCTCACTTTCTCACGAAATGATAGCGTTCTAATAAAGCCCTTTAGGGAGCTCTGGTAGCCTACTGGCAAGAAGCTGCGCTGCAAATCCAAAGGCACGCGGTTTGAGGCCACCAGCTGCTCTGCGGGGGATGGATGGGCAATCTCCCCAGCGATTAACTACCTCTGAAAACCCGCCAGGGCGTCAGCTATGGGTCGTTTCCGTCTTGACAGTACACAACAACAATAAAGCCCTTTTCGCGTCCCTCTTCCTCTGGTACTTTTAATTTGATACCGATTTTGGTGCCTGTTCAACTTGCCCTTGAGAAGAGCTTGTTTCTTTCCTTTGCTGGTGGAGCATCCTTGGCACGTTGTATTGCTCTCTTTGCTCTTTCGAGTCTTCCACGCAATGAGTTTGCTTCCTTTTCCCAAATCTTTGTAAATATGCGCATAGATACGCGCACACGCCAAGTGCCTAGCGCTTGGAAAGGGAACATGCAGAACAAACGACTTAATTGCATCCTTGTCTGCATGGCCTCCCTATTCAGCAAGTGCCAACTGTGTGCGGAGATACCTCACTGGTCCCTCTTCTCTCTTTCGCCTCGTCTTCTCTTTGCCCATCGTCTTTCTTTCCCAGCGGCTCAGAGCTAGACTGAATGCTCTGCAGAGACGCAGGAGCAGTCCGTGGACACAGACACGATGGAAGGGAGCCAAACAAGGGCGAAGACCGCCGTGTTACGTGCAGAGAGAAATCGATCGGAATGAAAAGCGGTGATTCAAGGAACACCACGATTCAAAGAGTCCTTGGGTTTCACAGAGAGCTAGCTGCTGGGAGCGCGGGGTCAGCCAGAGCTAAGAGAGAGGCGGAGGGCAGCTAGCTAGCTCCTCCTTCCCGAGATGCGGCTTCCAGTCCCTCCCTGTAATCCTCCTCTGCCCACCCCGCCCCCACCCCTTCTCACCCTTACTAGTGTCCTGGGCCTTTAAGAGGTGGATGGGCTGAACAGAAGAAACAGCTCCTACCTCTCCCCACCTAACTCCTTCCCCCTCTGGCTGTCACTCTGCCAGCCGCAGCAGCAAACTGCAGAAGAAGAGAGGTGGAAGCGAGCTTTCCAAGAGGAGCCAAGGAGCCAGGCTGGGCTTCCCAGACACAGTGGAGAGCATCCCAGAGCTCACACACACAGCACTGCCATCCTGCTTTCCTGCCCACGGGAAGGACCTGCAGACCCTGGCCAGCCTCTGCTCCAAGGTTTGTCCTGCCTGAGCTCGCGACTCTGTCCTCATTACTTCTATCCGGTACCTTTCCCCAAACGTGGCTTAGACCTCCTACTTCTCCCTCGCTTATCCTCTTTGACTCCTAACCATTTTCCTCCAGGGTGTGCTAATTATTCATTTGTATTCTTCTAGATGCTTTTCTATGCTTTCACTCCTCCGGGGTCTTCTTAGCTGCCCAATACCAGGACTACTATTCCTAGCCACTCCTCAGATGTGAGTCTCACCTCAAGAGGGAACTGATGTTAAACATAGGCTCATTAGCAGATTGCCAAGAAGTACTCTACTACTGCAGGGATCATGATGAAACTTCCTGGAAAAAGCCAGGGTTTGAGTTCAGGACCTCATTTCTCATGCTGTTTAATGGGCCGGAGCAGTTGGGCCGGGAAGGGCATTTGATTCTTGTCATGACTCTACCATTAACTCGTTTTGTGACTTTGTACCCCAACTTTTATGATTTGCTATAGGAGAGAGTTTATGCACTTTAAACAAGTCATAACCAAATCTGATTCTGATCCTTTAAGAGTTTAGGATTTCCCAAATATACCTCCGTACTAGGAATTCTTAAAGTAGGTACTCTTGGTCCTATCCTTGGAAATTCTAATCCAGTAGATTTTGAGTGGAGATTACAGGAATCAGTTCAAGGGGGTAATGATATAATTAAGAACTTCTGGGTTAGAAGTGTTTGCAAAAAACACTACTGACATTCTGAGGGCTGGGACCTGTGGCCAGAGCCATTCTGTCCAACGTATAAACTGGGTCAGACAAAATCCTGTTCGGAAGTGAGGGAATAGTTGATAGGATTCTTTCTTCATCCTCCTAATAGATATCTGAGATACTCGGAATCCCACTATGTAGCGTTGGTGCCACGGAGGACATGCCAAAGTCCATCTCTAGGGTGACAGGAAGCCACTTGGAATTCGAGGACCAAATAATTGCTCTGGAACCCTGGACTACTTTCTATCTTACTTTATCTTTGTTTCCGCAACTATATTAGATCTATACCCCAAAATATTTCCATATATATGTTTAATCTAATGGCCTCAAGTTCAGTGGAGTCTGACCTATAACAATCCTCCATCAGGTCTCTGAGCCTATAAATCTTTGCTGGAAGAGATTGTCTATCATTTTTTCAAAGGAGTGGCTAGTGGATTTGAGCTGCTGATCTTATAATTAGCAGCCCAAACTTTCACACATCAAAGAAACTCAGCGCCATCGAGCTGTATTTCAGAGGATGTAAATCACGTTAAAGGAGGTTGCCTATCTTTTGCCCCCGAGAAGCAGGTGATGGATTTGAACAATCTGCTTTTGGGTTACATCACCACTCTTTACCCTCTAGGCCACCAGGGCTTCTTATATATGTATTTAGGAGTTAATATAACCCAATCTCTCTTACTTTCCATCTTCATCTTTGGTTCCTTGCTAATGCCCCTTACCTCCAAAACCTTTCACCTTTTGTCTCTCACTGAATCTGTGTCAGCTGTGACTTTTTCCACCCTCCCTTCAAACACCAGAGGAGATTCCAAGACACAGTATATGTGGATCCCAGCTCACATTTTCTGGGCACTTGTTTTGCCACTTTCTTAGGATGCAGGCCAAGTCGGGGAGAGGAATGTGCTATCTGCATCTCCAAACCCAAGTCTCCTACCTGGCTCACAATCTCAAAAAATATTCCCAAATAATATCCCTTCAGGCTATCCTGACTGAGTTGGAAGTGAGTCATAGCTGCTGCTCAGTGGGCTTTCTGCAGAGACCGCTTACCTTTCTCCAGCAGAGCAGCTGATCTGAACTCCCTGCTCTGGGTTTGGCAGTGCAACTCTGTGCCCACAAGGCCACTCGAGCTCCCATAAAAATCCTCAGAAAGTGGTGGAAATCAGAGATACTGAGAACCAGTGAAGAAAAGAGAGGGAAATTACAGGAAGAGGCGATGGAGAGAAGTGAGAAGAGGCTAAGAATCAGAAACTGACTCAAGTGAGCTTGATAGGACGACAGCAGAGAGAAGACTGAGAGAAAGGTGGGAGCCCAAGAGAAAAGAAAAAGGTCAGGTGTTGAAAAGGCAGGAGGTAGAAGAAAGAAATGAAAAGGCTATTAAGTGCAGGAGAAAGGGAACAAAATTATAAAGGAAAAGACAAAACTGCAGTGTCCCGCCTTGATTCCTAACTGTGCTTCAACCTGGACCCTAGGGAAGAATTTTTCCTAAAGGTGGAGTCGTGGTGAGATCTCTGAGCTAGTCTTATGTGACCTTGGTTCTGATCCCATTTCTGCCACTTAACTCCTGAGGTGACTCAGACAGTCCAGCTCTCTTTCTAGTTCTTGGGTCTCTTCTCTCTGGTGAAGTCTAGCACTGACATCCTGTGCCCCTGAGTTGAAAACTGGCCCCTTGTAACATCTTATCTGGATAAAGGTTAAAATTAGTGATTTAGCCGGTAATAGGATTAGAAGATCAAGACCCAGCCCTGGAATTGGAAGAGCGTGAGAGATGGAACAAAATCACTTTCAACAGGTAGTTTGAGAGGAAGTGGACTTGGAAACACAAACATCTAGGCTCACGGACTCTCAAGTTACTCATGCTTCAGAATATAGTTGTGACATCTTGGAGTGGAAAAAAGATAATTCTTTCTTCTTCTTGGCTTAAGACACCCTCTGCTCGAGTCTCTGTACCTCAGAAATAGAAGCTGAGGTCCACAAGGGAGATGAGGAGGGAAGATGTTGGTAAGGAGGGTTTAGACTTCATCCCAGGTCAGCCCTGTTTAGAGTCTGTGATCTTAAGACATTGGAAATACCTGTTGTTTTCTATTTCAGTCTTCTTGTCATAAACTTTGTAAATCTGAGGTTTGTAAAACTATGTTTCCAAGGGGGGGGGGAACCCACCTCACTGCTATTAAGTTGGAAGCCCCGTTTAACAGGCCCTCTAGCAGGTTTTCAGAGACTGTAAATTGCATGTGAGGAGACTGACCATCATCCTCCTCCAGAGCAGCTGGTGGATTCGAACTATCTGCCTTTGCATTGGCAGTGTAAGTCTCTACTGATTAGGCCACCATTGTTACGTGCTATTTTATGTTGTTATAGTTATGTGCTTTTGAGTCACAACTGACTTATAGCTGACCCTTCAATGGGTTTTTCAGAGGGTTTTTCACAGGAGGAGATTGCCTGTCTTTCTCCTACAGAGAAGCTGGCTGATTTGAACCATGTGCATTCTGAGTTCGCAGCACAACTCCCTTCCCTAGGCCATCAGATATCCCTGATTTCCACCCAGTAAAGCAGATCTCCCTTCTATCTCCTAGAAGAAACCCTGAGTCCCTTCAATGCAGAGGCTTCTTCTGGTCTTGCCCAGGCACTCATATGAGACTTAGCCAGAAGAATCTTCTTCCTGGAACTGTTACAATTCCAGTTCTTGAGAGCTGCCTCGTACTATCTTTAGCTATCTTGAGTTACCACTTAGTCCTAGGCTACTTTCCAATCTTCTCCTCTCTCTCTGGACACCTGCACATTACTGCATTTTTGTAAAGTCTTCCCTGCTGCCATGGAAGTTATATTTTCACAGTGACCCCCAAATTCTTTCTAAGACAAATGACCCCCAAATTATTTCTAAGACAATACCTGTGGATGATTTTACAGACTCTTCCCACTAAAAAGAGGACACTAACTTGCTGTGTGACCTCTGTCAAGTTACATCACCTTCTGGATGTCTGTCTTTTCATTGCTACAGTAAAATGAACTCAACTACATAATGTTAATGAAACACTGACTGAATGATCACTTTGTATATTCTTTATTTGGTTTTTATATTTATATAAATGTATTTAAATTATATTAAATATATATTTATATTTATATTTTGTTTTTATGTTTTGTTTTGATAGTTTTTCATTCTTGTACATTTTCCTTCCTCCTCCCCCAGCCCTCATGTATTGAACCCCTTGTTCCATATTATTATCATACTCTTCACATACTCTTTAATGTTTAAATGCAGGCTCTTTAGACTAAACTGTGATAAAGTTTTTCATTTGTTAATTTAAAAGCAATACATATCTATTCAATACATATCTATTGCTTATACAGAACAATAATTTTATGTTTCATGAGTTTCATGATTTGCTCAAGAATTGACTATTTCTCTATGGGAAGGACTAGCATAGAGAGAGACATGTTCTAGCTCATTTCAAAGGTTTCTTTTTTTTACAATTTTTTTATTATTAATTTTCTTTTTTTATTTTACAATCAGCTTTATTTCAGTTAATACCACATTGCAATTTCCTTTTGTTAATAAATATAAAAGTATATACACACACAACTACACACACACATTAATGGCTGTGTATAATTTCACCATGTGAGAATTTTACTAGGATTTCAATTTTTCACACTTGACATTTTAAAGCATTTTTATTATAGTAAAATATAAATCTGTCCCCAATCTGTTTCTAAAATAGATTTAAGTGTCTTTAGACACTCAGCTGATACCTGGTTCCCTGGGCACTTCAGAGTCAGCAACTGTTTCTTTAGTAATAAACCCTTAAAAAGACTAAAATGGGCCTCAAAATCTTTAAAATGGATGGCTCCTCTCAAAAGTCTTCTTTTCCTTACTCGGATCTGAACATTTTGGGTTAAACAGAAGGCTTTCCTGGAAATCTGAAAATCCAAATCCAAAGTAACCCCAATTAGAGGAAGAGAATCACAAACCAAAAAGAATGATGTTCAAAGTCCCTGCCTCTTCTCCAGTGATCACTGGCTACGTTAAGAGCCTTCTAGAAAGGATTTTCCCCCTCTTTTTCAGAAGAAAAAAAAAGTCAAATAGCAATTCATTGGGATTTTGAATTAAAAACCCTTTGAAGACTCCCACTCCATCTGCTCGGGCTTTTGACCCCAAACATCTCCAAAGTGGTAAATTAAGGAGACCATACAAAAGAAACTGGCCAATATTCGAATCAAACTATATTATAATACATGTGTTTATTCCTTCATGCCATGTAAAGTTAAATTTATCACCTCAAGAAAATATTGGGGGAGAAAATCTTTTTATCACAAGTTTTGACAGTTTTCCGGCTAAAGATTCACAAGATCCTCAAATTTCTTAATGTTTAAATTCCCCCCCCCCCAAGGTTTTCCTGTCAGGAAGACGCTCGGCTTCAGTGCGCGCAGGAGCCCAGCCCACCTATTATTAATTTTCATGAAAGTTTACAGAGACTTAGGATTTCCATAATTCAGAGGCTTCTTGTTAACTTGATTGCTAGTTGCTGTCAAGTTGATTCAGGGTCATGGTGACCCCGTGTGACCCCACTTATGCAGAACAGCTCTGTTCCTTTTCTTTTTCAAGGCTGTGATGTTTGGAAGCAGATTTCCAGACCCTTCTTCTGAGATGCTTCTGGGTAACTTTGAAATATCAATTTCTTTTTTTGCTAATAGTTGAGCACTTAACCATTTGCTTCACTCAAGGATTTCTTCTAGGTCCTAAATTGAACAGCATATTAGAGAAAACTGCAGGGAGTTCTGGTGGATGAGTGGGTAAGATGTGGTGCTGCCAACCCAAAAGCAGGTTCTTCAAATTCACTAGCTGCTCCAGAGAGAGAGATAGGAAGTCTCCTCCCATGCAGTTTATAGCTTCTAAAAACCTGTTGGAGGGTCAGGTAGAATTAGTTCTGGCTTGACAGTACATAACAACAGAGAAAACATCAACATCCAGTTCTGAGACTCATATAACTTACTCAATGCATTAAAATTGTGAGAATAAATCAAATATGCTTTATAATGTGGATGTGGAAGACAGCTCACTTAGCTAAGTAAAGCACTAAGTGTAGAAAAGAGGAAAGAGATGCTTTTCCTGACCCTTCAGGAACTGGATAAGATACGAGGACTCAAGCAAGACAAGGGCTCCCAGGGCAGGGATACTGAGAAAATGCCACCTGAATAGAAGAAGGCTAGGATGTGAGGCACTTCCTGATTCTGGAAGGGGGTAACCAACAAGACAGGGGCTCTTGGTAATGAGAGATGAGAAGTGAGCAGTCTGTGTGAGGTTGCCTAGTAGATGCCGAGTTATTGAGGAGAAACAGTGTGCTTAGTAAAGGTCCTGGTTAGACTTCTATGGGAAATAGCAGGGATTCTGAGATAGGACATTCTTGGGTTTAAGTTCTGTGGTTTGAAGTAGGTTCCTTAGCCTCTTTAAGCCTCCACGTCACCAAACTTAAGTTAGAGGCAAACATAGCTACAGATTGTTATAGGTGAAGCATCTAACACACAGTTGGCAATCAGGCAACAAGTTTCCTTCTCTTTCTCCTTTGTTCTGTTAATCGAAGACCACCATGATTCAACTATTTGCACCTCCTTGCTCCTTTAGGTGACTCTGGTGCCAGCTGGTGGAGCAGTGGGTGATGGCATCCCTACTGCAAGGAATCCGTGAGTACCCCTAAAGGGAAAGAAGGCATGGGGAGACAGCCTGAGGAGGAGAAGGAGGAGGAGGCTGGACTCTGCTCTAGAGCTCCCCCTGGCTCCATCCCCTGCCCTCAGCTAACTGCCTACTTCTGCACAGGGCTGCCCACTGACCCAGACCTGCTGCTGATGCAGGAAGGCACACAGATGCGCAAGGTGAGGTCCAAAAACTGGAAGAAGTTAAGATACTTCAGACTTCAGGAAGACGGCATGACAGTCTGGCATTCCCGGCAGATGGGGTGGCGAGCCAAGCCCAGCTGTGAGTGATGTGGAGAGACGGGGTGGGCAGGTGGTAGGCTGGAACCCTGAGGAGCCCAGCAGCCTGAGGACAGAGAAGGAACCAGGATCCAGCAGCAGTCTGCTGTTGCTTTGTCCCTATTTGTATCTTAGGTCTGTGTCTGTAAAACGGAGATTGTAACTAGGGCTTGAAACTGATTCAGGCCAGTTCAGCAATGGCCAGCAAAATGAGTCCAAACTGGAACTGAGTTTTTAAAATGTGAGTGGAGCCGAACACTAACCAGAATAGGGGAAAATGACAGGTCAAGCTCTGCTAGAAACTCAATCTCCCCGTAGAAAACAAGGACAATATGCATGTTGCGTAGCAGCTCAACCTCTTGACCAATAGTATCTAGTTCAATCATTGTGGCTGATCCAATCACTTTGAATATATATCACACAATAACAACAACAACATATATCACTTCCCACAGTTTTGGTGGGAAGAATCTAGGGTCAAACATTATGCTCCCAAAAAAGCTTAACACAGTTGTTATCAGATACCATTAAGCTGACTTTGACTATAACTCAGAGCAATCCTTGGAAAAAAAGCAGATCAAAACCTTGGCCCGTCTTGCATCAACCTTGGAATCTCCACTGTGTTCAGTCCAGTATTGTAGTCACGGTCATTCCATCTCCTCAAGGGCCTTCCTTTCTTTCATTGGCCCTCTACTTTCCCAAGCGTGATGTCTTTTCCCAAAGCCTGGCCTTTCCTGACAGCGTGCTTACAGTACTATCCATGTCTCTGAGGAGTACTTGTTCATTCTTTTGGCAGTCCATGGGAAATCCAGTATTCTTCACCAACACAGTAATACGAAGGCATTGATTCTTCTTTGGTCTTAATCATTGTCCAACTTTCATGTGCATATGAAGCAATTGAAAATAGCATATGGCGTGAATCAAGCATACCTTAGTCTTCAAACTAACATCGTGGCTTTTTAGCACTTGACAGATTTTCCCAATGCAACACATTTATTTGTTTTTTTTCTTAAGGCTGCTATTCTGATTCAATTGGCTCCTGCATGTAAAGGATTTAAAAAACCTTGGCATCAGGGCTTCAGACTAGTTCTCCTTAGTTCATTCATAGTCAACAAAATGAAACCATAATGCACCCAAATTTGTAAAACGTGAGTTTGTTGATTTGTTGTTGCATGACTCATAGTGACCCTATGAACAAAAAGGCCTGAAGCCTTTCTATAACCATCATCATTTATCAAAGTTCATAGAGTTTCCAGAGGCATGTTGTTTACATAGTGGGTGCTACTCCTGCTTCCAAAAAATGTGAGCTGACTGGAATGATAATCAGAATAGCAAAAATTTTAGGACAATGCTCTGATAGATCTTAATCTCCGTCTTAGAAAACAAGGGCAGTCACCATTGCATACCTACAAAATCCCTTAACAAGTAGAGTTGGAAACAGTGGTCCCCCTTTAATGTGGCAGCTGGCATTACCACTTTGAATGTGTGTTGTTGTTAGGTGCCATTGAGTCAAGTATGACCCATCACAACCCTGTGAACAGATATGAACACTGCCCTATCCTGTGCCAACCTCACACTTCCTGACACACTAGAGCCCATTGAAGCAGTCACCGTGTCAATCCACTTGGTTGAGGGTTTTTCTTCGCTGACCCTCCACCCTTCCTAGCACCATGTCCCTCTCCAAGGAATAGCCCCTCCTAGCAACATGCCCAAAGTGTGTGAGGCAAAGCCATCATTCTTGCCTCCAAAGAGGACTCCAGCTGCACCCTCTCCAAGACATATCTGTTTATTCTTTTGGCTGTCCTTGGGATGTTCACTGCTCTTCTCCAACACCATAGCTCAATTCTTCATAATTTCTTCTTCTTTCATCCTTATTCACTGTCCAGTTCTCAGATGCATAGCAAGTGATCAGAAAGACCATAACCTGACATCATTACTCCTCAATAATTTGGAGAGGTCCCTAACTGCAGATTTGTGTGTAGCTCTCCACAATTTCAGCAGTAATCCAATTAAATACCCATATTGGACTCTTGTAAGGGCTCAGTACATGTTCTTCAAGTCTTATATTCAAGGCTTCTACTCGTAATAGTCCCCATTCTCTTTATCATCCTGGTGCACTCACATTTTACAAACTCAGATTTGTTTTGATTCTGATGCATTGACCATGACAGAACCAGCTCGAACCAATTTGATTCCTGCCATGCACATAGTAAAGGTCACTAAATCATAAACTATATCTTGTTATCATAAGAGCTTAATATCATGCATCCTCCAGCCTCAATTGCAACTTCTGCTTGATTACTTTTTACCTGAGTAAACTTAGACAAGTTATTTAATAGTTTCAGAACTCAGGCTTCAGTTTCTTCATCTATAGAACAGTGACTACACAGTATGGAGATACATTGCACTGGGAAAATCGGCTGTTAGGGAATTCTCCAAATTATTGAGGAGTAATGATGTCAGTTTGAGGACTAAGGTGCGTCTGATTCAGGTGATAGTCTTTCCCATCACTTGCTATTAATCTGAGCTTTATACATTAACTCAGTTGAGACTCTGTAATTTTCCAGGTGGTTGTTGTTGTTGATAGGTGCCGTCAAGTCAAGTATGACTCGTAGCAACCCCATGAACAAAAGATTTGAACTCTATGCTATCCTGCACTATCCTCACACTTCCTGACATACAAGAGCCCATTGCAGCAGTCACTGTGTCAAGCCACCTGGTCAAGGGTCTTCTCTCCTTCGCCAACCCTCCACTCTTTCCAGCATAATATCCTTCTCCAAGGAAGAGCCCCTCCTATCAACTTGCCCAAAGTATGTGGGGCAAATCCTCGTCATTCTTGCCTTCCAAGAGGACTCTAGCTGCACTCTCTCTAAGACATATCTGTTTGTTCTCTTGGTCAACCATGTTCAGTGCTCTTCAACACCACCAGCTGAAAGGTGTCAATTCCTTTTCCATCATCCTTATTTGTCATCATCCTAGCATAACATAACTAGCTAGCATAACACCTGAAACTGAGGGATTTCATAAATGTTAGCTATTATGATAAATTATTTTGTTATTATAAATATAAATATTTTAACACTGTGTGCTTTATTAATAAAATTATTTGGATTTGTTGTTGTTGTTATGTGCTGTCAATCCAGAATCAATTTATAACTGATCCTCCTGCAGGTTTTCAGAGTCTATAAATCACATGGGAGGAGATTGCTCATCTTTCTCTGAAGGAGCAGCTGGTAGATTTGAACCATGTACCTTCGTGTTGGCTGTGCAGCTCCTTACCACTAGGACACTTTGTTGCTGTTAGGTGCCGTCGAGTCACGTACGACTCATGGTGGCCCTAGTAGAGGTCCTTTATAATAGCTTTGGAAAGATCACAGGACACGTTTAAAGCAGTCGGCTATAAGGACAGAATCAAGGCTCATGATCCGAACCAGCTCTGCTAAGATAACAGGAAGAAAGAACTTGTCTGGCTCCCTCTTAGACATTCTGGAAAGAGGAAGCCCTCAAACCTGGAATGTAAGAATTGGACTCAGTATATAATGTCTTGATGTAACTTGATTCTACCTCTCAACTGTGTTTCCATCTCTAAGCCCTTCCAATCCTCCTGCAATCCCCATAAAAAAAGACCATAAATGAGGACCATCCATTATTTAAAATGAGGGATTAAGTCATTTGGTATTTGCCAGCTGGTGGCTGAAAGCCTGGTCTTGCCACTCCCCAGCGCAAACCCCTTGTCCTGAAAAGAGCAATGATCATGTGTCCTCCTAAGTCCCAGGGGCCTCAGGCTTGGGTCATCCTGGTGAAGGGCCCATGCCAGTCTTCTCTGGGTAGTTCCTGTTCTAGTGTATGTGCTGTAGAAGCAAGCCTGCACTATAGATTTTGGGGATCCAGGCTGGGGAGGCTGGGATTGCTCCTCCTTCCGACCTCACAAAAATGAAGGGGTGTAGGTCCTTGGTCTTTGGCCCTTGGCCCCCGCCACCTGGTCGACCCTCCTCTTTAGTGTCTGCCCCTCCACTTCTTTGGCAGTCTCAATCTCCGACGTGGAGACGGTGCGTGAAGGCCATGAGTCCGAGTTGCTGCGCAGCCTGGCAGAGGAGCTCCCCCTGGAGCAGGGCTTCACTGTTGTCTTCCATGGCCGCCGCTCCAACCTGGACCTGGTGGCCAACAGTGTTGAGGAGGCCCAGATCTGGATGCGTGGGCTCCAGCTGCTGGTGGACGTCGTCACTAGCTTGGACCAACAGGAGCGGCTAGACCAGTATCAGCAGGATAGAATCAGGGTGGGGGTGGAGGTCACTGAGGGAGTCATATGCTCCAGGACTAGGGACAGACAGATGGAGGGAGGTGCAGAGCTAGGGAGCTGCAAAGGCCCAGATGGAATGAATGGGCAGGGCCCCATAGGAGGCTCAGGATTCTGAGGGAGGGCTGAGTACTAGGATTTACAAAGGCATAGATAACCAGGAGTCCAGGTGTGAATCGAGACCCCCTCCCCAGGAGAAAGAATAATTCACGATAAAAGACCAAACAAGGTACCAGGTGGCATTGAGTAACAACCATAGCTGTGAGAAGCAGCCACTAGAGGGCTGGGAACACAATTCACTTCAAGTTTCCTGAATTGTACTCGCCTTCCAGTCCATTCATTCATTCACCACCTGTTCAGCACAACGCCTAAGGCACTATGCCAGGATTTAGGGGTACAGAAATTAATGATGTCAATGATTTAACCAGATACTGTTTCAGTCAGTGGAGGGAATGGAATCGTGAGAAGTAATCCACCACAGGTAGTACGGAATTTAGACTCTTTTTGGGTGTTCAAAGGAAGGAGAAATATATAATTCCAGCTTACATCCTGAAAGATTCAGGGAGGAGAGGGCATGTGAACTGGGCCTCAAAAATGAGTAGAATTTCATCATGAAGAAGGAAGGGCACTTCAGGCTGAGAAAGCATCTTGAGCGAAAGCCTTGAGGACCCTAAAGAGCAGGAGAGAGAGTCACCCGAGACCTGGGAGCTGCTGGGTGTAGCTGACATACAGGGAGGAGCCAGAAATGTGGGATCACAGGGAACAAAGGGATCTTTACTTTTGTGTTGAAGAATTTGAAATTCTTTCTGCAGAAAAGATGGAGGTCCCTGCAGGCTCCTAAGCCATGCAGCAGCAAGATAGATTGTTGCTTTAAGGAGATTATTTGGGAGATTACCCAGAAGCTGTGTGGAGAATGGATTGGCAAGGGAGAGAGAAAGATGAGGGAAAGAAGTTGATCTAGAAACGCACACAGCTGTGTGCACATATACATATGCACACAGTGCTTCTTCCTTGACTCAGACCTGGGTGGCTGAGCGACTGGTTCCAACGCGGAGACAAGAACCAGGATGGCCGGATGAGTTTTCGAGAAGTCCAGCGGTTGCTGCACCTGATGAATGTGGAAATGGACCAAGAGTATGCCTTCCAGCTTTTCCAAGTGAGTCTGCTGGGGAAGGATTTGCAAGAGTCAGCCAGGCCACGGTCCCCTCAGCCAAAAGCATTGGCCTTAATCAGTAGTTTAAATTTGCTAAATCTCCACTAAAGTGCGCTAACATCATGCCATGCACAATGGGGAATGGGGGGAGTACCCTTCAGTATTGGAAAGTTGAGTTCCTGGGTGGCACAGAGGGTTGAGCGCTCAACTTGTAACCACAGGGTTGACAATTCAAACCTCCCCAGAGGTACCTCAGAAGATAGGCCTGGCAATCTTTCTGAAAGGTCGCCACCTTAAAAACCACATAGAGGTGAGCTCTGGTGGCCCAGTGGCAAGAAGATGCACTGCCATCCCACAGGTGTGCAGTTTGAATCCACCAGACGCTCTGCTGGAGAAGGAGGGGCAAGCTCCTCCTGTACCGGTCAGATCCAGTTTGACAGTACACACACACAATAATAAAATTAAACAAAAACAACAACCCACATGGAGCAGCTCCACCCTGCACAAAGGACCACTGTGAGTCAGAATCAAACCAAAAGCAACTACCATCATGCTACATATCAACTATGACAATCATGCTACTGTGTCAGACTCGAGAACTTTGCTGTCCATGGCCAAACTGTCACCCACCTCCAGCGAGTCAATTCTAACTCACTGTGGCCCTCGGGTTTTGGAGGCTGTAAATCTTTGCAGGAAGAGACTGCCCATCTTTATCTCTCGGAGCAGCTAGTGAATCAAACCAGTGGCCTCTTGCTCAGCAGCACAAACATGAGGCATCACTGCCACCAGAGGTGCTCAGTAAATGGGAAACTCCAACTGGAATGTGAAGAAATAGGAGGAGGGACCTTCTGATACTCTAGGGACCTTGGAGACACCGAGTTCTTTCTAGTTGAAAACTTTTTAGTAGAAAGTACTATGGCAGAAAAGTTGGCTTTCACTTACTGAAGCTTTTTCCATGAACACCAAGTATCAGAAGCTCTTTGGGAGTTTTGTGAACATATGCTTGGAGCTTTCCAGCATGGAATGTAAAATGTCTCTTCCAGGCCATCCGTTTTCTGGTTAGAGTTTGCTCACTCTCCCCTAAACCCTCTCTGGCAGGCAGCAGACAAGTCTGAGTCTGGGACACTGGAAGGAGAAGAGTTTGTGGAGTTCTACAAGGCATTGACTAAGCGAGCTGAGGTGGAGGAACTGTTTGACAACTTTTCAGCTGACGGACAGAAACTGACCCTGCTGGAATTTGTGGATTTCCTCCGAGAGGAGCAGAAAGAAGGAGACCAAGCTCCTGACCTTGCTCTGGAACTCATCGCCCGTCATGAGCCTTCGGAGAGCGGTAAGAGGGCACCAGAGATGGGAGGGAGAGGAGGCCGTGATTAGGAAATCTCAGAGATGAGCAGCCTTCTGTCTAACTCAAGGCAGACTGAATGTACCCCTGCTTTCTTCTGCTCCCTGATCTCATTCAGCTACTCCCCTAGAGAAGTGCAAGCTTTCCCTCCCTAGGAAAGATGGAGCCATTCTCTGTAATGCTAGATCTCTCAGGAGGAAGAAGATGCCACAGACACCCGCCTCACGTTTCTTATACTTCACTTCCAGAAAGTTCTTCCTGATGTTAACCTGTGGCCTTGATGGAAAAGGAAGACTCTTGGTCCTTTGGCCTTGGCCTCTTCTCTCCCCAGTATAGATTACTCCTGTTCCTCTACTTACTGTTTTTGGCTCCTGTTTGCTGTCCTTTGCGTGCCATGTTTCTTCTCTTTCCCAGACTCCCTCAATATTTTCTGAGTGGCTCTTGAGTGAATAAGGCTGGTTGAGGAGCCAGGAAGCTAGTCAGCCCCTGGCTGGGTGGATGATGAGACAGCCAACCATTTAGCTGTTAACAAGTACAATTAAAAATACTTTCTCAGGGAGCTCTGGTGGCCTAGTGGCAGGAAACTGCACTATAATCCCAGAGGTGCGTGGTTTAAATCCACCAGATGCTCTGCTGGAGAAGGAGGGACAATCTCCTCTTGTACCAGTCAGACCCAATTTGATGGCACACACACAAAAATACTAAAAAGGAATTTTAAAAAAATCTTAGGGGAGCTCTGGTGGCCTAGTGGCAAGAAGCTGCACTGCAATCCCAGAGGAACACGGTTCGAATCCACCAGACGCTCTGCCGGAGAAGGAGGCGCAATATCCTCCTGTACCAGTCAGATCTGATTTGATGGTACACGCACACAAAATTAAAATAAATAAATAAAAAAAAATCTTAACCCAACCAAAAAAAACCCCAACCTTTCTCTGCCCCCAAATCTTTCCCCCTTTATCCCTCCTGTAAACTTCCTCCTACCCTACATCTCCTATTTCCTTCAGAGTGTGAGGAAATGCCATTATTAATAACAAACTTGTTACAAAGCCTTTCCTACACCTTGTTTTACCCCTCACACAAAAAAAACTTAAATCCACTGCCATCAAGTTGATTCCAGTTCATAATGACGCCCTCCCCCCCCCACTGGTTTTCTGTAGGGAGTTGCCCTGCTAATCCAAAGATCAACCCTCTCTGGCAGTTCACATCTTCCTGTGGCTCAGTGGGAGAAAGGTGGGCAGCTGTCTCCTTCAGGGTGATTGTGTAGACTTGGAAATCCATTATAGGGTCAGCTGGGAGTTGGTTCTGAACTCAGGGGCAATGAGTAGAACGAGAACTAGTAAGAGGGGTCCTAGCAGAACTTTTCCTTCAGGTAAAGAGTGGTAAGTGTGCAAGTGTGACGATTTAAATTTTAATTAGTGAAATTCAATTTTTAATTTCGTTGCTCAGTGCAAAGGCACATTCAGGGCTCTCAGTATTCATAGAAGGTGAGAGGCAGTGCAGACTAGAATGCTTCTCTCCTTGTCTAACACTTGTGTTAGACACTGATGATCTAGAATGATGTGGATGGATCCTCTTTGAAGCTTTCACAGGGTGAGGGTGATTGAAACAGACATTAAGTAGGGACAAGTCTGGGATCTGAAAATTAGAAGTGGCCACCATCTGGAAGGCAGGTGTCCAGAAAGGGGTGTGGGGGGCAGGGTGCAGGAGGGGTTGTAGGTGTTAGGTGAAAGGTTTCAGATTCAAGCCAAGAACCATGCCATGTTAGAGGAAGAAGAATTCTCCAAGTTTATTGCGTGCTGGACTACTCAGCAAGGGGAGTAGCACTGGGGGTTGGGCTTAGGGGGTTTATATGGGGTTTTAGCAAGTGTGTTTTAGGGAGTTGTGAGATGAGTTTGACGTTGCATTAGCTTATTGGTGCATAACGTTTCTGGTTTTGGAAAAAGTCCTAATATGGGAATTTCTGAGTTCTGGTTCTGGGGAATGTCCTGACATAGGATTTTCTGAGTTCTGGTTCTGGGGAATGTCCTAACAGGATTTTTTGAGTTCTTGTTTTGGAAAGTATCCTGACATAGGATTTTTGAGTTGAGCTTCAACGTCCACTTTAGTTTTCAGCCTAACACTAGGAACCCCACTCTGAGCTTCTGACTCTAGTGCTGCCCCACCCCGCACCCTAGGCAAACGGCGGCACGTGCTGAGCATGGACGGCTTCCTCAACTACCTCTGCTCCAAGGACGGAGACATCTTCAACCCTGCCTGCCGCCCCGTCTACCAGGATATGAGCCAGCCCTTGAGCCACTACTACATCAACTCCTCTCACAACACCTACCTGGTGGGCGACCAGCTCTGTGGCCAGAGCAGCCTTGAGGGATATATACGGTACGTACGGTGAGGAGGGAGAGGGAGCGCCTGTGGGGAACTGCGGAAGGAGGAGGGTCCCCTTGAGAAGGGGAGACAGGAGTCCCAGGATACCTGAGAGACCTGGAGGAGGTCTTGGTGACTGCAGGGAAAGATAATTATGAACGCAGTGGGTAAACAGAGCTTCTCTTTTACAAGTTACAAAACTCTTGAAACTCAGGAGCCTGACAGATTTATATCTACAGGTAAATGGAAGACAGTAGGGCATAGGAATGAAAACCATGGGTTCCTGAGTCAGACTGACTGAGTTCAAATCTTAGCTCCTACTCTGTAACCTCTTTATGTCTGTTAACCTCATCTGCAAAGTGAAGATAACACAGTGCCTCGTCTGTCTAGGTTGTTATGAGGATAAAATGGGTCAATACTAACCAAGTTGTATAAATTCCATGAGTTACAGGAAGGACCAGTCCCTAAGGTTCTTAAGGGAAACAGATCACCAGGTTTTTTGGTACTGCCCGGAAGCAGGAGGGGCATCCACTTCCTAAACCACATGCCTCCAGAAACTCTATGAACTTTGATAAATGCCAATAGTTGTAGAGGGGCTTCACGCCTTTTGTTCATAAGGTCACTATGAGTCGTGCTCGACTTGAAGGCAATCAGCAACTGCCAGGTGGGTTCAAATTACCACGTTTTAGGCTAGTAATTATGTAAACTGTTTCGCCACATAGGGACCTGACAGTAGGTAAACCCACTACTGTTGAGTCAGTTATCAACTCAGAGTGACCCTCCATTGGGTTTTGGGTTTTGAGACTATAAATCTCAATTGGAGGAGACTACTCAACTTTCTTTCTCAGAGCAGCCAATGGATTTGAACTGCTAATCCTTCTGTTAGCAGCTTGAGACATTATGCACCACACCACCAGAGAGTTCTGGTGGCCTAGTGGTAAGAAACTACTCTGCAATCCCAAAGGCATGAGGTTTGACTCCACCAGCTGCTCTGCAGGAGAAGGATGGGTGGTAAGCCCCTGAAAATCCACTTGTAAGTCAGCCCAACTTGATGGCACACAATAAAAATAAGAACCCAACTTTCTTCCTCAGAGCAGCTAATGGATTCGAACTGCTGATCTTTCTGCTAGCAGCTGGAGACATTATGACCTGTGCTACCAGGGCTTCTTGACAGTAAGAAGCAGCTGCTTTAAATTGTCATTAATTATGGATTAGTTTGAGCAGTCAAGTATCTTTGAAATACCAGCACTGAATGTAGCTTTTTGGGATATAAAGACAAATGAAATGAAACAGCTAGTTTCTGCCCTAGGAAAATTACAGTCTATTTGAGAAAATAAAGTTTAACTGGAGTCTGAATAATCCTGAATTGTATAGTGACATACAACTGAATACTAGAAGTATCATGAAACAACATGTGATAGCTAATGAGGAATGACGGTGACGATTGTGGATGATTTGTATAAGGTACAGCAGAGAAGGCCCCATGGAGAAGCAGCTTTAGGAGATCTTGAGGGCTCAGTGCTAGTGAGCACTGCTCTGTACAGTAAGGAGGAATTCCCTGGGTTCAAGGTTGAAGATCACACTGACAAAGAAGATTAATCAGAACTGGCTTTGACAAGCACTGTGGCATTTGGACAAGAACAAACTGGGAGGAGGGTAGAGAGAATAGTGCAACAATGAATGAGTGGAAGCCCAAAATCTCTGTAAATGTTTATGAAAATTAATAAAATATAATTATAGAAAAAAAAAAAAGATCAGACCTTCACTTCTGCTGTCCCTGGGGGCTGGGTCCTTGCAGGGCGCTGAGGCGGGGATGCCGCTGCGTGGAGGTGGATGTCTGGGATGGACCTAATGGGGACCCAATTGTTTACCATGGACACACCCTGACTTCTCGAATCCTGTTCCAAGATGTCTTGGCCACGGTTGCTCAGTATGCCTTCCAGGTAGGAGTCCAGCTGGGAGTATTGGAAAGGCAAGAGGATCTGAGCCTGAGGAGGGGAGAGGGAGTGTCACATGACATGATGTGAGCAAGAGCTTTTTTTTTTTTGCAAAGCACCAGGTTGAATTCTATATTATGAATAGATGTTGAATGTGCTGTCATTAATTACTAGTTATAGAGGTAGTTACTAGCTGATAGTAACAAGGGAGATCTGGTGGCATAAAGGCAAGAAGCTGCACTGAAATCCCAAAGGGTTGAGTTTCAAGGCCACCAGCCGCTCTGCAGGAGAAGAACGGGCAATCACTCTCCTCCTATGCAATTAATTGCCTCTGAAAACCCACTGGAGAGTCAGCTATGGGTCGGTTCCACCTCTAAGGTACACAACAACTAGCTGATAGTAACTCTTAATAACTACTACTTCCAAAAGCAAGGAGCTGGGGAAGAATGGATAAGGAAACAGATAGTGACTTTAGCAGTGGGGTCAAGTGCATCAGAGACGGTGAAGTTGGGTTGGTTCAGAATAGGGTAAGGTTCAGAGCCATTGTTCATAGGGTTGCTATGAGTCAGTAGCTGACTCCGCAACACATAACAGCAACAGAGGCCTGGGAGGGATAGAAATTGAGGTAAAACCGTGACAATGTAACCTGAATATGTAATCAGAGCACTGGCTGAGACTTCCCACTCTTTCTCAGCTTAAAAGCTCAAAGGTCTGCAGGAGCCTGGTCTAGACTTGCCCAAGATATGAGATTTGGGGTCTCACGATGTGAAGAGTGCTCCAGGGGTAGACCTCAGGCACAAATGCACCCATAATGGGATTGTTATTGTTGTTGTTAGGTGCTGCCAAGTCAACTATGATTATAGTGATTCTATGAACAAAAGACCTGAACCCTAATAATGAGATTAGAGCAGCTGAAAAATCAGGGTCCTCAGAAGAGTAAGTGACTAATGGGAATTAGGAAGCAGGTGCTTGGAGAAGACGTTACAGGCCTTTAGAACCATCGAACATCTGTCCGCCCCTATCACCCCTAGACGTCAGACTACCCAGTCATCTTGTCCCTGGAGAATCACTGCAGCTTGGAGCAGCAAGAGGTCATGGCGCACCATCTGACCGAGATCCTGGGAGAACAGCTGCTGAGCACCACGTTGGATGGCCTGCTGCCCGTCGAGCTGCCATCACCTGAGGTAGGAACACGGCTCCCCCAGCCTAGGCCCTTCTGGGGCTTCCCGGTCTTCTTCTTGCTCCTTTCTGCCCACTCTTTCATGGACTACTTTGATCTTTAGTATCCTCAGAGACAGCTTCAAAGAATTAAAAAACCAAACCAAAACAAAAAAAACAGCAAAAGCCAACCAACAGGTATTATAAATGCTTATATTGTGCACATATGTGTTTATCTAGTCACATAAAATAAACCCCATGAATGTGATAATGGTTCTATGTCCTAGTCATATATCTTACATGTAAGCTGTTATGGGTGTCTTTTCATGGAGAGATGTGTGTGTGTGTGTGTACGTGTGTGTGTGTGTGTGTGTGTGTGTATGTATATAAATTTTTTTAAAAAGTTCTTTAATATTCCATGGATCATAATTTATTTAATCAGTTCCCCATATTCAGGTTATTTATAATTTTTCACTACCTAGTACCTGTAACTTTGCCTATTTATTATGCTTTTTTCATCTTTTCCTAAATTTTCTTTTATACTGATTTACTTACAAAGCTCGTATCCATCGTTTTTCACACTGGATCTTTTCCCTTTCCTTTATCCACCCCTATTCTATTATACTTTTATGGTTGATTCCTAGAAGCAAAACATCTGGTTTAAGGAGTTTGCATGCTAACAATTTTGGTTGTTATTGCCTAATTGTCCTCTTGAAAACATGCCAGATTATACTCCAACCCTCGGAATGAAAGAGTGTTTACAAGTGACCCTGAGAATGAGGAGACTCAGAATGGCAAACAGGAAAAAGAATTTCGGTTTTTGGTTTTTTGTTTTTTTTAACGAAAGCCATTCAGACTGCGTTCTCTCTCTCTAACTCTCCGTAATGGGAGAGAAGAACAATCTTCAACGGCAAATAGCGGTTGCACTGAAGCAACACGAAAAGCCAGCTTCATGCTCAGGAGAGAATGCTGAGCTTCTGCCTCGTGGTTTTCGGTGCTCTACACAATCAGAGAAACTTCTCTAGTAACAAACTATAGTAATGATCCTGAAAGTATAGTCTTAAGAATTTTTTTTATTTTTTTAATTATTTTAAAATTTTATTATTTTGTGTGTGTATACCATCAAATCAGATCTGACCGGTACAGGAGGAGATTGTCCCTCCTTCTCCAGCAGAGCATCTGGTGGATTTGAACCATGTATGTCTGGAATTACAGTGCAGCTTCTTGAAGAATTTTTTTTAATCACTCCTTTAATTTATGCAGTTTTTCCTTCATTCAGCCTAATAAAGTTTAGTTTTTTAAAAGAAAAAAAGTCCATGTCTACTTTCTTTTTAATGATTTGTAAATATTACTTTCATTTGAGTTTATAATTTGTACTAATAGATAGCAAAAGTCCTCATAAGATGACTTTAAAGGATTCCATTTAGGAAGTCTTATTTTCCCCATGTAGGTAGAAATGTTCTAAATTGCTTAACAATGGGGCAGTCTCTACTGTATGTATGAAGAAGCCAATTTCCTGTGGGAACTTTTGACCATCATTTACTTCCTCTGACTTTGAGATGAGAGCAGTGGGGTCTCCAGGATCCCCGAGAGGATCCCGGAGTGGAGAGGTAAGTAGACAAATCCCTTCATTTTTGTCCCTTAGGAACTTCGAAGGAAGATCCTGCTGAAAGGAAAGAAGTCAAGGACGCTTGAAGAGGATCTTGAGGAAGAGGAGGAGGAGCCAGAGCTGGAGCTGGAGCTAGAGGCCCAGTCGGAGCCAGAACCTGAGCCTGAGCCGCAGGAGCTAAGCCCTCGGAGTAAGGACAAAAAGAAGGGGAAGGTGAGCCGGGAGTGCTCTGTCAACCCCTCAAACTGAGGGTGTGTAAATGAAGAGTCACTAGCCAAGCAAAGTAATGGGCCAGGGAGCAAAGTGCCCTCTTCCTCCAATGAAAGAGACTTTTCATAGCAACACTATATATGATGTTATACCATGCGTACTGTGTCGTGGTGCTGGGGAAGAGTGCTGAACATTCCATGGACTGGCAAGAGAACAAATAGCTTTGTCTTGAGAGGGTGAAACCAAGTTGCTCCTTAAGAGGCAAGAATTTTAAAGCTCTGTCTCACATTCTTTGTGCATGTTGCCAGGAGGGACCAGTCCTTGGAAAAGGACATCAAGCTTGGAAGGGTAGAGGGACAGCCCAGGAGAAGACGACCTTGAATTAAATGGATTGACACAGTAACTGGGGTATTGAAGGGTAGGTGTCAGAGACAGTGAGATTGGCTCAGGGTAGAGCAGGATTCAGAGCTATTGTCCATAGGGTTGCTATGAGTCAGAGCTGACTTGATGGCACGTAACAACATACTATATGTACGTATATTGCTGTGGCGTCCTGACTTCTGTAAGCCGTGAAATCCTTCTTTTAAAGGAAATGTATATGGAAGCTCAGTGTATGAAATAGATCAGTGCAACTTTCCTAGCTGAAGCGCCCATTTGACCCTCTCCTGGGTCCCCAGGTGACTCCTAAGACATGTTTCTTCAACTTCTTGATCTCTTTAGGCCAATTTGAAAACCATTGATAGATGTGTGTATGCATAAATGAGCTTAGTTAAAGTTTCTTGGAAAGGGTAAGAATGAGAAAAGACCAGAAGTAGCCAAACAGAAGTAGGAAGGCCTGAGGAAGCTTTGAAGTGGGGATGATCAATGCTCTGACCTGCTGTGCAGTGATCTTGTGGAGAAGGCAGGCAGAGGGCGGAGAGTGTCACTGGTGGAACCTTCAGCATCTGGGTTGAAGTCGGCCAGCTTTGTGTTTGTCTCTTGTTCCCTTGTTTGGCTCAGCTAATACCAGTAGTTTATCTTGTTCTCTCTGGGGGTTGTGCTAACCTGCTGTCATGCAGGTTTTCAGAGAAATGTTCTCTCTCATGTTTTTTCACAGGCTTTTTGTCAGACTGTAGTCCAGACTCATATCTCCAAGCTTGGGTCCCGTGTCTTGCCCAAGCATGTGAGGCAGCAGGCAGTGGGGAGGCAGCAGGCAGAGGCTTACAGAGGGGACAAGAGAGTTCGAGTCCCCTTCTTTCCTCTCAGACTGTAGAGTTCATTTTCCTCTCTACTTTCTTCTTGTCTAGAAATCCAAGTCCATGCTGTGTCCATCCCTCTCTGCCTTGGTGGTCTACTTGAAAAATGTCCCGTTCCACAACTTCACGCATTCGAGGGAGCACTACCGCTTCTACGAGATATCGTCCTTCTCTGAATCCAAGGCCAAGAACCTCGCCAAGGAGGCTGGTCAGGACCACAAGATAGAGGATGGGGAGGGAAAGGGAGTCACTCTGATCTAGGGCACGTGAGTCCAAAGAAAGAGGAGAAGGAAATGAGGAGAAATAGGCACCTTGGGGAGCTCCCTAGCGCTGGTGGTGTTGTCAGTAGGGAGTTGTGCTGGTAACCCGAAGACGGACCCCTCTGGCAATCTGAATTCAGCATCAGCTCCACTACCAGTGAGTTCCTTGAGACTGGCTGATGATGATGAAGGAGCTCCCTAGGCAGGGAGACGGGTATTGAGTCAGGGCTCTAGAGTGAAGAAAACAGAAACAGAGTAGGAACGGTGCCTTGCGGCTTTCTAGATCCAGCCTCAGAATGGTGGAAAGGAAAGGAGTGAACAGGCAGGGCTCAGGGAAGCGGGCTTCACGTGCACCTTCCTTCCACATCTCTGCATCCCATTTACAGGCAACGAGTTCGTGCAGCACAACACCTGGCAGCTAAGCAGAGTGTATCCCAGCGGCCTGAGGACGGACTCTTCTAACTTCAATCCCCAGGAACTCTGGAATGCAGGCTGCCAGATGGGTGAGGGGGTGAGGCCTGGGAGGGAGGAGAGGAGGAATAGCAGGTGGGAAAGACGCTCACTGCAGCAACAGGGCCAGGGTAGCTTTCCAAACTGAGTGCTAGGCTGGGAAAGATGCCTTTGGACATTGCTGTGTCCAACAGACACTCTTCCAGCCGATACCAGGGTTCGTAACTTCCTAAAGAGATGTGGGAAGGATTCCACGGTGAACCCCTCTTCTTGTCTCCCGGCACCCTCAGTGGCTATGAATGTGCAGACTGCGGGGCTCGAGATGGACATCTGTGATGGGTTATTCCGCCAGAACGGCGGCTGTGGCTACGTGCTGAAGCCAGACTTTCTGTGTGACGCCCAGAGTTCCTTCCATCCGGAGAGGCCCATCAGTCCTTTCAAGGCCCAGACCCTCTTAATCCAGGTATGATGGAGAGAAAAATTGGAGAGCAGGTCAGGAAATGGGATAAGAGGTGATTTTGGATATCTATGTGTGAGAGGCAGGATATCATGACTAAAAGCATGATATTTAGGATGCTATTTGACTAAAGTCTGTTTAGGTCCAAACACACTAGTGTGCAATGCTGGGCAAGTTACTTAACCTTCCAATACCTCAATCTCTTCACCTGCAAACTGAGGGTAATATTATAATACTACCAACCTCAGAGTTGAAAGTATTACATACAGTACTTGGTACATACATGTCAATTCGAACTTTAAAATCCTTTTTGGGTGCATTTAAAATTGAAGCTAGGTTACTAGAAGAAAAGATAAGTGCCATGGAGCAATAGCTAAAGCCCAAGGTCCTGTGTCCTTTCCCTTTTCCCTCCTCTGGGGTGATGGCTGGAGTGTGGGCTGGGCTGAGCAGGGGCTAGTGAGGTTCCAGAGCTCTGTTGCAGGTGATCAGTGGTCAGCAACTCCCCAAAGTGGACAACATCAAAGAAGGGTCGATTGTGGATCCACTGGTGAAAGTGGAGCTTTTTGGCGTCCGCCCAGACACAGCCCGGCAGGAGACCAGCTATGTGGAAAACAACGGTGAGGGACTGGCCAGTCCTGGGGGGACAGGGGGAGATAGAAGCGTGACCATTGGTTTCCTTCCTTCCTGCCCTCCAGTAAAAATAGGCCACGTCACCCCTTCCCCATGTGGAACCATAGAAAGAATAAGGGCTGGGGCGACAGTTCATATGGCTTAGTGATAGGGGATTGCACTGCCAACCCAGAGGCAGGTGGTTCAAATCCACCAGCTGTTCCTAAGAAAAGTGGGTAGTCTTTTCCTGTCCACTTTACAGCCTCTGAAAACCTGCTGGAGGGTAAGCTATGATCAGCCTGTTCTGACTCAGCAGCAATGATTTAAGTTACCCTAAACACACACAAAAAAAAGGCTGGGGCATCTTAGGCCTAAATTCTGGGTCCTCACTTAAAGCTCTGGGGAGCTGGGCACATTGATGACCACTCTGAGCTCTCATGTTTCCTTGGCTGTAAGATGCTAATTACTATGACAATTATATGAGAGAACCATGGAAATTGTGGCGCTGTGTCTAAGGGAAAGAGCTGGAGATGTCTCCTTCCACTTCAGGTTTTAATCCTTACTGGGGACAGACATTATCCTTCCGGGTCCTGGTGCCTGAACTCGCCTTGCTCCGTTTTGTGGTGGAGGATTATGACTGGAAATCTCGAAATGACTTTGTTGGTCAGTACACCTTGCCTTGGACCTGCATGCAACAAGGTGAGGCAGTGCTCGGATTCCTGGTCAGCACGCCACCTCAGAGCACCTTCTTAAGTGTCGCTCTCCTGTCCCTTCCCAGGCTACCGCCACATACACCTGCTCTCCAGGGATGGCACCAGCCTCCACCCAGCTTCCATCTTTGTACACATCTGCATTCGCGAAGAGCCAGAGGAGGCTGAAGGCTGACGTGGGCACTTCCATGTGGAGGGTGGTGCGCTGGCTTTAGATGGTGAGGAAAGCAAAACATAGAAGGATGCTCTGAGGGCAAACAGAGGTGGAATTTTTAATTCTGCATCATTCCTAGTCTCAGTTAACGTCCCCCAAGCTAACCTCGGGCTTGGTTTTAATTCTTTTCTCACCTGCACTGCCATGGAATCACTCCTGCCCTTTCTCTGGACTCTGCATAGAGTTTCCTCCTTCCTCTTGCCACAGTTCACTCACTCGGCTAGATCGAGATCTAGGGCTGATCAGCCAAATGAATCCTGGCTCAAAAGGAGACTGCGGCCCAAAATCTAACCTGGGGCTGGAGAATCCCAACGAAGTATTAGCCCCTCTACGTCTTCCTCAGAGCTCAGAGCTAAGGGAAGGAAGGAAGGATGCATGAAACTTCCAGGCTCCCCAAGCAAAGGCTGAGCAAGACGACACCATGACTCAGAGAACATGACAGTCCCAAGCCCCACCGGACTGCTCTTCTCTAGCCCAACCTAAATAAACACACCTCTCCTCACTGCAGTGTGGACGTGGTCTTATTGTTGGACAAGAACAGGAGAACAAAGGTTGTAGGACATCTGGGTAGAAAGGTAGGAAGGGGAAAAGCAGAAAAGCAATAGGTTCCTAGCCCATTTCTTCTCCTCAACTCGATATGCTGCATTAGAAGGACACAGAACAAAGGCTGGTTAAGGGAAAGGCAAGAGGAAGAGACAAAGGGCTATGTGGCGTCCATTCTCCTGGTTTGCCTGGGTGGTGGTGGTTGTTGAATGCCGCCTAGTCGAGCACAACTCATAGTGACCCTATAAACAAAAGGCCTGAAGCCTTTCTATAACTATCGACACTTATAAAATTTAATAAAGTTTCTGGAGGCATGTTGTTTAGGAAGTAGATGCTACTCCTGTTTCCAAACCTGTCTTAAACTGGGAGCTCTACCAAACACTGTCCACCATGGGTAACCATTACAGCATCTGACACCCCAATGGCACAAGGCTCAGCATCACAGCAACCCCAGGTTACCTCAGTACAGCATATTGACAGAAGAGTGCTGTACCACTAAGAAGAATGTTCCTCCAAAATATAATAACAACTAACTTTAAATACTAACGCCCTCCCCGAAGTCTTGTTGACTTCTAAACAAGAGGCTTGAATAAAAAAAACAACACCCAATATAGTATGTTGTTGTTACGTGCCATTGAGTCACCTGCGACTTACAGTGACCCTATGTACTGGGTTAACCTTGGTTATTTCCATTGTCCTAGTCTAATTTAATTATCAGGATGCTCTGGGGGCTTGTTGTTGTTGAGGACCATCAAGTTGGAACTGACCCCTAGCTGACCCTCCAGCAGATTTTCAGAGGCTGTTAATCAGACAGGAGGAGATGGCCCATCTCTCTCCTGCAGAGCAGCTAGCAGATTCGAAAAACGGCCTTCAGGATTACAGTGTAGTTTCTTACCAAGAATTGCACTGCCAATGTAAAGGTACATGGTTTGAATCCACCAGCTAACCTGCAGGAGAGAAAGATGGGCAATGTCCCCCCATGCCATTTACTCCTCAAAAACCTGTTAGAGGTCAGTTTTGACTCAACTGTATTATACAACAACAGTCTGATTAGACTAATTATTACGGAGCTCTGGTAGCCTAGGGTTAAGGAGCTGCACTGTCCACCCAAAGGCAGACAATTCAAATCCACTAGCTGCTCCATGGAGAGACAGGCAATCTTCTGACAAACCCACTCGAAGTTCAGCAATGAGTCAGTTCAAACTCTATGACAGTGAGTCGAGCCTATTAATTAGTGAACTCTGGGGTCATAGTCTGAAGGGAATCGCACGGCTAGGCCAACGGAAGTTATCTCTCTGGTGATCCAGACCCACTAGCAGCTCCTCCAGAGAGAAATGGGCAGTCTTCTCTTGAGCGAGGACAGCCTTAGAAACCCGAGCAAAGGTCAACTGTCAAGTTGATTTCAACTGACGGTGATGAGAGTCCAATTATTATCAGAAACCTCCCATGTGTCCCAGTTTAGGAGCCCTTGTGACAGTGGCTAAACACTCGATTCCAAACTCAGAGGTTGGCAGTCTGAACCTACCAGCCACTCCACAGAGAAAGATGTGACATTTTGCTTCTGTAAAATCAGAGCCCTGGAATCCTGACATGGCTCAGCTGTCTAACAGAATCACTAGGAGATGGAACTGACCCGACAGCAATGGGGAGCAGAGGGGTCTCATTTCAGCTGATTGATTATAGTCATCGTGAGGCACCTACAGGCTCCTAGATTAGAGATTTAACTCTCCAATCACGTGCCTTTCACACCATCCTTATGCCTTAAATTTCCTATTAAGCTGCTGAATTAGTCCAAGGACTGATGGTAAACTAAAGCTGATTTCTGTGGAAGGCTTGGAATATGGTAGCCTACACACACCAAGGGCTCAGAAGTAGGGAGTGGGGCCAGGGTCGCAACAGCCTCAAGGACAGAGAAAAGGCAGATCTTTCTGGGTCTATTTGAGAATCAATCACCAAATGAAAATGGAATGAGACAAAGGAGAGGAGACTGAGGTCTGAGAAGTGACAGGGCAGATTGAGATGACAACCTAGAAATGTTAAGACTGGAATTTGGATGCATCAATAAGCTAGTAATCACTCTGTTTAACATGCTTTATAGAGTATCAGGCACACCAGCACATGTGGTTAGATACATCTGTCTGGAGGAGGATGAACTGAAAATGAGAATGTGACATTGTAAGAAGTAAAGAGCACAGAATAGATAAAACCAAGATCTTACACCAGGGCTATAGTGGAGTGATGGTGAAGAAACTAAGAACTCATGAGTTAAAAGAGAGTGCCTCAATAAGAAGTCATGTTGCTGTCCGTGTCTTTTTATATATATATATATATATATATATAGCTGTCAACTCCCAAGTATACAGAGTCCCAGGACGGTTCCAGCCTCCCTGACACCCCAAAGCCAGTCTTTTCTCAAGCCCTGAACTCCCCAGGCCTGCTCTAGGTCCAGGTGCACACCCTCTTCCTGTCTGGGAAGTGGGTGGCTGCTTAGCCCTCAGGTCCGGTAGGCGGTGCAGCAGGAGCAGGAGGGCCAGGGTCCTCCAGCTGCACGTCATGCAGATGCACTGTGGGGGTGGTCGGGTCCTTGCCCACGCCCTGGTTTGGGTCCATCTGGTCCGGGTGGTGCCTGCGCACGTGCTTGACCACCTGGAATTTCTGCTTGGCCTTGTAGCTGCAGAGTCTGCAGAAAAAGGGGTGGCGGTCAGTGTGGGTGAGGGCGTGGTGGCGCAGGCCGGCGGCCCACCTGAACGCCCGGTGGCACACGTTGCACACGTAGGGTTTGGCCTCGCTGTGCTTGCGGAGGTGGGTGCGCAGCAGGAAGCGCGTCTTGAAGGCCTTGCCACACTGTTCGCACATGAAGGCCCGCGCGTCCCGGTGCCGCGTCTCCCGATGCACACGCAGCGCGTCCGCCCGGTTGGTGCAGTACTCACACTCGGGACACTGGTATGGCTTCAGTCCTGTCGGGGAGAGCAAGGGCAGGACGGGGGAGTCACACAGTGGCAGGGCAGCCTCACGTCACCGTGGGACTGTGATCCGCACACACATAGATCTGACTTAGTGACCACTTCCTAGGAGTGCTCCAGTTCTGTCTCACACTTCATGTCTTTCCCGCAGCTCTCCTTTCATACAGGAGGTGCTCTATGGAGGCTGACCGCTAACTGGACCCCTAATAGTGATTTGTTCCTATTAGTAATAAATACAGGCTGGCTGCCTGACAGTAATGACTACTCAAATACTGTGGAGTTTCCAAAAGGGAGATTCTAGCTCCCTTTTGGTCACAAAGCAGGCACTCAAGGGATTTTGGAATTAATTTAAAACCAACTCCTCCTTTAACTCAAGAAATAAAAGAAAATGTTGTGGGGGAAGGGGTGAGGCAAGATTAGCGGTATTGGGGAGCTCTGGTGGCCTAGTGGCAAGAAGTTGTACTGCAATCCCAAAGATACACTGTTCGAATCCACCAGATGCTCTGCCGGAGAAGGAGGGAAAATCTCCTCCTGTACCAGTCAGATCTGATTTGACGGTACATACACAAAAAATAATAAAATTAAAAAAAAATACTTTAAAAAAAATTAGCGGTATTGACAGGCAGAGGGCCCTGGGATGTATCTGGTGGAACCCTCCCCCAGGGAGGGGCCACATGGAATGATCACAGACACACCATTAATCCTTCTCTGTGGATTTACACTTCATCAGCCTCAAACTCAGGAGGAAAAGGGGCACTGAATGGAGAACGCTGTTTTCTCTATACTTGTTCCACCATGTTCATACAGGGACTACGTAGACCTGTCTGCCTTCATTCCTGTTCAAGCTGGAGTTTCTCAACTAGGGGTGGGGAGCTGCACATGCTCCAACTGTCAGGTTCACCCCTCTTCTGAAAGGTCTTTTTTCTTTTTTCCTATTTTTTAAAAATAATTTTAATGAACATTTACAGAGAATTTGGATTTCCATTCATTGCTGCAAAAAGTTTTTTATTATTATTATTTTTGTGTGTACCATCAAATCAGATCTGACTGGTACAGGAGGAAATTGTCCCTCCTTCTCCAGCAGAGCATCTGGTGGATTCAAACCGTGCACCTCTGGGATTGCAGTGCAGCTTCTTGCCACTAGGCCACCAGAGCTCCCCTTTGAAAGGTCTTTTTTATTAAAGAAGGTGGGGAACCACTTCTAGGACATCGCCTCAATGTGAAAATCAGGACACTAAGCGAGGACACACACCACCTCAGGGTCTGTCAGGGGCACAGGACCTCACCTGTGTGCTTACTCATGTGGTATTTGAGCTGGTTGACCCACTTGCACTTGTAGCCACAGTCGGGGCACAGGTACTTGCGTTCCTCCTTATGGATCCGCATGTGGTACTAGAGGAGAGCAGAGCAGAGAAGATACCTGGATGAGGCCCACTCTTGGGTACTTACCAGATGAGCACAGAGGCCAAGAGACAGGAAGCTGTTGGCACATAAACTTGTGCTCTGCTCCCATCCTATGCATACGCCCAAGACTGGTCTGCAAGTCTGATCATTTGACACCAACTGAGTTCGGCCTCGATCTGAGTCTGAATCTCAGCCATTGACTAGCTGAGATACTGGGTGAATTAACCCCCAGTTTTGTTAATCTGTAAAATGAGGAATAGATAAAGTATCTTTATCTTATAATGGATTAAAGTTAGAATGTTTGGTATCTTGTTAGTTAATGTGAGCCATTATCACCATCCAGGTGACCTCCTTAAAAATTACATATTTTTATCCTATTTCAAGCCTCGATTACAGAATCTCATCTTTGGACCAACTCTGTGAAATTAGCATTATCCCTTTTTCACAGATGAGGAATCTGAGGCTTGGAGAACCTAGGACTAGAGAAGAGGTAGCTTCTCTCCAGGGCCTGCGCTCCTCCCCCGCCCTGGCTTCAAGGCCCCTGACCTTACCTTGAGGCGGGAGGGGTCAGCACAGGCATAGGGGCAGAGGTGACAGCGGTACGGCTTTTCCCCGGTGTGGATGCGGCTGTGCCAGGTGATCTTCTGCCGGTTTTTGGTGCTGTAAGCACAGTCGGTACACTTGTAGAGCCGAGTGCCCCCGTGTCCCTTCACATGGTGATCAAGCACCAGCTGGTGGCGGCATGCAAAGTCACAAAAGGGGCATCGCAGAGCGGGCTGGCTAGCATCCCCGTCCACAGCTGGGGCTGCGCATACAGGGTCCTCATGCTGCTCCAGGTAGTGCTTCACCAGACCCACCTGCTCCCGGGCGGCAAAGTCACAGAGCTGACAGCGGTGGCTGAAATGCTGCTGCCTCCGGTGCTCCTCCAGCGCCGGCCGGCTCGGGAAGGCCTCTCGACAGGCCGTGCACTCCAGCCGGGGGTGCTGCTTCCGGGTGTGTCCACGCAGGCTGGCAGGGCTGGGGCACAGCAGCCCACAGCGCGAGCAGTGCAGGGGGCCCTGGGCAGCCTCTGTTGGCGAGCCGGGGGCTGCAGGTGCGGGCTCAGGGTGCCGGCGTAGAGCATGCTGCTTGAGTGCCGTCTCAGAGCTGAACTGGGCCTCGCACTGGGGGCAGGCAAAGGCGGGGGTGCCCTGGTGGCAGCTGTTGACATGGCGCGTGATGTCATGGCGGAGATAGCCACTATAGTCACAGAGTGGGCAGAAGTGGGTGGGCGTCTTGTCATGTACCCTCAGCCGGTGCAAGCGGAGCTTGGAGTTGGTGCCAAAGGTCTGGGGGCAGGAGGTACAGGGGATGCGGCCAACGCCCGTGTGCCGAGACTGGTGAGCCTCCAGCCGGTACCGCCTGGTGGTGGAAAAGTCACAGAAAGGACACTGATGTGGCTTCACCCCTTCGTGCTTGAGCCTCCGGTGCTGCTGCAGACATCGGCTCTGCTTGCACGTGAAGCTGCAGTCCCCACACTGCAAGGGTGGCCGGGGGCCTCGGGCAGCGCCTGCAGCCGGGTGCCTCCTCTTCTGGTGGAGCCTCAAGGCAGTGGCAGCAGAGGTGGTAAATGGGCAGAGGTCACAATGCAGGTCTCCAGACTCCTCGAGGGGGCAGCCCCGGGCCTGGTGAGTCCTCAGAGCACGTTCCTGCTGGCAGCTGAAGGGGCACGTGGGGCAGGAGAAGCGAGCCCCCTTTTGTCTGGGGACCAGAGCTGCATCCCCACCACTAGGGCTGGGCTCTGTGCTCCCAGTGCCCTCGGGGGCAAGGTCTCCATTGTTCATGGGGGACACCACAGGCTGGCCTTGGGGAGACCCTCGCTTCCCACCCCCTCCACGTGCACCCCGGCAGCCTTCAGCCACATGAGAAGTAATGGAGGACAGTCGAGAGCAAAGGAATGTGCAAGAGTTGCAGTGAAATTTGCCCTGCTCAAAGTGGAACTTGTCAGATGTCCCTGTGGGCGTGGGGTGGTCTCCTGCAGGAGGAAATGGGGAGCCAGAGAGGGTAGTGAGAGGCTCCTCTATTTCTCTTGGCTCCTGGGGCGGCTCAGGAGGAGGATCTTTTGGAAGTACCAGCTCTATTTCCAACGGCTCTGGCGGGGGCTTCCCAGCTTTTGCATCCTCTGAGGTCTGGGTGCATGTGGGCAGAGGGCTGGGTGAGTCGGACCTGGACAAGCCTTTGTTTTTTCTGAGCAGAACAGGGCACTTCTTCAGCAGGTGGGTGCTAAGGCCCCGCTGCTGCTTGAAGCTGGCCCCACACTCAGGGCACAGCAGGGGCTCTCGACGACCCTGGCAGCCAGTCCTGTTGTGCAGACTAAAGGCCTTTTCCCGGCGGGTGATAAAAGGGCAGTGAGGGCAGCGAAAGGCCTGCCCCTCTGCCTGGATCACCACCATCTGCACGCGCCCCTCCAACACCAGTGCCTCGGCTTGCTCTTTGTCTTGTCTCCGTAGGGCCTTGAGTAAGGACTCTGACTCGGGCAACTGGGGTGAGGGTGCAGTCTCAGCAGGTGGCGTTGCCTTGAAGGTCTCCACCCAGCCACCAGAGGGCTCCTCTGGGAAGGGAGGCTGTCTGAGGAGCTCAGGATCTGGCTTCTCCAGAAGGGGCTCTTCAGCACCCAAGCTGGCAGGCTCAACGCCTTCAAAGCTAGTGAGCTCTGTCAAAGCTCCCTCTGATCCTTCCAGTCCCAGCGGCCCTGAGGGATCCAAAGGCCGGAATGTCACAGGGGCTGCCTCTGCGATGTCCTCAAGTGGTGGCTCGGTGGGTTCCAGCTCCACACCCAGGGCCTCCAGGTGAAGAGTGCAGCCACCCTCGTCCACCTCGGCTGGGCTGGGGCTGCCAGCCAGATCGTCTCCCTGGGGAGCTCCGCCGCCATCCTGTCTCCCAGCACCATCCTCCTCGCTGGTCTCTGGCAGTGCCTGCACCAGGCTGGGATCCACCACGGTCCCAGGGTCGGGGCCCAGCTCCTCAGGCTGGGTGGACAGCTGGTTTGAGGACTGCGTGTCTGGCAGGGGTGTTGGGCACTGGCTGGAGCGCTCTGGCTCCTGGCTTGCGTACTGGAGCTGCCAGACCTGGTCCCCGGGCACGTAGCCGTGGGCCTTTCGCTTGTGGAAGAAGAGTGTGGTGTTGCTGAAGGTGCGGTAGTCGCAGAGCGCACAGCGGAACTCCCGCAGCCGGGTGTGCTTGCAGTTCTCGTGGCTCAGCAGGGCCTGCTTGTGGCGGCTCTGGTAGCTGCAGTAGCGGCAGGGGTAGAGGGGGGCTGGCGTGCCAGGGCGGTGCTGGGAAGCCATGTGCTTCTGCAGCTCATACTTCCGCTTGCAGGCAAAAGCACACACCTCACACATCAGGGTCTTGCCCTGGTGCCGTAGTTTGTGGCTGCTCAGCTGGTCGGCCCGGTGGCAGCGATAGGAGCACTGGTTGCACTGGTATCTGCCAAGGAGACAAGAGGGCAGTAATCATAAATTAATCACAACTGGCGAGCTCTGGTGGCCTAGTGGCAAGAAGCTGCACTGCAATCCCAGAGGTGTGTGGTTCGAATCCACCAGATGCTCTGCTGGAGGAGCGACAATCCAATTTGATGGTGTACACACACACACACACACACACACACACAAGAAACATTAAAAAAAATTAATCACAACTATCAGTCACTAACAGGTTCTTAACTCTGAGCCAGGCTCTGCCTTTAATAGTGTCCCTGAACCATCTAATGGAATCCTCCTTCCCACTACCCCATGAAATAGGTATCTACATTTTTACAAGTGAGAAATTTAGACAAAAAGGAGTCAATAACCTGCCAAAAGTTACAGAAGAAATGAGGGACACAGGCAGGATTTGAATGCCTAGCTTCAGGGTCTGATCCCCACGCTGGACGGCTTCCTAAGCAGCAGCAACCACACCACTGACTTCTTAGGCGCTAACCCCGCTAGAGCTCAGCAGAGCAGTTCTGTACCCAGATCCCATTATCCCATGAAAGCAGGAATTTTTTGGATCAAGCCTCCTAACCAGTTGTGCTCACAAGTTCAAAAGGAACTGGCCTGGACTTGAAAAGTACCACTTAACCAAGACCAGACTCGGAACTCAAGTGGTATCTCTAGGCCTGTAGCCCTTTCCCTGAGCCCAGAAAGCAATCAATGCATAGACTGGGCCATACGCACAGAGGCTGACAACAGACGACAAAGGGAGCAGGGAAAGGGTTAAGGAGTCATGAGTGAGTGATGGGGTCAGGGCTGGGAGCCAGGAGAAGCCTGAGGCAGCACCCGGTTCACAGGGTGGGGAGAGGCCTGTGTGCTCATACCTGAGGTCTCCCGCATGTTTGCGCATGTGCACGCTGAGGTAGTGCTTCCACTTGGTGACGTAGCCACACTCAGTGCACATGTAATCCTTGACGTTGGAGTGGGTCAGCATGTGCTTGGACAGGTAGCTCACGTCTCGGCATGTGAAGTCACACAGCTCGCACTTGTGAGGTTTCTCACCTTAAGTGGGGAGAGGAGTAAGGACGAGGGGAAGAGACCATGGATCAGACCCAGTCTGAGCGAGCTGCCAGACCCCGCGGCTCAGCAAGCCTGCTCTGACGCCTGCCAGATGTGGAGCACTTGCCAGATGTGGGGCACCACGTGCTACCGAAGGGCTGAACGCACCTCCACTGGCATACCCCTCTCAGATCACTGCTCCTCTGACTCCTACGCTGAGGAGGACAGGAAGAAAGCAACACTGAGCTTTTATTTTTAACTTAAAACTAGCTTAAAGTCCACTTTTGATTTGCTCACTGGCAGAACAGCCAACTATTCTCCATTTGACCCAATCCTTCCAGAGAGTCTGATATAGTGATAAAAATACTAATAGCCAAAATTTATACTGTGCTATCCAGGTGGATGCTTTTCTGACCATTTAATAATGTTTCCTCTCCCTGAATCCTTACAACATCCCTATAAAGCGGACACTTGTATTAAGTAGCTATTTTATGGGTGAGGAAACTGAGACATAGAGAACTGTTAAATGATGGTTAAAAATCTCAAATTTGCATTATTTGTGGCTGTGGGCAGGTCTTTCAGCCTAATTGTCTCCCGATCTCCAAAGAGGGGGCAAGCAAAATACTGGGTTCACACAGTTGTGAAGAGTAAAGGCGGGCAATGTCCTCCGTTAGAATTACAGCCTCCGAGAACCCGATGAAAGGCCAGATCAGTGTTGGTTCCGACTCAATGGAAATGTGTGTGAGCGTGGAAGTGCTCATGGTATCAGTGAGAACAAACGGTCAAGGTGCCAGTGTGCTGGCCAAAGCCTGGCACTAAGAGGCTGAAGGCAGGTTTCTCCTGAGCCCCTACCTGTCATCAGCTGCCCACCCCACCAGCCCCTTTCTCTGGCAAGCAACACGGTGCTCTGGCTTTGAGACTAGATGTGTGGTCTTGGAATAGTCACCTAACTCTGCAGTGTTTGCTTTCTCCTCTTTACCTGCCTTCAACACAAAACTGTTTTTATGGATTAAAGAGGATAACGCATCTAAAAGAAGTCTGTAACATCTAAAACACTGGGCACATGTACAGTTTTAGGAAAGGCCTATGAAACATGAGACTGTGTGACTAAGGCATATTTAGAAATAATCTGCTCAACGGAACTATGGCTTTATCCTAAGCCTCCTATGAATGGCCTTCCCAAACTAAAGAATCCTCGATGAGACCTTTGATACACTGCCAGTCCACCGAGGCTCCCACTAAGGTCCCGAGGAGGATGCTGACAGGCAGGAATCTTGACTTGGTTGTAATCCAAAGCATCAGTAATGCTGGTAACCAAGTCTCATCTAAAACACATGCAGCTTCCTGGTCATTCGAGGCGACCCTGTCTGAGTGTCATAAGCACACAAGCCGTGGGAAGGCCACACGTATATGACTGTGTTTCTTTGTCAGGACGTGTCTCTCATGGCATATCCCAAAACTTGAAATGCAAAGGGAAGTATCTGTCCTGACCCGGGCACGTCCACTATTACTGAAGGTCAAACAGCCTGAACTGGGGGTTGGGACAAAGGATTAAGTTTAGGCAAAAAACATATTGGTTAGAACATGGGTTCTGGAATCAGACAACTGGTAACCATATTACGAGGCTCATCTGTAAAGCCAGAATACCAGGCCTATCTCTAAGACTACGAGAAGGGAGAAGATGTACGCAAAGGCCTGTCACGTCAGTCACGGTCACGCCAGCTGTCATCACTATGGCACGGTAAGGACGCAGGCCATCTCACCAGTATGCAGCAGCATGTGTCGGATGAGCACCCTCTTGTGGGCGGTGGCAAAGCTGCATTCGGGGCACTGGTGGATCTTCTCGTGTGCATGCATCTTGCCCACGTGGTCCTGGTAGGCCACTGGGTTGAAGGTGGCGAAAGGGCAGAAAGTGCACCGCAGCTCTTCACTGCCAGGGTGGCCCTGCTTCTTGTGCTTGCGGAACAGGTGCTTGTTGGAGCAAGCGAAGTCACAGTGGGGGCAGTGGAAGGCGTAATGGCTTTTGTGGTGGACCTCCATGGCCTCGGCCGTGGCGAAGAGCATGGGGCACGAGTGGTGACGGCACTCCACCGCTCGCAGCCCATGGGCCTCCTTCAGGTGCTTCACGAAGGCCTTGCGGTGGGGCGCTGAGTAGCCACAGCCCTCCTGAAAGCAGCCGAGAGGCAGCGGCTCTGCTGCTGCCGCCGCCGTGTGGCTCTTGAGGTGCTCCTTGAGGGCCTGGCTGCGGTGGAATTCCTCGCGGCACACAGGACAGGCGTAGGTGTCCGAGTAGAAGTTGGAAATGTCCTCGTGCATGCTGGCCATGTGGCGGTTGAGCGCGTTCCTCTCCACGGCGCTGTAGTGGCACAGCGGGCAGCGATGGGCCTTCTCGCCCAGCTCGCGAAGCAGGTGGGTCTTGAGCTTGCTCTTACTGGTGAAGAACTTCTGGCAGTTGGGGCACTGGAGGCTGGGGTCTGGGAAGTGGAGATGCAGGTGCTCCACCAGGTGGGTCCGCTTCTTAAAGCAGCGCTTACACTCTGGACACATGTGGGTCTTGAAGAGGGACTCAGCACCAGAAGCCACCTCACCTGAGAGAGGGCGGAGAGGCACAGGGGGATGAGCAGGGAGACAGGGAAGGCTGGAGCCGGAGTCTTTGATAATGGGATACCCACAATTCCCGCGCCCCCCAACCGGGCACAAACACTGTGATAGCGGACTCCTTCTCTCCAGGAAACAAATAATAGGGCCTCAAACAAGAGCTGATAGATGGCAATTCAAGTACTCAGAAAAACAAAATTAGAAACCCATGCTGTGGCCTGTTTCATTTGGTTTACCCAGTCACCCACTGTTCTTGTCCTTTTCTTTAGAGTTGTTCAAAAGAACAATCCAGATGGAACATTCTTCCATAGAAAATAAACAGAAGGGCCTCATGTTCCATAGATGTAAACAAAAGGACCAGCAGGGATGTTTGGAAGGAAAATAACCCCGACGGGAGTGAGAAGAAAAGGAGGTAAAACATTCTTGCTTCGAAACGCTGGCTCACGGGGTTCGAGGTGATTTAGAGCTGGTAATATATACAATCAGATCTTGTCTGTTCACCTGACACTAATTAGACTCCCCAGGAGATAGGTTTCAAATGTTCTATCTCGGAAACCTGGGAAGCAAGGATTTAAGTGGGGGAAAAAAATCTGAAGGAGCTCAATGTCAGATAGCAGAGGCTTGAACATCAGTAATCACTAGCATTTCATACCACGGATTCCATTATCTACCCCACAGGAGAGTTTTCTGCCTTATGAAAAGCAGCCCAGAACAAACTATTTATCCCAATCCTATTCCCAGAGTCTCTATTCACTTAGCATTTTTCTACCAGATAGGTCAAGGTGGAATGGAAAGAAATGAGGGGGCCAAACCAAAGCTGACTTCATACCTGGGAGCTGCAAGGCCAGGCTATCTACACCCATTCCTCCCCATCGTCAAGCTAATGGTGTTGGTGCCGAATGGTGCCATTACCTTCCATCCGCTGAGCCTCCTTGCCATTTTCTGGGGATTTCTGGGAGTCCTTCGGGGAGTTACTCTCTTCTTCCTCTTCCTCTTCCGCTGACTCCTGCCCAGGCATGGGCACGCCTGCTTCTTCTGAAGGTTCCCCCTCTTCTGGAGGCTGTTTCGGTGCTAGAAATACATAAAGCCTAATGAAGTCTACAGGAACCAGTGAATGTTCTTCTCTGGTATGACGGTATCTGAGGTTCTAAGGAACTACAGTTAATTCCACTTAAGACAGGTATGGGTGGAGCAGGAGTTAAGCTGTCAACAATACTCCAGTCTAAAGGAGATGAAACCTCAGGTAACACCAGCCTCAGACTCCCTGAAGGTAAGAGCTTTGAGGTTATCAGAGGGCTGAGAGGTAAGAATGGGTCAACTCTACCTCCCCAGCTCAGTGTAGGCCAACACACCCTGATCTTATTCTGAGAAACCCAACTCAACAGCTGAAGGTCATCATATCTTGCTGCCTCGAATCTACTCAATCAACTTCTCAACAGAGGCCGCTCTAACAATAAAGTTGTTAGGACTCTTCTTCAGAAAACAGCTGAGTCTTTTGTAAGCTAAGTTCTCTCATCAGAATCCTGCTCTGTTTTCTCAATTTCCTTCCTGCTTCTCTATTCATCCCACACTGGGTTTTGGTTTGTTGTATGTCTTCCTCACAAAAGAGCAAGAACAATCAGTGACGTATTCACCTAACCCAAGCATCTCTTGCCTCACTCCCTAATTCCATTTGTTCTGAAAGGTAGTCTACAAGCATTCTGTTGATAGACATTTAACTTTTACCCCTGGAAAATTCTGAAATGGATCAGAAAAAATATTAGCCAAGTATCTTCAAGGTCAAAATGTATTAACAGCCAAATTCTACTCCTTCTCAGAGACAAAGGTTTCCTCTTGGCTACCTTACATATTCTGACTGATCAACGGTTTCATGCATTGATATAGACAGAGATGTAGATATAATCTATAGATATAGAAATCATCCAGTAATTCTGTCTTCCTGAACGGCTGCTCTGGATTCCCTCGTACTCACGCACTGCTCTCTCCCACAGGCTTGATGGTGCATTCCAGGTGACCACGGGACCCTTTGTCTCATACCTGGCCGCAGCTCCTGGGACGGAGGGCCTTGAACGGCAGAAAGTTCTCCCTGTGCTCTGGCACCATGGCTGCGCTGATGCTGCCGGAATAGCTTGATGTTGGAACCCATGAAGCTGCAATGGCTGCAGTGGAAAGGGTAATGGGTCTGCCGGTGTAGCTCCATGCCCTGCTGGCTTCCAAAGAGCAAAGGGCAGCCCCGGAAAGAACAGGGCACAGGAACAGCTTTGTGAGTCTGCCTGAGGTGGTGCTGTAGACCCTTGCGATCTTCAGGGGAGAATGCACAGCCAGATTCTGGGCAGGAGAAGGTGGCAGGAGCGCTTTGGTGAATCTTGAAGTGGCTCTTCAGGGCCTGGGGCTGGGCAAACTCCTGTCTACATACAGGGCATGGCAGAGGGCTCTGGCCCTGCAGAGAGCCAGGGAGGGTGAGGTTGCTGGGAGGAAGCTCCAGAGTGCAAGGGGAGCGAGGCAGGCCCTGCACAGGCTGTATGAGGGCCTGAGGGCACTGGTGCAGGGCCAGCAGAGCGGGCTCTGCAAAGCTCTGCTCGCAGCGCTCACAGAAGTACACTTCCACCACCTTTACCAGGACACCTGCAGGCAAGGACCAACAAAGAAAGGCACAATATCAGACAGAAGGAGACTCGCAGGCTCTTAGTCCAAAGTGCAGTGAATATTTTAATATCCATCCATGGGGTGAAGATGGTCTAATCTATCACCTTGAATGTTAAGTCCCATGAGGTCAAGGACAGTCTATCTTGCCCATGTGTGTATATTCCTAGTACCTAGCACAGTACTTGGCACAAAACTTATTAGATGCTTAGAAATATTTGTTAAGTGGGTGAACAAACATGAACCAAATCCAGAAAACATTAATAGTAGTATATTTTGCCCAAACAAAAATAGGAAACTTCCAAAAGAAAACTCAATAAAACTATAACATATCCTCTCAGGGGGAAATCTCTGCAACACAAATGACAAAGTGTTACTTTCAGTTCTATCAAGAGCTTTACAAAATCAATAAAAAAGATGAACAGCTTATAAAACAGTGCCAAAGGGTTTCCAATAGCCAATTCAGAAAATAAAAAGAACCAATAAATGAAACAAAATATTGACCCAATTACCAATGCTAATCAAAACAAAATTATCATTTCCCTCTCTGCTGGGTCCGGAGGTTGGCACCAACACTGACAAAGCTACAAGGTGAGGCTAACGCTACTGGTGGGGATATAAATTGGTGCAACTTTTCTGTAGGGCAATCTGTTCTAAACTTAAAATGTGCAATTCATCTTGCAGGAATTTACTCTATGAGAAGACTTTGAGAAGCACACAAGCTTGTATAAAAGGGTTAGAGTCTGTATCACACAGTGGCTGGCTAGAGAATTAAAGGACCCCTGGGTAAGTTAGAGCATAAGCATACAACTCAAGGGTAGGAACCTGTAGAAACAGAAATGGGTATTTTCTGAAATAAAATACAATCACAACAAATTCTATTAAAAACAGGTTATGCAAATGTGTATGGATGATTAAATAGGCAACCAATTTGCTTTGTAAACTTTCATTCAAATTACAAGTTTAAAAACAGTACATACAGAACAAAACAGTACATACGGAATTTATGCAAAAAGGTCTAGATGAATATATGCACAGGAGAAAGTTTAGAGGGATGCGCCGAATCATTTATAATGATTATCCATGAGTAAGGGGATCCTAGGTTATTTACTTCCATCTTTCTGCACTATTTTTTTAGACAATGAACATGCATAGCTTTTTCTCTCAAAAAACAAAGGTATAATGCACACACACACACACACACACACACACACATATAAAAGCAATAAAGACAGGTAAGAACATGAAGAAATGCCAGGGGCCACTGAGGAACTGAAAAATAGATTCCTTCAACAAGTATTTAATGGATAGTCCTAAATTTAAGGCACTGCTTCAGGAGGCACATCCTGGAGACCATAATCATCCCACACATCTCAGGAAGGCCCCAACCAGGCCTACATTGGGTTCTATGCTCTGAATCTTAGCGAGAACATCAAAATAAGAAAAGGGATTGGAGGAGACTTACAAAAGCAAAAGATCTGAAGAAAGATGGCAACAGTGTAGAGAGAGAACATTACATTATCTTCATAAGCACTCACTACATGCCAGATACTACAAGATCATGTGAGTGAAGAGGAAGAATGAGTTAAATTAGAGGAAATGATCCAACATGATGAGGTGAGGACTCAGTGTTTCATAAAATTCAGACTATTTCTTTGAGCACTTTTGAGCTGAAGCACTTCCATAATAAGACTTTAGTAAGAGCTCACTAAACACTCCCATATAGTCTTCCCAATTGCTAGTTGAGAAAAGGGACTTGAGATTCCAAGAGGTAAAGGCTATCATGCTTGTTAACGGTGAAGTCATGATTTAAGTACAGCTTTGTTTCATAATAAAACCTGATCTCCAAATTTATTTAACTGACTCTTTCCTCTTTACTGTTGTTTAAACAAATAAAAAATATAGTCATTGTACAATAAAGTCATATGATACAGAAGTATAGCAAAGAGATGGAAGCAACCCAAATATGCGTTAACAAAAAAAATGGATAAAATAACTACCGTACATTCAATGGAATATTATGCAGCACTGAAAAACCATGAACTTGTCCAACATTAGAGAACATGGGGGAGCCTGGAGGACATTCTGCTGAGTAAAATGTCTCACTCACAAAAGTACAAACACTGGATAACACTGCTGTTATAAAATATGACAGACATGAAGGAGTTGGAGAGAGCATAGGCAAAGAGTGGATATATAATGAACACTGCATTAGAACTGATGAGGGGAAGAACTGTCTGAAAGAAAGGGATATATGATTAGGTATTATGTGTATGACAATGTGGAACAAGGGTGCACTGCAAGGTTGACTGAGAGTAGGGGGAAGAAAATATTCAACAATACAAAAAATTAGGCATCAGAAAGTTGGATGATGACTAGAGATGACAGAAGAATTGATGCCTTTGAGCTGTGGTGCTGAAGAAGAGTACTAAATATACCATGGACTATTAGAACAAATAGGTTTGTCCTGGAGAAAGTGAAAACAGATTGCTCCTTGGGAGCAAGGATTCTGAAGCTCTGTCTGACATACTTTGGGCATGTTGCAAGAAGGGACCAGTCCTTGGAGAGGGACAGCTCAAGAGAGGAAACCCTTGATGAGATGGACTGACTTGGTGACTTGGGTACTGGGAGTAGGTGTGTCAGAGACAATACGATTGGCTCAGGATAGAGGAGGTTTCAGAGCTGCTGTACATAAGGTCGCTATGAATCACAAGTGACTCGACGGCACATAACAAAACAACATATTAAAAAATAATACAGAAGAATAAACAAAGAGTAAGTTCTTCTTCTCCCAACACAGTTTGGTCTGTATCATTTTTACGCCTTTTTCTGTGCAAACATATATCCCACAATTATATATATATGAGAGAAAGAGAGATATTTTGATTGAGAAAAACTAAAAAAGTGAAGGAGCAGATCAAACATTTGCTATTTTTATAAAAACTGTTATAAATAATTATAAGTATTTTAGAACAACCTCATAGGGGTTTTTTGGGGGGTCTCACTTGTGGTATTGATAAATCATGACAGAATTTTGCTCTTATTGATGAATATGTGGTTACTTCTAATCACTACAAATAGAGGAGCTCTTCACATCTCATTTTTAATACCTGTGTGTGTTTTTCCTTAGGCCAGATTCCTGGAAGAATTTCTAGGTCAAAGAATAAGTGTGTTTTAAAATTTGGAAAGTAGCTAACCTGATCTTCAAAGGATTCTATTAATCCAAACTCTATCAGCATTATAAGATAGTAAGTCCTGAAGAGCAGTGGTGTCTCTCTGGAGACTAAGATGCGTCTGATACAGGCCATGATCTTCGCAATCACCTGTTATGCATCAGAGAGTTGGACAATGACCAAGGAGGATAGAAGAAGAATTGATGCCTTTGAGCTGTGGTGCTGGAGAAGAGTATTGAGAATACCATGGACTGCTAGGAAAACAAACAGATTTGTCCTGGAGAGGGTTAAACCTTCCAAGGAGGGTGGCTCCTTGGAGGCAAGGATTCTGAGGCTCCGTCTAACATACTTTGGACATGTTGTGAGGAGAGACAGGTCCTTGGAGAAGGACATCATGCTTGGGAGGGTGGAGGGACAGCAACAGCGCAGGAGAGGAAGGCCCTCTATGAGGTGGATTGATTCAGTGACTGGGATAACTGGGATGGGAGTGTCAGAGACAGTGCGATTGGCACAGGACAGAGCGGAGTTTAGGGCTGTTGTACACAGGGTCGCTATAAGTCGCAAGCGACTCGACGGCACATAACAACAACAACAACAAGCTGTTTCTTCACATTCTCACCAACACTTGGATTTTGAAAAAGGTTTCATTTTTCGCAGAGTAAAAATGACATGTTGTGGTTTGTTTTTTTAAAAGTAAAAAAGTAAAGATAGATTTATTAGAAAATTATATCCCCAAAGGAACAGATCTCCCTCCTTGAAAGGAAATAAAGAAAGGCCCCTTGTGGTTATTTTTAACTTTAATTTATTTATTTTTGTGTTAATGAGATTAAGTAACCTTCTATATATAGGTACTGATGATTTTGATTTCTTCCTTAGAAATAAAAGGACTGAACTGAGATTCTTCTCCCACTTATTTTTTTAATTGGTAAAATCTTGGAATCTGAAGGCTATTAATTATTTTCTACATATCCTAAATATTTTCCTCAGGCTCTTTATCTGTGATTTTTTTTTCATTACACAAGAAAGTTTCAGTTAGCTTTTCTAGTATTCTTTGACAACTACCTAGAAAATAGTTTAAAAAACAAGTTGGGGGCAGCTCTGGTAGTCTAGAGGCAAGAAGCTGTACTGCAATCCCAGAGATAGGTGGTTCAAATCCACCAGATCCTCTGCCGGAGGAGGGGCTGTACCAATCAGATCTGATTTGACGGTACACACACACACACACACACACACACAAATAATAAAATAAAATTTAAAAAAAACCAACAAAACAAGTAGGGGTTTTTTTGTGTTTTGTTTTTTTTTAAAGGGGGGGTTGTAGATAAAGGAAGAATAAGGTAAAGACTCTCCCAGGATAAATAGATATGTTCAAGTGCCACTCTCAATTTGTACACTTGGAAAAGTTAGTTATGTTATGCATAAGAGATTTGTTGTTGATTGCCTTTGAGTTGAGCATGACTCATAGCGACCCTTTGAACAAAAGGCCTGAAGGCCTCTACAACCATTGACATTTATCGAAGTTCATAGTTTCCAGAGTCATGGTTGTTTAGGACTAGGGTAGACTATTATGTACCAGATGACTTCTAGAAAACCATGCCACACCCAGGTAGTGGGGAGTACCTAAGCCTTTTGCCTAATTCCTGGCTGTAGTTTGTGGGTAGGTAGGAGGGTTTGATGGGAATCCCTGTAACCTCTAAGAGTAAGATGCCAGGACTGGCCACAGGTGTCAACAAAGTCTTCACCTCTAGTTTGGTGCCCCATAGATGTAAAGACCACTCTGAGCTCTCATGAGAACAGACTCCACTAAGCCTAAGAATACTCTGCCAAGTTGTACAGTATTACCTTGCCAGTCTTGAGTCAACATTCACCAACTGCACAACAAATTACAACACGTCGAAGTATAAAAATAGGACGCTGGCCTGTGTTCTCACAGATTTACAGGACGTTCAAAAATAGCACAGATAAAACCTCAGGGCTGATTATCTCGCTGGCTGCAAACAACTGCATTTGTACCTGGAGCGTCTCCAGGAGCCCCTGGGGACAGGTTTCCGGCTACTGCTTCCACAATGATCTCCATGTTCCCCGTGCCCTCTTCAGTTGTGGTGGCCTCTACGAGCAAACAGCCTGGCTCGGCAGGCAGAGGGGTGGGGCTCCCAGAAGGGCAGGGGCTCTGAACAGGCTCCAGGATTCCACGGTTGGAGAGAGGCTGAGGGATCAGCAATAGTTCAGAGCACAGTCTATCCATCTCCCCAGCGTTGCTGGTTGACTGTGATTCCAATATGGGGTCTGTCATCACCAATTTCAGGGCTCTCTCTGTCTCTCAAGCGCTGAGAAGGCAACCAGAAGAAAAACAAAAACAAAGATTTAGAGGTCTCACTTTCTTCCCAGGCAGTGTAGATATGCAGTCAGTGCTTGCCAATCTAGACAGTTCAAGCTGCATCTTATTGACCTTAAGAGAGATTTTCTTATTATGACTATAAGGGAACAAAACTAATAGAAATTATAATGCATAGGCCAATACTGGGAAAGAGCCAATAAATCCCCACCAAACTATTTAAATACCACCAGTTAGCCCATCAACAAACAAAATGGATAGAGAAGCTCTGGTATAGTCACACAATGGAACACTACGCTGCATTGAAAAGCAAGGGACTCATGAAATATGCAAAATGGATGACTCTGGAGGACATTATGCTGAGTGAAATATCTCCATCACAAAAGGACAAATACTGCATAGGGCCTCTGTTGTAAAACGGGACTGACATTGAGGTTGAGGGAAGACAGAGAAGGAGGGAGGAATGATGTATACCACATTGAAATAGATGAGGGAGAGAACTGTTTAAAAGGGATATATGATTGGGTATTAGTATCATGAGAGTTCAGAATGAAGGCAGCACAATGGAGTGGACTTGGGGGGAGGGACTGTATAACAATAAAAGAGTTTTTCTTTTACTTTGCAAGGAGAAGAGTGAATTGGGGGGCGCAGGTGGGCAGCAAGAAAAGTGCAACAATGAATGAATGGAAACCCTAAGTCTCTGTAAACTTTCATTAAATTAAATAAATACCACCAGTTAGGTTTCTTATTTCGCTGCTTAGCTTAGCTAAGTGAGTCATGAAGCAATTTAGGGCTGAGCTTTCTCCTGTGCAATAAAACTAGATGAAGTCTAAGGATCCTCAAAGTCCCCTTTCTTCTTAGCATTTTATAATTTGACTCTTTCTTATCATGGCTATTAGGTCCTTCAGGATGTGACCTCTTGACCTTTGCAGACTCATCTTCTACCTCTCAAGAGGTCTGAATCAATCCCATCAAACAACTGACCCTCCTTAAGACTCTTAAAATTTTCCATGCCTTTAGCCGGATGTTTATTTTCATATTCTCTTGTCTATCTGCTCTAACTCCTATTTATCCTTTAAGAATCTGCAGAAGGAGCTCTGGTGGCCTAGTGGCAAAAAGCTGCAATGCAATCCCAGAAGCACACTGTACGAATCCAACAGACGCACAGCTGTAGAAGAATGAGCAATCTCCTCTTGTACCAGTGGGATCCGATTTGATGATGTGTACACACACACACACACATTCCAAGAAAAGAAAAAAAAATAATCTGCACAAATGCAAATCGCTTCTACTATGAAGGCTTTTTAAGCTACGTTGCTCTCTCTCTTCAGTGGTAAGGTTTCCAAGTGGTTTCTTATATATTAAGACACTTTATACACAGTTGTTTTGAAGACCACATTACACTGTGCTGTTTTCCTACCAGTATCCTTTCTTATCCTAGTCGCTGAGCTTTTAAAGTGGCATAGTTTGTTTTTTGTTGGTGTGTTGTTGTTTTTTTTCCAGTGGGGCAGTGTCTCAGCTTTATAGATGGACACACGTGTGCACCCAGAGGAGGAAGAGCACAGAGAGGGCGCACCACACTGTCCTGTGTCCTCACCATTGCCATCCCTCACCACTGTCCCTTGTCCCCACTGCTGTAACCTTCACTGCCCCAGATTCGCACCACTGTCCCTACAGCTGTTCGGGTTTTTTTTCTTCTTCTCCAAATAGAGCCTCCTGACATCCCTAAACAAGAAGAGATCTGGTGGTGTAGTTACGCTACGAACAGAAAGGGTAATGGCTCAAATGCACCATCTGCTCCACAGTAGAGAGACGGATAGTCTTCTTCTGTCAGGATTTACAGTCTCTGAAATCAGAAGCAGGACGGCCATGACTTGGAATGGACTTGATGTAAGTGGGTTCTTATGACCAACTTATACAAGTCAGACAAATGAGATTCTGGTGATGAATTATAGAACTTTAGAGATGCATCAGATTAAAATGAGGCATCCAAGTGGATGCTTACATGTAAAGAAATAACATTTGCAGAAATCTCAAACTCATTGACTAGAGTCTGATCTCAAAGTGAACACTGGGACACAGCTGACAAATGCATGGCAGTTAAATTGCACATCCTGTTAGAAATGGTTAAAAGAGAGTAATTCATCATTTTGTAACTAACAAGAATAATGACAGGCGTGAAACTGCATTACGAAAAGTCAGTAAAGACCTTAAGCCAGGAAGCAATCAGGTGGCAGGTGAGCAGCAATAGGTATTAAAAAGTAACCTAGACCTGCAGTCTGATATTCCCTTTTCTCCAAAATCCTGCCACTCCAAATCTTGGATCACAGGTTAAGTGCCCTTCTGCAATAAAGGAATTCTCTGCAAACCACTCTACAGCTCAGAAAAGGGGAGACGATGGGATCTAGACAGAGAACCTTAATCTGCTGTAAAGCAAGGTGAGGTTGGAGACAGATGGGTCCAAGAGAAGAGACCAGGTTAAGAGAAAACACAAATGAAGGCAGTGAGAAAGCTCCTCTAGGGACCAAGGCACACTGACTTACCGCATGGCTTCAGGTAGACAGTCACCTGGTTTCTGGGGGCCCCGTTTTTCCACTTGTAAGGTGGAAATGATAACAGCATCCAAATTGTCCAGAAAGAGCTGGGATCACAAAAACCGATGAGAGGGAAAAGTGTTTTGTAACCTGCAAAGCTCGAGACAGAGCGTCACGACGTGTAAGGTGGAAATGATAACAGCATCCACATTGTCCAGAAAGAGCAGGGATCACAAAAACCGATGAGAGGGAAAAGTGTTTTGTAACCTGCAAAGCTCGAGACAGAGCGTCACGATTAAGGCTCTACGGAGGATGCAGGTACCCAAAAGCGGTCCAGAGCAGTGACAGATTGAGGCTCCGGGGCCGCGTTCCTCGGCGTGCTCCCTTCAGCACCTCCTCCCGGGCGTTCCCCCCACCCAGACCACCCGCTCATCCTCCGGTGTCAGAAAGTTTTGCCTCCGGCTCTTTCCACCCTCACTGTCCTGCAGTTCTCAGCCTGCGTTCGCACACTCACCTCCCGGCTCCCCGGCCGGCTGGAGCCGCATCTCTATGGTCGACCAGCGGCCGGAGCGGTCTCCCGGGGCTCGCTTTGTGCGACCGCCTCTGGCCCAGGCGCCTCTAGGACATAGGACGCCTGAGAGCCACTCTCTCTCCTCCTCGTCGGCGGGAGGGCTACTCTATGGTTTCCCCCCCCTTAGAGTTTCCCTTTCCTCCCCGCCCCTCGGCCCTGGGGCGCAAGGAGTACCATCGAGAGTTGTGGGGCAGAGAGGCATGGCCTTCTTGGTGGGTGTAGCGGGAAGTAAATGCGAGTCAGGGCGGGGTCGAGCGGCGCTTCCCTCAAGTACGAGGCCGTGAAACCAACGAGAGGGAAGGCCAGAGTGTCATGGAGGTAAGGGGGCGGAGTGAGGGGGGTCACTGCAAACCACGCGTCTGGACGCGCGAGCTTGGGGGATGGGGGGGATCCGGGGAGCGAGCTTGGGGCTTCTATCGTGGACCAAGTAAAGGAAGGGATGGCTTTATCTGCTGGCTCTTCATGCTTTAGAAATCTGTATCCTTTAGAAATCTGACTCCTAACTCAGAGCCTCAGCCGAGGTCACTGCTGTCAGCTCACTGTTCTGCAAGCCAGGTTCGAGGCAGAGTGACCAGGTGTGGGAGGCAGAAAAGATTTGGTACTTACCCCTCGGGTTCTTACAGCCTATCATTAGACCTGGTCACAATTTACTGGGAAGAATTCAGCAAATCCTTGTCATTCTGTGGATGAAGGAGCAAATGGGCAGGATTCTGTTTGGTGAGAACAGAGGGAATTAAAGACGAACGAATATATTCCAAATAGGGAGACCTGCAAGAGCAGGGAGATGGGAGGTTATTTGCATATGTTTTTGGACAAGGATCATGAGAAACTTAAGTCAGGAAAGGTAGGTGGGCACTGTATTGTGAGAGTCTTGTCTACTAAGCAGTTCGCACCTGATCCCGTGGTCTTTTAGGAACAATTCGAGATACTAGGGAGGTGTATCTGTATACAATAGCATACCTGTCCAAAGTCTGATGCTTATCGTAAAAATTTAGCGTTATTGTACATGTTGGACAATTAGCCCAATAATAAAGATTTGGCGTTAAGGGCCCAACTCATTACTTGTGGGAGGGACACCATTTTTCTAAAAAAACTACCTCTTTTGGGTCCTTCCATTGCTTTGACACTTCTCTGGGACTTGGGTTACTTTCCCCAATTTGGTGGAAGGTTCTAGTAGGATACACTAGGCCCTACCATCTGAGAACTTGTCAAAGGGAATAGAAGGCATTTAACTGTAGGTGGATGTCTGAGAGGCATGAACAGGAAGAACGGGAGCTAGAAGCAGGGTAACACTGGAATGGGGGTGATGGGAAGAAAGCTCTGTTCAGTACAGGGCTGTCACATAGGAGAGAGATGAATGTTCTGTTGTCTCTGGAGCTGGAAACAGTTAACAGAAATGACTCAATGGCTCTGTCTTTCAAGTGGCACCCCAGGGCACAGGCCATACCCACCATAACATCGATACACCTCTGAGTATTTGAGTCAAGTGCTAGAATTGGAGCTGATCCCATCTATGTAGAATTTTGGTGAAGCCTGAATAGAGACCAATTAAGAGATCAATTCAGTAAATAAAAGATAATGTAGATGGAAAAGAATACAAGTTCTAAATAGGACAGGTTATGAGGAAGCTCTGGTGACCTAGTAGTAAGAAGCTGTGCTGCAATCCCAAAGGCATGCAGCCCAAATGTACCAGTAGCTTCATGGAAGAAAGATGGGCAATCTCCTTCCGATTTATGACCTCTGAAAACCCACTGGAGGGTCAGCTATGAGTTGGTTCCAATGGCACATACCACCAACAACATGAGGAATTGGGTATGAAAGGGAGGATGTTTAAAGACCTTACTCAAAACAGCCATGTAAAAAAAAACAAACAAAAAAAACCAGCCATGTCATTGGAAGAATGTCATTTCCTTCCTGCTCACTTGAGGCATTGGGCCTCTGTGCCTTAGTTGGTCACAAAAAATCCTATCCTTCGATTGCACTGTTGTGAAGTAAAAGTTTTATTGTTTGTTCGACTTTACAGACTCGTCAGACACCATCCTCTGTCTGGAGACTGAGTTTGCACTTCAGGTTAATTAAGAACAAACTAGGCTGAGGGCTTGGAGTCTCAAATCTTGGACTCTTCGCATTCCAACCCCTTCCCACCCACCAAATGAGGGCGGGGAGCAGTGGACATAGGTCTGAGGACAAGGGATTGCTGACCTGTCCCCATAGGGGAGAGTGGGTCAGGTGTTATGGAATCCAGTTTCTATGCTAACCTTGACCTTTGTCCCATTTCCACTGCTCCCCACCTCTAGGTTCTGATAATGCTGCCAGGCCTGTAAGACTCCTTTCAAGATGCCCCTCTCGGACTTCATTCTGACTCTGAAGGACAATCCCTACTTTGGGGCTGGATTTGGGCTGGTAGGTGTGGGCACAGCCCTTGCCCTGGCCCGGAAGGGTGCCCAGCTGGGCATGGTGGCATTCCGGCGCCATTACATGATCACACTGGAAGTCCCCGCTCGAGACAGGAGCTATGGTTGGTTGCTAAGCTGGCTCACCCGCCACAGTACCCGAAGCCAGCACCTCAGTGTTGAGACTTCATACCTTCAGCATGAAAGTGGCCGTATCTCCACCAAGTTTGAATTTATTCCCAGTCCTGGAAACCATTTTATCTGGTAAGGCTGGGAACCAAGCAGGGCTCCATGAAAGCAGAAAAAGTGAAGGGAACAGGGTTTGACCCTTTTGGCCATTCTTATTTAGGTATCAGGGTAAATGGATAAGAGTGGAACGAAGTCGAGAGATGCAGATGGTAGACCTACAGACTGGCACTCCTTGGGAAACTGTCACCTTTACAGCCCTGGGCACCGACCGAAAGGTTTTCTTCAACATCTTGGAGGAAGGTTTGGATGGCACAGGGAGGGCTCTTTGTGGGGCTGCAGAGACTGGGGAATTTGACATTCAAGAGCCTTGGAAAGTCCATAAGTGCATGGAACCAGAAGTAGCTGTTCGGTACACCTCTTTGTCTAATTCAAGAATCAGCCATGGTCAAAGAAGAATCACTGACTTTGCCTCATCTCCCTTCTCCTAGCTCGAGCACTGGCCCTACAGCAGGAGGAAGGGAAGACGTTGATGTACACAGCTGTGGGCTCTGAATGGCGCCAGTTTGGCTACCCACGACGCCGGCGGCCACTGAGTTCTGTAGTTCTACAACAGGGTCTGGCTGACAGGATTCTCAGAGATGTCCGAGAATTCATTGATAACCCCAAGTGGTACACTGACCGAGGTGAGAAGCAGCTGGGGGTTTGAAGGGGCTGTTTTTGATGTGTTAGAAAAGGTGATAAGGGCGAGTAGAAAACTTTAGGCCCATTTCTAAAAATGAAGGGGAAAGAAAAATTGCCTACTGGATAATTTCTTCAACTTCAAGCCCATCAAGCCCAGAGCATAGCTGAGTTGGGAATGAATGTGGACATTTGGGAGAGAGAGAGATCATGATTCTGTGTAGGTCTTGATTATCCTGGCTATCTTCCCAGGCATTCCCTATAGACGTGGCTACCTGCTTTATGGGCCCCCCGGTTGTGGAAAGAGCAGTTTTATGTGAGTAGAGTAAAAATTCTCTTAACTTGGCAAAACTTGAGAAAAAAACCTGGGCTGATGGGGTTAGAAAAGCAACTTGGGAAAGAGAGTCCTGGGTCAATCTGGTAAGTGGACCGTCAAGAGTGGTTGGAGTGTTAGACTTCGCAGACACAACTTCCAGGACAGAAAGGGCATCTGGGCCTGAGCGAGAATTCCCAGGAGGCCCGCCACCCTGTCATCCCCTTGCCTGCCTCCGCAGCACGGCCCTGGCTGGGGAGCTGGAACACAGCATCTGCCTGCTGAGTCTCACTGACTCCAGCCTCTCTGATGACCGGCTCAACCACCTGCTGAGTGTGGCCCCACAGCAGAGCTTGGTGCTCCTGGAGGACGTGGATGCTGCTTTCCTCAGTCGGGACATAGCCGTGGAGAGTGAGTTTGGTGCTGGGTGAGACCCCACCAGCGGCACTGATTAAGCACCATTTCTGCATTAGTCTGGAAGGGGAGTGTGGAGGGAGGAGAACAATGTCTTCCAGTGTTTTGGCAAAACCTCAAATGCAAGGCCTTATGGCCAAGTGTCTGCAAATTCATATTGCTGGAAAAATTCATTATGCCCTTAGAGGTTGCGGCTCTCATGTTTGTAACAGCTGAACCCAGAAAGAAGGAACGTGCAGATTTCTACAGAAATTGTAATTCCATGAGGCTTGTGAGATGAGGAAAACTGCTGTCTTCTAATGTGCAAAGCAATTCTGGAATGTAAAGAATTTTCTGTGGATTGAGTTCCATAGACATCATTACTGACATGTTCTTGAACAATGAAACATGTCTGTGCAGGCCAAGGAATGGCTTAGTAAATAACCCCTGAACAATGACAGAAGGCATTGATAAGCTGGGAAGATGAAAGAACTGAGCCTTTTCAATAGAGCTGTGACCACTCTTCGTTGTCCCTACTTTCCTCCAGACCCAGTAAAGTACCAAGGTCTAGGTCGGCTCACGTTTAGTGGACTTCTCAATGCCTTGGATGGTGTGGCTTCCACAGAGGCACGCATCGTATTCATGACAACCAACCACGTTGACAGGTAAGGGCCCCGCAGCCTCCTTCCTTCAGAACGTCTGTAAGTTGTCTTTTGGGATGCTAGTGGAACTGGTGCCCATGACTTTTATTTTCCCTGCCTCCTCCTCTTAGGTTGGATCCTGCCCTGGTCCGTCCTGGACGAGTAGACCTAAAGGAGTATGTTGGCTACTGCTCACATTGGCAGCTGACCCAGATGTTCCAGAGGTTCTATCCAGGGCAAGCCCCTTCCTTAGCTGAAACCTTTGCAGAACATGTCCTTCAAACTACAACCCAGATCAGTCCTGCCCAGGTGCAGGGTTACTTCATGATGTATAAAAATGACCCTGAAGGGGCAGTCCACAATGTTGAGGCTTTGAAGAGGTGACCAGGGTGTCCAGATCTCTAAACTGAGGAAACCAATAAACACCTGCCATCCTCCAATCTCGGATGCCTCTCTTCCCTTAATTTTTTTTGGTACCTGAACAGAAAGCAGAGTTCAACTGCAGATCCCTACAGGAGGAAGCAGTCAGATGGGTAAATGCTTAACTACTCCATGAAGGTTTAAGGAGCTCTGATGGACTAGTGGGTCAGGAGTTGGGCAGCTAACTCAAAGGTTTGGATCCACCAGCTGCTTTGTGGGAGAGAAAAATGGGCCTTCTCTTGCCCTGCCATTTACTGCCTCTGAAAACCCACAGAGGGTCAGCTATGAATTGGTTCTAATTCAACAACACATTACCAACCACATCAAAGTTGTTTGAATCAACCCAGGGGGACCTCAGAAAATGTGGTCTGATGTTCTGTTCCTGAAAGGTTACAGCCTAGAAAGTCCTATGGAGCAGTTCTAAACGTGGGGTCACCATCAGTTGGAATGGATGCAGCAGGTAGTAACAAATGTTGAGGACAACATAAATTGGAGGAAGGTACTATTATAGTAAAGGGTAAAATGCATTCTTCCCTCAAAGGCATTAAAAAAATCCTGTGTGTTTAATATATTCCAGTTGACAAGTTGTTTCTGACTCATGTTGATGCTGCACTGGGTTTCTGAGGCTGTTAATCCTTAAAGGAGCAGACTGTCCATCTTTGTCCTGCAGAGCAACTAGTGTTAGGAATCTAACATCAACACTATGCCACTGAGGCTCCTTCATACAGAAATAACACATGGGTGAGTGGCGGTGTGGATTTTGAGCATTTGTACATTCTCCTCAAATGCTGACATCTCACTACCTTCTCTAAAACCCACCATTTGAGGCGCTGGACCCCTCCCTTGATCCAGACCATGACCTCTCAGAACAGGCTTCAGAGCAGTTTGGAGTACTGCCCACCCGAGTTAGATAAAGAACAGTATTCTACAGGGTGAGCGCTGCTGAGCACAAGAAGCCCAAGGCTAAATGTCTTTATTGTTTCCCTTCCCACCCCAAATCCCCCCGTCCCCCCAACAGTACTGCTAGGAACCATCCTCAGGTTCCAAGCCAAGGTGTTCTCTTCGACCACCAGGCCTGTACACTCCCCGACCCCGAGGCAGGCGGGGGTAGGAGGAACCTGGGGTCCGACCTCTGGACCGTTCCCAGCGAGCACAGTCCCGAGTCCTGCGGGGCTGGGGGCCCTGCCGAGTGCCAGGTCCCTTCTCTTGGGGAGAACCTTGAACCCCTTTGTTCAAGGGGTTCTTGAAAGGCCCCTCAGGAGGGGGCAGTTCCTGAGAACAGCTGGTACTTTTGAGAGCACAGGACTCCTTGCAGGGCCCCTCAGGGGGAGGCAGTTCCTGAGCGCAGTTGGTACTTTTGGGAGCACAGGACTCCCCTCCCTTCGGGTGCTGCTGCTTGGGCAGTCGCCAGGGATCTCTACGAGCCCGAGAAGGATCTGGCATTGTTTTCTTGCCCAACTTCTGATTGGGCCCAGCCCCTGCAGTCTTCTCTTTTGTGTGTTGAGAGGCCACAGGAAGAAGAGTTGATAGGGTGGGTTGGGCAGCTGATGAGGTGGACAGTTCTGTGGTAAGGGCACCGGGTGGGTGGGATCCTCCAGAGACATCTACAGCTGATTCAGGTTCCAAAGGGGCAGGAGTCTAGAAAAAAGCAGTGGAGGAGATGCAGGTCCTGCAGAGCAGGAACGGCACACCATCTCCCACTATCTGAGCCAGCCATCATCCTGTAAGCAATGCACCTACAACACTGCCTTGTGTTGGGAGCACTAGGGCCAGGATGAGGGGGGAAGATGGCATATAGACAGGGTGGGGAACCGTCCTCTCACCTGCTGGAGGCTAATGAAGAACCGGTTACGCTCAGCCTCAAGGTCAATGATGCCACCTCGTTCCTGCTGCCTCTGGTAGAGCCGCTTACGCTCTTCTTGTTGGCGCAAGCTCTCTGCATCAGGCTGGTACAGCTCCTGGAGGGAAGGAACGATCGCAGGGAGGAGGGAATAAACAGGAGAAGGCAGGCTCGAACCCATGCTCTTGCAGGACTGCTGCAGGTGGTCTGCAACAGGCTCTTGATTTGGCCCTTCAGACTCCAGCTTCTAGTCTGTAGCCTCAAGCTCCCAATGGAGGGTGGCAGCTCTACAGAGAGGCTTCAGGCCGGCCAAACTCAATTCTGGAGATCCCATTCAGGGCTGTAAGATGTCATTCCCCTTTCCTGAAGAATGCTGCTATTCATAAAGAGTTCCCTTACCATAGGCTGCTGGGGTTCAGGAGCTGCTTCCAGTGTGGCAAGATCGTACACAAGGGGCTCTCTGCACACTGGACATTGCACACCAACTGCCTCCTAAAAAAAAATCCCCCCAAATGAGAAATCACACCCTGCCTGACCAGCCAGCTAGCCTACTCTACAGAGGACTAGAGCTATCTGTTTAGTGAATGACAAAGCAGGATGGCACAAGGGGTGGACTAGGGGTCTGGGAATTCTCTAAAAGTGCAAGCCACAGAAGTGTGTGGAAATCACCCTTTCCTGAGCAGAGGTGAGCTTGCATTAATCTCCATCTGAAGACATAGCTGGTGAGTTGGTTCTGATGTGATATGGACCTACAGGGCAGAGCAAAACTGCGCCCCACCCTCATTTCCTAAGGCTGTAACTCATTCAGGAAGCAGACTGCCACAGCTTTCTCTTAGTGGTGAGTGAGTTCAAACTGCCAACCTTCGGGTTGGTAGCTGAACACTTGACCACTGTGCTACAAGAGCTCTTTCCAAGGTTATTAAAATACCAAAAAAAAACAACACAACACCTCAACTCCAACTCACTGCTGTTGAATGGGAACCAACTCACAGCTGACAGTGGAATTTCAGGGGCTGTATCAGATCATATGGAGGACACTGCCCAGCCTCTCATGGAGCTACTGGTGGATTCGAACTGGCAAGAAAGGTGTGCCTTTGGGTTAGTAGTGCAACTCCCTACAGACTACAGAAGTGAATGGGCAGAAAGGATTATGAAAGTCAGCAACCAAGGAGGTCGGGGGAACGGGGCAGGTGGAGTCTACCTGTCGGGTTGTCGCATGCTGCCGTTCCTCCTCCTGCTCTTGGGCTTTCAGCTCTTGCTCCATGTGCTGGATGTACCGAGCAAGACAGTGGCAGTGGAAGTAGTGGTAACAGGGTGTTTTGGTAAAGGCCTCCTTCTCCTGGAGGGAGGGGGAGATGCAGGGCTTTGGGCCAGAGCTCTTTACTAGCCCTCCACTCCCCATCCCAAGCAGACACCTGGGGACTAAGAGAAAAACCCACCTGGAAACCATACAGGCAGATGACACAGTGGCCGTGGGGAATGTTGTTATCGGTGAGAATTTCTTTCCCTTTCTGAGGGGAGAGAAGACATTGCTACAAGCCAGGCCTGTAAACTACTCCTGGGAGTGAGAGGCCTGCCGTCTCCAAGCACTTGTGTGTTTCTGCATTTGTCTGGTGATACGCCCTCTACTTAGAACAAGTCCTCCATATCCCCACCTCTCCCTCCAATGTGATCTTCCTGGTTTCCAAGGCCAATTGTTCTTCTCATTGAGTCACTTAAAGTTTATCTTGGAGATGAAATATTTCTTCAAGTGAATGACAGCAAGTGCAATTAAAACCCTTATCTTTTGGGAAGCCTTTCTTGTTTAGTCCCCTTTGAGTATCACTCCCTCATAGAGCAATGAATTTGGTTTGGAAATTGCTTTCAGGAAGTCAAGGCATAGATAGCTCCACTGGGCTAGTCTATGAAATGAGTCTACACTGTTACTTGAACAGCCAATCTAAAATCCCAACAAGTTTAAAGCTGTACTGTGGCTTGACTTAGCAATGCTATAGTGGTCTATACTAAGTCTACCTCCTAGAAAAAGAATATCATGATTGATAAAGTAGATCAACAGAAACAAAGGAAATCCTCAATGAGATGGATCAACACAATAGCTCCAACAATGGGCTCAAATACAGCCATAACTGTGAGGCTACACCAAGCAACATGCAGTTGTTACACACAGGATTACCGAGTTAGAGCAATTTGAGGGCAACTAACAACTAACTTTTCAAACCACCCACTTTCACTCAATTCCAAACGCTTTTTCCTTCAATTCAATCCACAGGAAACTGGATTGTACTTAATTGTGTGTCTTAAATCTGAACCAATATTAACTTGCAGTTCTAGCAGGTGTTTCTTTTAACCAGGGTGTTGACTCTGAGTCATGACTTGTTTTATTCACCCCCAATGGCTAACTAGACTTCAAGAGTTCAAGTATTACTGACAAAGAAACTTCTCCTGACCCAGCTTCCTGTCCCTTGCCACTTGCAGATGGCAGCATGAAAAGAGAAAATGCACTGAAGATGAAGCAACAGAAACTGCAAGTTAAAGAGCAAAGGAGTTTTTTTTCAAGAGACTGGAATAGGGAATTTTAGGAAACTATAGAAACTATTCTTGGGGCGATTCCTTAAAATAGAAGTGCCTACCTAATTTTTCTGGATTAACTTATGGTTTACCTAAACAATGAACTCTATGACTAGTCCCTGGGTGGTACAAACTGTTACCAGAGAGATGAGTCTACCCAGAGGCACCTCTGAAGAAAGGTACAGTGCTCTACTTCAGAAAATCCAGGCATTGACACCCAGATGGAGCACGGTTCCACTAACACACACACGGGACTGCCAGGAGTTGGAGTCAACTTGGCAACAACTGGCTGGTATCTAAACAATGAAGTGAAGTGACAGTTATGTTTAAAATTCTAATCCCCTGGCTTCCCTTGGGAGTGTGCTTTACACCTTGGCAAGGCCATTTTCCCAGGTTATAGAACAGCACCATCTTACCTCAATGAGTTCATAGAGCATGGCGGTGCCCAGACTGGCCTTGGCCACATGGCTCAGCGTCTGGGTGATCCTGGAGGAAACACAGGAAGCCAAACATCAGGCCTGCCCACTCTCCTCTCCAGGTACTTGTGTCGTGAGTTTCACCCCAACTTACGTGTGGATCTGTTCATCTGAGAGTCCTCGGGGGTTACGGATAGAAATCTGTGGCACTTCATTGGGATACTAGTAGAGGAAATAGTAGGTTACCACTGATGTGATCCACCTCGGGTCCTCTCCCCTCCCTCCCTTTGCTGCTACACACTAGGGGCCTCACCTCTGCTGGGACCTGAAGCACCAGAGTGAAGCAGACGTATTGTGAGTCTTGGTCCTCTGCAGTAGCAGGGTGGAGGGTTATATAAATTTCCCATGAAGATCTGCAGGTGGATGAAGTAGAGATTGGGATGTGATTAGGCAGAGATTTGAGGGTTAGGGACAATGGGATGACAGTAAAAGGACAGAGGAAATGAGCACTGGTTTCTATCTCTTAGGAGAAGAAAAAAAAACTCCAGCCTTTGTCATCATGAGAGAAATAGCTTTGAATCAGGCCTCACAGGGATTTAAGATCAGACTTTTATTAAAAAGACTTTTGCCCACCCCTAGTCACTTACCTTTCATTTCCTTTAACCACCTGTAATTCATCCAGATAGATAGACTCTAACACTTCAATTTCAGAGGGAAGGACCCTAGAGAAATGCAGAGAGTGAGTGGCTTAACATCAGAGTTCTCCCTTTTGAAACCTGTTTAGGCCAATGAAGGCTGACGTTGTGAAATGACCAGGCAGGCGCATGGAATCAAGAATTTCAGAGATTTGTCAAACAGAGAAAATAGATTCCCAAAGAAGGAAATGACAAAACCAAATATTGAGGCTTAAGATGCAGAATTCGGAGCAGCCTGATTTTCAGATTTTCCACGGCTGGTAGTCACTCAACAGACATTATCCTGATCTAGAAACATGGTATCTCTTCATCAGCATCAAAGTGAGTAACACTAACTTTGTAGTACTGGCTATTCCCACGTTGTTCCCTGTTCTGTGTGGGACCCAGGCAGTGTTGGGGCTATTTTGTATACACACTGACAATGCCAGTCATCCTACAGTTTCTCAGAGAAGACAGTAACCTGAATAGAACTAGGTGGTATAAAGGCTTTGTTGAAGTAGAAGAGCCATATGCTTCTAACAATATGGGCCACAAGTTTATGTCCCTTTTCCTGCTTGTACATTATTTTCTCCATTATGATGAAAGACAGAAGGATCTAATTAGTATAGTATTCTGGATATATTTGAAACCATGCCTATCTGGTTGATCTTGTATCAAGCTGTCCAAGGGCCCAATGGTTCTTTTGTAAATCAGAAGATAAATACACTTGGTCACAAATGGCAGTTATGACAGTGAAAATATGTGACTGTTAAAGAGTCCACAGCTCCTTCCAGGGACTATGTGAAATAAGCACTCTGCTTGCTTTCCAATAGTTAAAAGCACCGTCCCCTCTTCATCAACAGAAGGGTTCTTCTACTGTGGCCTCTGTATTTGGGGTCCTTGGTATTTTTCTTCTAGTCTTAGACAATTCCCCAAACCAAATCTTTTATTGTCAAATCCATTCTGACTCATAACAACTCTACAGAACAGAGTTTAACTGCCTCATAGTGTCTCTAAGGCTATAAATATTGACTGGAGCAGAGTGCCACATCTTTCTCCTCAGAGTGGCTAGTGGGTTTGAACTGCTAGACTTCTGGTTAGCAGCCAAGAACTTAACCACTGCACCACCATGTATCATCAGACTTTGGCAGAAACTTCAAAACATAAATCAGAGTGGAGGAGTGTTGGTTGACAAGGGAGTGGGATGCTCATGGCAGTACGGAAAAGTTGCCATCTCCATGTCCTAAGGAGTAAGATAATCTTAAAAGTCTCCCTGAATAGTTTCAAGCCACCAGCTTAGTCTTAGTTAAGACCAGCACTGGCTGGGCTGGCTAAGCCAATGACACCTGCGCTACCATCTGAGTTAGGAGCCTCATCAATACTTCACCCCCTGTAGCTTTGATCCCAACGCTGGATGACAGGAATGGAGCAGGATGGTGGCTTAAAAAGAGCTGTAGCAAGCCCTATTATTAACAGATTTAAGAGTTGGAATCAGAGAGACATAGATTCCTCAATACAAACATTCACCTTTCATCAAAATTACCTCTTGGGGACGCAGCTATTCTTTTTAACTGTCTAAACCCCAAAGATCTTAATGAAAAGTCTTATGTATGTTAAAAATACAACCTGATCCTCTCTGATTCTCTGAAGTAGATGCCACTCCTACCTCTCCGTACAGCTGAGGACAGTGACTCACAGGAGCTAAGTGGCCAGATCAGCATCACATAGCTAGTAAAATGCCAAGTGAAGCCATATGTACCGTGTTTCCAAATTCCAGAGTCCTTCCAGGCGCTATTCTTTTGGATGGGAATGTTTGAGAGAAGGACTAAGAGAGCTTTTTGTGAAGTGCAAAGCTTGATTCAGTTCCCACTTACTTATAGCCATAACTAGTGCTGTACAAAGTAGAAGGTTGAAGAAGGCTAAGGCACAAACAGGCTGATGCAAGAGAGGAAGCGAGATGAAGCACAGGTGAGGTGGGGAGGGCTGACGAGCAGGCATCTTACTGACCCCTGAGCAAACGTGTTTCAGGAGGGGACTCTGTGGCTGGAGGGACCGAAGCGGCCTGACCCGCAGCCTGTCTCCATCGGCTCCCACCGGCGCCCTGCCACCCACCCGCGTCCCAGTCCAGAAGCCTCCCGGGGAGAAGACCGTCAACTCCCTGTCCACCCGCACGCCGCGGCTGGCCCTTTAGCGGCGCCGGTAGCCCCTAGGACAGGAGCCAGACGGCCACCAAAGCCCACGCCCCGAAGTTACCAATACTCCTCCCCAGCAGGGCCGGCCGCCGCCGCCATGTCTTCCCCGGCGCCGGAAGCGGAAGTGCTCTGGGCGCTCGGAGGCGGAAACCGGAGAGCGAGCGGGAGGACAGCCTCAAGCCGTCTCCAGGCAACCGCGGACTCCGGGTCCTCCTTGGGGCTTCCGCTCCAGAGACGGTTCCAAGTCCCCTAGCAAGTTCCTCTGGGCGACCCACCGTCTCGCCCACACAGGTGACTGCCCTCCCCGTCCTCCGCGCTTCTGTCCAGAAAAGTACTCTTAACTTCTAGAGAGTAAAGCTGGTGAGAAAGGGAGTCCAAAGACTGCGCAGTGCAGGTGGAATGCAGTTTTAAATCGGGCAGCTAGCAAGGGCCGGATGAAGGCCGTCGTTCCTCAGCCAGAGGAGCTTGCAGCACCTGGGCTTGGGGCGAGAGGAGCTCGGGCCTTTGAGGTGCGTGGACAAAGGGTTTTGAAGAGGTTGGGAGCAGCAGGAGCCTGCGGGAGGTTGGCACCGGGGCGAGGGGGCGAGGCTGGTGGAGGGGGCGGGGTTGGGGAGGTGGGCGGGGTCTAGTGTGCCTTGCGGGGTTGGAAAGTGGTGAAGGGTGCGATTGGGGTCGGGTTGGTGAGGTTGGATCCGGGGAGTTGGAGTCTAGTGGGTATATATCGTTAGATATAGGGGGTTATGGGGGATGCTAGCGTCGGGGGTCAGAGGAAACTAGAAAGGAGGAAGAGCTCCAAGAGGCTCTCACCCTTCATTCTTCCATCCACTCTCTTTTCATATTTTTGAAGACTGGATTATTATGAAACAGAGGAAGGGCAAGGTGGCTGACATTGATCCTTTTCCCATGCCCATCCCAGGCCTTCCAGATGTGCGGAGCTGTCCCTGGAGCGGTAACCCTTCACCACCACCTCCAGCCCCTTCCTTTGGGGGGATCCTGAGACACCTGTCATGGAGAAGTACCACGTGTTGGAGATGATTGGAGAAGGCTCTTTTGGGAGGGTGTACAAGGGTCGAAGAAAGTACAGTGCTCAGGTGCTGAACAAAGAGGGATGTCTTTTGGGTGGGATTCTGCTCCCCAAACTCCCAAGAGGTGCACCAATGGAAAATGGGACCAGAAAGAACGCACTCATCCCAACCTATATTCCTGAGTCTCTGACTTCTTCATCTATCTCCTGGAGCATGAGCTCTGGGGTTAGATCACTTAGATTAGATTCTAGATTTAGAGCTATGGACAAGTTACTTAATCTCTCCATGCCTGTTTCCTTACTATAGAATAAAAAGAAGCACATTTGCTTGATGGTGATCAATACTATATATGATAAATCACAATAAATAATACAAAGATGCCTGGCATCTAGTGAACAATAAGTAAAAATTGTTTGTTTTTAGGTGCTGTAAAGTATAAACCACAGATCTGAACCTTGTCATATCTTGTACCATCCTCACATTTCCTGGCTTACTAGAGCCCATTGCGGCAGTCACTGTGTTAGATCACCTGCATTAAACATTGTTGTTATGCATTGTCTAGTCACCTACAACTCTGTGACCCTATGTACAACAGCTCTGAACTCTGCTATATCCTGAGCTAATCTTACTGTCTCTGACATCCCTACCCCCATTACCCTGGTCACTGAGTCAACCAGATATTATTATTTGTCGTATTATGCAGGAAGACATGAATTGCTTTCCATTTTCTTTTTCCTTCTTCCCCCCACCCCTAAGTTTCATGAATCACCCTGAGTCATTTTACCAGGTCAGAATACCACCCCCAACATCCACCTTTTTTTTCTAGATGATCTCCAAAGTGGCCAAAGGTTCTGTCTGGTAGATAGCATCTCTTCCTGGGGATAGGGTTGAGGGAGGCCTGGGTAAGGTCAGCGTACCCCAAAGAAAATGAAGGAGATAAGTAGATATAATGAGAGTTGCTGAAACTCTAAAGGCAGTGTCCTGGAACTCTGAGGCTAATGTTGAAGATCTAGCCATTGATTGTTTACCTCATCACTGACAGATTGTGGCCCTGAAATTCATTCCAAAACTGGGACGCTCAGAGAAGGAGCTGAGGAACCTGCAGCGAGAGATTGAAATCATGCGTGGTCTGCGACATCCCAACATTGTGCATATGCTTGACAGCTTTGAGACTGACAAAGAGGTTTGGGTCACCTCCTCCCAGCACAGGGTCTTGGGGAATTTTCCCATCTCAGAATGCTTGAATCTGGAGCCATTCATGCTATTGCCTTTTCCCTGCAGGTGGTGGTGGTTACAGACTATGCGGAGGGTGAACTCTTTCAGATCCTTGAAGATGATGGGAAACTTCCCGAAGACCAGGTATAGTTTCTGACTCAAACTTCTTCCTGCCTCAACCTCTTTTTTTTTTTAAATTATTACTAAATTTAATGTTTACGGAGACTGGATTTCCGTTCATTCATTGTTACATTTTTCTCCCTGCCCACCTCCCACCCACAATTCGCTCTTCTTATTGAAAAGTAAAAGAAAAATTCTTTCATTGTTATACAATCCCTCCCCCCAAGTCCACTCTGCTATGCAGCCTTCATTCTGGACTCCTGTCATGACAATAATACCTAATCACATATGCCTTTTAAACAGTTCTCTCCTTCATCTGTTTCAATGCAGTATACATTATTTATCCCCTCTTTCTCAGTCTCCCCTTAACCCTGATGCCAGTCCTGTTTTTTACAACAGTGGCACTATGCTGCAGTATTTGTCCTTTTGTGACTGAGATATCTCACTCAGTATAATGTCCTCCAGCGTCACCCATTTTAAATAATATTTTATGAGTTTCTTGATTTTTAATGTGGCACAGTATTCCATTGTGTGACTGTGCTATCCCATTTGTTTGTTGATGGACACTTAGGTTGTTTCCAACTCTTTACTGTTGTGAACAAAGCTGCAGTAAACATGGGTGTGCATGCCCCAACCTCTTTTTAGATCAAAGACTGATAGGTAAGCTGAAGGTACTGAAAGTCTCTATTTTCAAGATTTCCTGAAAAGAACGCAAGAGAGTCTAGGTGTAGATAGACCATGTAATGTGAGAGTACAGTATGTGAATATTGAAACCAAAATATCTAGATGTAAAGCTTGGCTCTGCTAACTTCTTAGCTGAGTCCCCTTGATCCGATTACTTAACCTCTTTCTAATTCAGTCTATTTGTAAAACGGGGATAACAATAATAATATATAATAAGGCTATTCAAAGGATAATGAGGGAGCTCTTTTGGCCTAGTGGCAAGAAGCTGTTCTGCAATCCCAAAGGCATGAGGTTCAAATCCACCAGTTCTGCAAGAGAAAAATGGTCATTCTCTTCCTGTGCGATTAACAGCTTCTGAAAACCCACCAGAGAGTCAGCTATGGGTTCATTCCAAGTCGATGGAACACAACAACAAGAAGGACTAATGAATTTGTTGTTGTTGTTAGGTGCCATCAAGTCTCCTTCTGTGTGACTCATAGTGATCCTATGTACAGCAGCTCTGAAGACTGCCCTATCCTGAGATGGGCTCACTAACTCTGATACACCTACCCCTGTTGCCCTAGTTCCTCTATCAATCCATCTCATCCAAGGCCTTCCTCTCCTGTGGGCCACATGGGAACAGCCATATCGGATCCTTACTAATTTCACAAAAGGGAAGTGTCCTCATCAACAGCATCAGCAACGCAAAACCAATTTCCATGAGGTCAGACATGTCTCCCACACTTCCCTACCTCTTTTTACTCAACTCAATATCAATCTTACTGCTTTATTGGGTCCAGAATCCAATGTGATATCTCACAGACCACACGGAACCATATTGGGGAAGTTAAAAATTTATACTCCAGGTTAGGAGCAGAATTCAGTCAGGATAGCTTCCAAAATGTGTTCGCAGGCACCTCAGCCTTGAGCCTGGCAGCTTACGGCCAGTGTTAAAGAATTCTCAATCCTGACAATATTGGCTTCCTTCCTCACCCCCACCCCCACCTCAGTTGTCCAATAGCCTTGGTAAAAGCTCTTATCTTAGCTCTGGTTCTGTTCATGGGGAGGGAGGTAGCAGTAAACTTTATGTTATGTCAGGTCTTTCTGGTCCTCTATTTAGTCTGTGGCTTCTGCTGCTGTAGATTTAGCTGGAGCAAGCATTTCTGGACCCAAAGGACTTGTTGCATTCTCTTGCCTTTTTGATGGTGGGAAAGTTCTCTCTCTGCTTTGTATACACTCAATTTAGTGGCAAGGCTAGCCAATTCCTTTATAGATAGGCTAACACACCCTGTTTGCATATTCCTTTCCATCCATGTGGCAGAGCCAAAATTCAGTGGCTAGGGAAGGTATCTTGAATAATAAACTCCACAGCGTATATAAAATACTTAAAAGAGTGCCAGACACATAGTGTTTAGCAAAGTTAGATATTATAATTAATGAGGTGTCATTCTCAGACATGTTTAGGGAAGAAGGGCCAGTATGGTGGTACCTCAGAGGGCAGTAGGGCTGTGGTCAGGCAGAATTTGCAAGCAGGATTAAGACTATCTCTCTGTCCATGCAAGTAGGCCTCACTATTGCAACAGCACTGTTTCTGTCTGGACATTGATCATGATTTGTAATCATCTCATTCATTTGCTTATTGTTTGCCTGACTGCCACTTTGGAGTGCTGAAACTTGTCTCATTTAATGAGAGCTAAAGTGAAAGTAGTCCCAGTTGAATAGTGGTTAAGCATTGTGTTACTAAGAAAGAGTTTGGAGGTTTGAACCCACCAGTCACTCTACAGAAGAAAGATGTGACAGCCTGCTTCCATAAAGATTACAGCCTTGGGACCTTTGTGGAGCAGTTCAACTCTGCCTTACAATGTTCCTGTGAGTTGGAGTTCACTCAGAGGCAATGGACAATGTATACAATGGACAGCGTATATAGCAGACAGGGTATACAATGGACAGGGTATGCTAAATGCTTTCTAATTGCCAGGCACCATTCTGAGCACTGCTGTGTGAGCATTTAATCTTCACAGTAACTCTGTGAGGCAGATAGAATCATTACTGTTGCTTTATAAGTGAAGAATCTGAGAATTTGACCATGGTCGCACAATTAGTAGATGACACTGAGTAAGTTTTCCCTGAAACAGTGAGCAAACGAAACAGTGAATAAGGGGAGCAAAAAGTAAGGAAGATCAAATGTAAAGCTCTAGAAAAAAGAGAAGGAAGTAAAGATCACAGCAGTTGGATTAGGGAGGAGTCCAGACTGTCCTGCAGGTGACTTCTTACCTTTCCTGTCTTCCTCCTGCCTGACTGCTGGCCCCTAGGTTCAGGCCATTGCTGCCCAGTTGGTGTCAGCCCTGTACTACCTGCATTCTCACCGAATCCTGCACCGAGACATGAAGCCTCAGAACATCCTCCTTGCCAAGGGTGGTGGCATCAAGCTCTGTGACTTCGGGTAAGTTCCCAAGTTTTCATCTATGTGTGCAGTTCTGTAGGAGGTCTTAAACCATATGCTTGAGTTGAGTCTCATTTTAGATCCTGAACTGAAAACTGGAATTCCTGATGCATATTTTTTTAATGTAAATTCAAAATTTTATTTAGAACATAATCTCTGTAACACATTAAATTGATCCTACCCAGAAGTCTGAGTCAAGAGACCCATTTTAGAAGACATTACCAAAGGTGCTTTTTCTGCTCACGCAGTAGATGGTTCTTGATGGGGTCTAGGTTTTTTTTGGTTCGTTTTTCTTTTTTTAATTTTCTATGTGTATGTGTACCATCAATTCAGATCCGACTTGTACAGGAGGAGATTGCCCCTCCTTCTCCAGCAGAGCATCTGGTGAATTTGAACTGCATGCCTTGGGTCTAATTTTTATTGACTGTATTCTATCTTTCCATTTCCACACTCTCATCTTCAGGTTTGCCCGGGCTATGAGCACCAACACGATGGTGCTGACATCCATTAAAGGCACGCCACTCTACATGTCTCCAGAGCTGGTGGAGGAGCGACCGTATGACCACACTGCAGACCTCTGGTCTGTGGGCTGCATCCTGTATGAGCTGGCGGTGGGCACCCCACCCTTCTATACCACAAGCATCTTTGAGCTGGTCAGCCTCATTCTTAAGGACCCTGTGCGCTGGCCTTCCACCATGAGCCCTTGTTTCAAGGTAACGAATATAAAAAGAGGGATTGCATTTGCTTCAGAAATAGGGTTTCTTCTGCCCTCATGCCATTTAACAAAATTATTTTCCAGAGCTGGGGAAAGATATTGTATTTATCACAAACTATTGCATGAACTTGACTTAAGCAGCCTTTTCTACTGCAGTGGTTTACCTGGGAAGATGTTATAAGGTTTACAGTATTAGGGAATGGTCAGGCTGTTCTTTATCACAATGAAATATAATAGAAAGATATCAGAAACAGACACTGATCCCTTCATATGCCCTCTGTAATTATCTTTTCATATGCCATGTATTTACTGTGCGATAAAATGATAATTAGATTTTCAGCCCTCTGCTTGAAAGAAGGAATCTTTAAATACCTACATGGTAGGAATGGGCAAGGTGATTCAATGATTAGGGCAGGTGGTGGAGCACCTCTTCTGGTTGGGGGAGGAAGAGGAGGATTGCCTCAGTATAACCTTCTAAAATGCCAACAACAAAGTGCTGTATCATTATATCTCTTTTGCTTTATCTAAGATAAAAAGGGAGTTTTGGTGGCCTAATGGATCAGGAACACAAAGACATGCAGTGTGAGTCTATCAGCTGCTCCACGGGAGACAGATGGGCAGTCTCCTCTCATGAGATTCTGAAAACCAGCTTGAGGGTCAGCTGTGAGTGATTTCTGCCTCTACATCACATAACAGCAGCAATAACAAGATAAAAAGCTCCTCCCCAACCTAGTGGGTTTTTAAAAAAATAAAAAATTAATGTGCCATCCAAAAGATTCAGACTCACAGAGCCCCTTCATTGGGTCTCTGAAGCTGTAAATCTTTGCAGAAAATTGCTTATCACTTTCTCTCACAGGGCTCTCAGTGGATTCTAGCTGCTAGATTTTTGGTTAGCAGCCTCATACCTTGTCTGTTGTTCGTCAGGGCTCCAGCTTACTTTACTCAAACTCACTGGTTGTGTCAGTTCTGATGCATAGCAACCCTCGATTGGATTTCTGAGGCTGTAAGTTTTTATAGGAGGATACTCTGCACTCTTCTGCTGAGGAGCAGCTGGTAGATTTGAACTGCTGACCGGATACATACACACTCAATGTCAAGCAGACAAAGATTTTTTAAAAAAAAGACAAAGAGTCTCACCACTGAACCAATTGGCAGCATCAGGATAGATGGTGAAGAGATTGAGACTGTTCACAGCTTTAGTTTGTTTAGTTTGCTTGGCTCCACAGTCAACACTCTCAGCACCAGCAGCCGGGAAATTAGAAGACATATTGCCATGGGAAAGTCTGCTGTTAGGGACCTCTCCAAAGTACTGAAGAACAATGGTGTCTCTCTGAAGACTCAGGTGCGACTGATACAGGCCATGATCTTTGCTATCACTTGTTATGCATCAGAGAGTTGGACAGTGACTAAGGAGGATAGAAGGAGAATTGATGCCTTTGAGCTGTTTTGCTGGCGAAGAGTATTGAGAGTACCATGGACTGCTAGAAAAAACAGGTGCATCCTGGAGAGGGCGGAACCAGGCTGCCCCTTGAAGGCAAGGATTCTGAGGCTCCGTTTAACATACTTTGGACATGTTGTAAGGAGGGACTGGTCCTTGGAGAGGGACATCATACTTGGTAGGGTGGAGGGACAGCTCAGGAGGGGAAGGCCCTCTATGAGGTGGATTGATTCAGTGACTGGGATAATCGGGATGGGTGTATCAGAGACAGTGCGATTGACACAGGACAGAGCAGAGTTTAGGGCTGTTGTACATAGGGTTGCTATGAGTCACAAGCGACTCGGCAGCACATAACAACAACCACCACCACCCAGTTGGAACCAACTTGTAGTTGACCCTCCAGCAAGTATTCAGAGGCTGTAAATCACATGGGAGGAGATTGTCTATTGTTTTTGTGTGGAGCAGCTGGTGGATTTTAATCACGTGCATTTGATTTTGCAGCTCAACTCTCTACCCGGCCACCAAAACTCCTTGTTTGGAAAAATAAAATGGTAAAAAATCAAAACAAAGGAACTTTAAGAAAATTCATTTTCAGAGCTCTGGTGGCCTAGTGGCAAGAAGCTGCACTGCAATCCCAGAAGTACTCTGTTCGAATCCACCAGATGCTCTGCTGGAGAAGGAGGGCAGTCTCCTCCTGTACCAGTAAGATCTAATTTGACAGTACACTCACAAAAAATAATAAAAAAAAGAAAATTCATTTTCCTTTGGGTCAGATACGTAGATATCTTCAGCAAAAACTACAGTTGCACTAGCCTGCCTCCTTCAAGAGCACTGATCACAATCTGCTGGTAACTTCTAGTCCTATTTCATACCCAATGAGGATTTTCCCCAAAGATAACTCATAATAGATGTACCCTTTTCAGAGACAGTCTCTCTACCCTGCTACCATCTGATAACTTGCTGAAAGATTTTTCCTTCTAAGTGTTCCCAAAGCATACAGCTGTATGTGTGAGTGTGTGTTTAACCACAAATGCATCTGTTCCTACCCAGTCACAAGCAAGCCTAATCACGGGGAGGGCTAAGTGAGCAGCTTGGGAGTCCTGTGAGCATTTGCTCTCCACAGATGTTTGTGAAAGTAGCATCCCACTCTTTCTCGCAGCTCTCCCTTCCTCCTCAAGTGGCACTGAGGTGCCGTTTTCACTTCTTGGATTCCAGGATGTTCATAGACAGGAATTTGGGCTTCCCAGGAAGTGAAGCAATGAAGTCTGTCCTTGACTGCAGCCAAGAAAATGAAGCCAAAATAAAGATAAAGAAAGTATAATCAAGACTGGCTAGTCTTGTCTTTTTTTTAAAATTTTATTGTTTTTGTGTGTGTGTACCGTTAAAGCAGATCTGACTGGTACAGGAGGAGATTGTCCCCCCTTCTCCAGCAGAGCATCTGGTGGATTTAAACTGCATGCGCCTGGGATTGCATTGCAGCTTCTTGCCACTAGGTCACCAGAGCTCCCTAAGACTGGCTAGTCTTTTCTAAGATGAAATCAAGAGTTGATTTACCAGCTTTGCTGATGACTTAGGGAGAGTCTGTAGGAAAGTGAAGAAAGAACTGAGGAATATTTTTTCTCTCCCCAGAACTTTCTGCAGGGACTACTCACCAAGGACCCCCAACAGCGTCTGTCCTGGCCAGACCTCTTACATCACCCCTTCATTGCTGGCCATGTCACCAGTGAGTCATTGGGCCTCCCAGGGGTCTTGTCCTCAGTCCTCTTTTGTCTATTGCCCAACCCCCACCCCACCACAAAGCCCCTTCCCGGATCCAGAACCAAATTTTCCTTCCTTTACTAGCTTGAATTTCCTCCCTAACCCTTTATCCAGTCTTGCCACTTCTCTTGGAACCTCCTTCCCTCTTTGTCATTTTGCCAAAAAGATCTACTTCCACAGAAACTGGCAGACCAAGAGGCCGTATTGGCTGCAGGTCCAGTGTCATCTTATGCCCTCCTCTTCCCTGCAGTAATAACTGAGCCAGCAGCCCTAGATTTGGGTACCCCATTCACCAGTCGCCTACCCCCAGAGCTTCAGGTCTTAAAGGAGGAACAAGCACATCGGCTAGCACCCAAGAGTAGTGAATCTCGCATCTTGCGTCAGGCACGTAAACGCATGGCTGAGGAGGCCAAACAAAAGGTGTGTGCAGCACAGGTAGTGACTGGGAGAACTGAGGAGAGGGACTTTCTAGGGTGGTCCAAGACTGAATGAGATCTATTAGAGCCCTATGGTAAGCATATAGTTCTGGCCCAGAAGCTCTTACCACCTCCCACAGAAACTCCAGAACACAGAACTTGTCCTTGAGCAAGAAGACAAGACCAGCAAGGTGGCTCCTGGCACAGCCCCTTCGCCTGAGCTAAAGGCTGCCGATCAGGAACCAGGCCTCTTGGCCGGGATCTTGGCCTCAGAAATGAAGAGCAGCTGGGCTGAATGGGGGCATGGCGAGGCCCTCCCTACACCACGGTGAGTGAGGTAAACTCAGAGGTTTTTAGGGCAAAGTATAGGGAGGTCTGGTGGCCAATCCACAGGTAAGTATTTCAAACCTACCAGCTATTCTGTGGGAGAAAAATGGGCAGTCTCCTACTGTGTAGTTTGCTGCCTCTGAAAACCTGCTGGAGGGTCAGATGTGTGTTGATTCCAACTTAATGGTATTTAAAAATAAGAGCAATAACATTGTGCAGATTTTTGACCCTAACCCAAGTAAATAGAAGATGGCCCCTGTCCCTCGCCACTGTGTAAATGTGGACAGTGCCCTGGGAGAGTCTTGGTCCTAGGCTCTTGGGTTCTAATTCCATAGACTTTCCTGATTGGTCAGGAAATGTGGGCACTAAAAGAGAAAGGATACCTTTTATCTAAAAGAGAAAAGTGTGTGACTTGAGAGCTGTGGGTAAAAACTGCCAAAGACTTGAGAATAAGATCCAAAGTGGGAGGGCAGCCTGGGATGTGCCCACAGTGGTCACATATCCTGCCATGGACACAATCTAAAAGGCAGTTGCCTCATTCAGTCCTATATGACTTATTCCTCATTCCATCCTGAGTTTGGGAGAGGGATGGGTTAATGACCTCTCAGCCACATAAGACTGGAGCTCACCCTATTTGTGTTTCCTTTGTTAGGGAAGCCCAGGCCACTGTGGATTGTGAACAAGCACTCCCAGAACTGGAACCAGAGGAGATGGTCCAGAGGAATGTTGATGCTGTAGACCTAGAAAATGAGGTGAGTCTTAGGGGTTCTTCTTGGCCTTCTGTCAAGGGAATTTTCCGCCCCCTGGAACAGTGATTTTCAATTCAAGCATAAGCCCTTTTATAGTAAAAAATTATTTTCTTAATGTTAATTTATAGACTTTGACTGCAAAGTATGTGAAGACACAAAAACTAGAATGTTGATTCAAACTGCCGACCTTTTGATTAGCTTCTTGGTTTATTATGTGCTACTCCAGCAGGGTTCTTTAGATTCTTTACAGCAAAAGAAGAAATGAAGTCCTCCCCCCAGTCCCTGCCTCATTCTTAGAAGTGACCACAGTTAGCAAGCAGTTTAATCTATCTTCTTAGAAACTTTCTATCCTTTTACATACACAGACATACTCGCTTAGAAGTAAGTATTTCGACTTTAACATCAGATTTTGCCATTGCTCCAGTAATAGTCTTTATGGAAAACAAAAAACCTGCCACTGTCGAGTCAATTCTGACTCATCAATGTAGTTCTGACTACACTGGGCCTCTGAGGTTCTTAATCTTTATGGGAGGAGACTGCCTATCTCTCTCCCAATAAGTGCCTGGTGGAATTGAACTGCCAGCCTTTTGGTCAGCAGCCTGATACATTATCCACTATGTCACCAGGGCTTATATGCTTATAGCAAAAGAAAAAAAGCTCTGATCCAGGATCAAGCATTTCTCATTGAATTTAGTGGTTTTATTTAAATATTTCCCTTTAATCTGGAGCAGTTCCCAGCCTTCTGTTGTCTGTTGTACGTGACTGCATTGAGGAGTAGAGACCAGTTATTTTGTAGAATGATTCTCAGATTGATACTATCTCCATGTTAGATTCAGGTTAATTTTTGAAATGATTACTACTTGAGTGATGTATCCTCAGTATCATAATCTTTGAAACAACTTTATAGCATTTCCTAATATGGAAGTACCATGATTTCTTACTCACATGATGATTGGCTTTATGATTTTATTGAATTAGAGTATGTTGCAATATCTGAGGTACTGGTTTGTGTACATGTGCCATTATTCTCTGAGACTTTTTTTTTAATAATTTTTATTTATCTATTCTTTTTATGTGTGTACTGTCAAATTGGATCTGACTGGTACAGGAGGCGATTGTTCCTCCTTCTTCAGCAGAGCATCTGGTGGATTTGAACCACGCACCTCTGAGATTGCAGTGCAGTTCCCTGCCACTAGGCCACCAGAGCTCACCTCTCTGAGACTTTTTGAGATCTTTCACTTATATGCTTACCAGCTATCCTCTTTTTAACTGGTGGCTGGAAAAAAAGACATCAGTGCCCAAGGAATCATTGGTTTCTTGCAATTATTTCATGGTTCCCCAGGGTTTTTACCCCCAGGTTTGGAGTTAGTACTCTTTTTTTAAGGTTTTTTTTTTATTATTATTATTAATTTCAATGAAAATTTACAGAGACTTTGGATTTCCATTCATTCATTGTTGCACTTTTCTCACTGCCCAACCCTCCCCCCATTACACTCTCCTCTTGGAAAAGTAAAAGAAAAATTATTTTATTGTTTTACAATCCCTCCCCCCAGGTCCACTCCACTGTGTAGCCTTCACTCTGACTCCTGTCATGACAAAAATATCCAATCACATATCCCATTTAAACAATTTTCTCCCTCATCTATTTCAGTGCAGTATACATTATTGAACCCATCTTTTCTCAGTCTCCCCCCAACACTGATGTCAGTTCTGTTTTACAACAGTGGCACATGCAGTATTTGTCCTCCTGTGACTGAGATACTTCACTCAGCATAATGTCCTCCAGGGTCACGCATTTTGAATAATATTACATGAGTTCCTTGTTTTTCAATACAGCATAGTATTCCATTGTGTGACTATACCACAGCTTCTCTATCCATTCCTTTGTTGATGGTGGAGTTAGTACTCTTAAATCTTACAGCTTCCTCCTGACTTCTTCCACTTCCCTTTTCCTCAGGAGCCAGACAGTGATGAGGAGTGGCAGCAGCTGCTGGAGAGCACCAGGCCTGCACCCATTCAACTGAAGGCCCCTCTCACCCTGCTATGCAATCCTGACTTCTGCCAGCGCATCCAGAGCCAACTGCAGGAGGCTGGAGGGCAGGTGACTTGCACGAGGCTACTGGGGATGACATTTGAGACTGTCTTTTCAGAGGATGCATAAAAAACATTGCCTAATGTTATTAAGACAGCTTGTTTCTTTTCCGTTCTCTTACTCTCAGGAGATTTGTTAACCTCCTTTATTAAAACAGAAAAAGCAGGTCTCAAGTTTCATTTTCTAAAGGGGAAAGTGTCTTTCTAGAGCAATAGTTGACAAACTTTTTCTGTGAAGGACCAGATAGTACATATTTAGGCTGTGCAGGCTAAGAGGCAAAAATGGAGGCCATAATATGGTAGTTCAGTATTTGAGTATAAATAACTAGACCCCTGTTTTGTAATGTTTTATGAGTTCATTATTTTTGAGTGATGCAGAGTATTCCATTGTATGAATATACCATAGTTTTCCTATCCATTGATTTGTTGATAGACACTTAGGTTGCTTCCATTTCTTTTCTATTGTAAATAAAGCAACAATAAACTTGAGTATGCATATATGTGTTTGGATAGCAGTTATGGTTTCTTTAGGGTATATTCCCAGTAGTGGCATTGCTGGGTCAAATGGTATTTCTCATTTTTTGAGGAAGCGCCAAACTGCCTTACATAGTGGTTGTACTGTATGACACTCCCATTAGCAGTAAATAAGAGTTCCAATCTCCCCACAACCTCACCAACATTTATTGTTGCTTCTCTGTTGAATGTTGCTATCCTTACTGGGGTGAGATGTTACCTTATAATAGTTTTTATTTGCATCTCTCTGGTAGATAAGGATTTTGAACATATCTTCATGTGTTTGTTTGCCATCTGAATGTCTTCTTTGTTGAAGTATCTATTCATATCCTGTGCTCATTTGCAATTGGTTTAACTTTTTCTTGTTGAGGTGCTGTAGTATTCTATACGTTTTAGATATGAGTCCCTTATCAGATAGATCATTACCAAATTGTTTTTCCCCTCAAGTCTGTGGCTTTCCTTTTTACCCTGTTGACAAAGTTTTTTGTTGTGCATAGGTATCGGGATCCAACCCCGATATATCGAAACAGTTCTGCCGAGTGAAGGGACAGGGATGAAATGAAGACACAGAGAGACTACCTGTTGATGACAAATAGTGAATTTACTGATTTTAGAAAAGCATATATAGCTTTTAGAAAACCCATCTGCAGTAGCAATCGTATTATCTCTTTCTGTCTGAGATGTTGACTCTCAGGTCAAACATTAACTCTCACAGACCTCAGCACAATACAAAGATGGTTTCCAGCATACCTCATTGTGAGCTCCAAGAAACAAAGAGAGAACATTCCCTAAGGTCTGTGACCTTTGGTCACTCTTATTCATTAACATCCTGCTTCCTTGAGTTGTTTATTGCCAAGCAGATGTTCTAGCCAAGATGGAATTAGTCTTGCTGGTTTTACAATACAGGGCTAATCTTGTTTTGCAAGTTAGCCAGGCCCCTGACACAGAGGGATTTGATTCTTAGAAGGTTCTATTCATCTATTTTGTTCTCTCCTGGTTATAGGTTTTTCATTATGCTTGGAAGACTGTTCATACCATAGGTTAGGGCTTCTAGAGTTCTTCCAAGCTTTACTGTAATGCAGTTTATAGTCTTTGGTTTTACTCCTAGGTCCTTGATCCACCTTGAGGTGGTTTTTGTGTATGGTGTGAGGTGTGGGTCTTGCTTAAAGTTTTTCTACAGATGATTTTCCAGTTTTGCCAACTGTCATTTCCCCACTTAACTGATTTCATCTCCTTGTCAAAAATCAGTTGAACGTAAATAGATGAGCTGATTTCTGGGTTCTCACTTTTATTCTGTTCATTTGTGTATCTGACACTGTACCAGTACCACGCTGTCTTGACCACCATGGCTATGTAGTAGAATTTGAAATCAGAGTATGATACCCCCTACCTTGTTTTTCTTTTTCAGTCATGCATTACTTATTTGGGGTCTCTTTCCATTCCAGATAAAATTGGAAATTGCCTTTTCCATCTCATTGAAGAGTGGAATTGGTGTCTGTATTGGGATTGCATTAAACTTGTAGATTGCCTTTGGTAGAATTGTCATTTTCATGATATTGAATCTTCCTATCCATTCTTTTATTTATCCAGGTCTCTTTTTGTTTCTTATAGAAATGTTTTGTAATTTTCTTTTTATAGATCTTTTGTGTCTGTATTTATATTAGCTCTCAAGTATTTAATCTTGTGATTAGCTATTGTGATAAGTATTGTTTTCCTTAGCTCCTTTTCAGTATTCTTTGTCACTATAAAGAAATGCAACTAATTTTTGATCCATTTGATGTATGTTGATCTTGCTACTTTGCTTTATTGGTCAACTATATCCAATAGTTACAAAAACTTCATTTTTTTAAAAGATGGCATCTGAACTTGTCTGGCTCAAAATGCTGAGAAGTTACAATGTAGTTTCTGCTAAATATATTTACTGTGCTCTAAATATTAAAAAAAGGCAGTTCAAGAAGACAAAGCAATGTATTATAATGGCATGTACAAAGAGCTAGAATTGGAAAATAAAAAGGGGGCGAGCTCTGGTGGCCTAGTGGCAAGAAGATGTATTGCAATCCCAGAGGTGCATGGTTCAAATCCACTAGATGCTTTCTGGCAAAGGAGGAACAATCTCCTCCTGTACCAGTCAGATCTGATTTGATGGTACACACACACAAAATAATAAAAAATAATAAAATTTTTAAAAAGGAAAAAAAAAGAACCAATGATAATGAAGAAAGAAATTCAAGCTGCATTGAAAGAATTGGCAAAAAATAAGGTCCCAGGAATCAATGGGATACCATATGTTTCAACTAACAGATGCAGCCCTGGATGTGCTCACAGTCCATGCCAGAAAATTAGGAAGACAATTACGTAGCCAACTGGAAGAGATCCATATTTGTTCCCATTTCCAAGAAAGTTGATCCAACAGAATGTGAAGATTATCAAACGTAATAGAAAACTGCCAGAGTTTCAAGCTGAGTTAGAAGAGGCCAAGGCATCAGGGGTATTACTGCTGATGTCTGATATATAGTTGCTAAAAGCAGAGAATACCAAAACAATGTCTATTTGTGTTTTATTGTCTATGCAAAGGCATTTGACTGTGTGGACCATACAAACTATGACTAACATTGAGAAGAACAGGCGTTCTAGATATTATATTATTAATACTTAATTGTGCTCATACGAAACCTATACGTAGACTTAAGAGACTGTTTTCCGAACAGAACAAAGTTTAAAAATCAAGAAAAGTGTGCATCTGGGCTGTATTCTTTCTCCAAATCTGTCCAAGCTTCTCATTCAAGAAGCTGGACTTCACAAAGAGGAATATGGCAACATGATTAGAGGAAGAGTTATCAACAGCATGTATTTTGCAGATGACACAACCTTACTTTCTGAAAGTGAAGAGGATTTAAAACACTGCCGAAGTCTTCAATATGGATTACAACTCAATATCAAGAAGATGAAAATTCTTACTATGGGGCCAATAGGCAGTATCATGATAGATGGAGAAAAGACTCAAGTAGTCAATGAGTCCATCTTACTTGGATCCACAATCAGTACCCTTAGTATTAACAGTCAAGAAATCAAAAGACATGATGTATTGGGAAAGTCTCTTATCAAGGACCTGTCCAAAATAGGAGCAATTATGTCAGTTCAGAGACTAAGTACGGTGTGCCTTATTCATGCCATGGTCTTTTCAATCATTTACTGTGCATGGGAGAGCTGGACAATGAATGACAGAAGAATTGACACTTTTGAGTTGTGATGTTGTAGACGAATGCTGAATAGCTTATGGATTGCAAAGAGAATGAACACCTATGTCTTGAAGAAAGTACAACCAGAGTGCTCCTTGGAGGCAAAGATGTCAAAGCTTTGTCTCATATACTTTGGGCATGTTGTGAGGAGAGGCTGTTCCCTGGAGAGGGACATCATGCTTGAAAAGGCAGAGGCTCAGCGAAGGAGAGGAAGACCCTCAACCAGATGGATTTTCATGGAGACCACAGCAATGGACTCAGTATGTCAGGTGATGCAGATAGTGCTGTCGGACAGGGTTTAGAGATGTTGATGGAGTTGCCATGAGTCGTACTCAACACACCTAACAACAGCAACAGCCTCTCTCAGTCTTCTCTGAAAGAGGGACTTTATACATTCTTTTTTTTAAGTAATTTTTTTTTCTTCATTATTTTTTATTGTTTTATTTACACTGCCAACTTCTAAAAAGATTGCTAAACTAGGCAGAAATCGCTTTATACTCCTCATTCTTGAGGGGGAAGGGCTCTTCTTCTGTAACTAATTCAAGCTGGGAAGGAATATAAAAGCTAATGACTTAGTCACAATTGTTCTGCTAATCCAAAGGCTGCCAATTTCACAGTCTCTGTTGATCTTAAGCCCATTGTTGTAGCAATCAGGGAGAAATGAACAAAAAGAGAAATTCTTTTCTGTAAAAAACCCAAAACAAAACCCCCAGACCCATGTTGTTGTTGTATACTATCAAGTCAGAACCAGCCCACAGCTGACCCTTCTGAAGGGTCTCCAGAAGCTGTAAGTCACATGGGAGGAGATTGCTGATGTTTCTCCTGCAAAAGCATCTGGTAGATTTGTATGTTGTACCTTATTATGTATGTAATTATATGTGTATTCAGTGTTGCACAAAGGGCATTATATAATATATTTTTTCCCCAAAATGTGGTTTACTTTTTAGTTCTCATAAGTGTCTTGAGTGATTAAATTGTGAATTTTGGTAAGGGGGGTATTCTTCCCTTTGGTCTCTGTTGTTATTATTATATTTTCAGACAACTTGGCCTTCTATATTCCTTTTCCCTTGATCTTTGTACAATAAATCTAAACTCTTACCATATCCAGCACCATTCTCATCAACTCTGACATACTTGAGTCTGTTGCTGTGGTCACCATGGAAAGGGTACAGTCTCCCTTGTAGGGAATTTTAGACTCTTTTTTTTTAAAATTTTTTTTCTATAATTATATTTTATTAATTTTCATAAACATTTACAGAGATTTTGGGTTTCCATTCATTCATTGTTGCACTGGAATTTTAGACTCTTAAAGAAAGAAATTGTTCTTAAAGATTTGCCAGCTTCCTGGGGATACTTTGTAACTGTATCTTTCCTCCTTTTACCTCATGATACTGATCTCTGTCTTGTTCCCTCATGTCTCCCAGATCCTGAAAGGTATCCCAGAAGGTGCTTCTCACATCCTCCCTGCACTCCAGGTTCTGAGCAGTCTTCTGTCCAGTTGCAGTGAATCTGTTGCCTTGTATTCCTTCTGCCGTGATGCAGGGCTTCCTGGCCTCCTGCTCAGCCTAGTCAAACACAGCCAAGAGAGCACCAGCATCCAGAAGGTGAGCACCAGGCGGGGAGCCTCTTGAGGCTGACAGAAGTGCCCTCTTCTTGGCGTTCTCTGCCTTCTGCCTGCCACCTCTATTTGCTCAAATGCCACTTTTCTCTTTCCATCACTATCTAGTTAGTAAACCAGAAATTGCACATTTTTATGCCTTCTGGAGCTCTAGCGGCCTAGTGCTAAGAAGCTGCACTGCAGTCTCAAAGACATGGTTCAAATCTACCAGCAGCTCTGTGGGAGGATGGACAATCTCCTGTAAAATTTTGTTGTTAGGTGCTATTTAGTCAGTTATGACTCAAAGCGACCCTGTGAACAATATACCTTAATCCTGTCCTGTCCTATGTCATCCTCACTATCTCTGATACACTTGAGCCCAATGCGGCAGTCACCATGTCAGTCCATCTCAATAAGGGTCTTCCTCTCTTTTGCTGATCCTCCACCCTTCTAAGCATGATACCCCTTTCCAAGGAATAGCCTCTCCTAGCAATTTGTCCAAAGTATGAGAGACAAAGCCTTGTCATTCTTGCCTCCAAGGAGTACTCCGGCTGCACCTTTTCCAAGACATACCTCTTCATTCTTTTGACAGTCCATGGGATATTTAGTATTCTTCTCCAACACCACAGCTCAAAGGCATCAATCATTCTTCTGTCTCCCTTATTCATCACTTAGCTTAGATGCATAGCAAGTAATTGAAAAGACTATGGCCTGAATCAGGTGCACCTTAGTCTTCAAACTGACATCACTGCTCTTCAGTATTTTGGAATGATCCCTGACAGTAGACTTGCCTAAAGCAGTATTACCTCTTATAACACACTAGGTTCATCTATCAAAGTATCAACTCATAGCACTAGAGTTTGATTTTTATTTACGTTTTGATTAATGTTTATATGAAGTATAAAATACTCGATGGCCTATTCACATGCACAGATGACAAAACTAAGGGTCAGAGAGGACAAGACCTTTAAAAGGTAAATTTTATCAGAGTTATCAAAGACCTCATTTAATCTGGCATTACCATTCCATTAGACAAAATAAAGCCCTGAGAGGTTAAGTGCTTTCTTCTAGGTAGAAAAGTTAATAGTGGCAGACTATATTTTGCAAGCTGTGATGATCACATTAGGTATATTCGCAATCTATTGGGAACCCCAGATAAACTAGGAAGAACTAAGCCCTTTCATCCTGCAGCTGCCCGCTGCCCACAAAAGAAAAATAAACTGGAAGGACTGTGGGTCGGTTCCAACTCAACAGCATATAATAGTACACAGTGTCTCCTGGGACCATGTAGATCGTGTTAGTCATGAAGTAGAGTATGTGTATGACTAGACAGAAGAGTGGAGAATGTGATAAACATGCCCAGTCTAAACAGGACAGCCTCTTCTCAGTGACAGTTCACTGTTGCCATGTGGGACTGCAGACCTTAGTGGTCTAGCTTTCCAAGATTCTTCCATCCCCCCAAGATTCTTTAAAAAAAACAAAACAGATAAAACTTCATCTTAGAGCAGGGTTTAGAGCTCTTTATATAGGGTCACTCGACTCGATGGCACATAATAATAATAAACAATAATACCAACCAATAACTTAGGCAACCGAAAAGCTGCATTCTGATAAGTGCCAATAGGCATGGTGGGTTGGGTTTTTTTAAAGTTTATAAAAAACTTGGATTTCCATTCATTCATTGTTGCACATTTTCCTCCCTGTCCCCCCTCCCTACCAGTTCACTTTTTTCTTGGGGGAAAAAGTTCTTTCATTGTTACAGTCCCCACTATCACCACTTTACTATGCAGATCTTATTCTGGACTCTCGTCATGCCAATAATACCTAATCATATAATCCTTTAGACAGTTCTCTCCCCCATCTGTTTCAATGCCGTGTACATTATTTATACCCTCTTTTCTTAGTTTCCCCCCAACTCCCATGCTCCCATGTCAGTCCTCTTCTATAACAGTGGCATTATGCAGTACTTGTCCTTTTGTGACTGAGATATTTCTCTCAGCATAATGTCCTCCGTGGTCACCCATTTTGTATAATATTTCATGAGTTCTTTGTTTTTCAATGCAGCATAGTATTCCATTGTGTGAATATACCACAGCTTCTCTATTCATTCATTTGTTGATGGGCACCTGGGTTGTTTATCATGGGTATTTCTTTTTTTTTCCCCATGGGTATTTCTAAGGTATTTAGAAAAATACTGAGGTCTTTTGAAAAGCTGACCCTGCAACACTCCTCAAACTAAAATTTTATGTAGACTAAAGAGGACTCATTTCTAGGCTGCTGACAGCCTGCCCGCTGACACTTTGCTATCCCTAGTGTGTTTCTTATGCCCATGCGAGATCTGTCTCTGTTCTTCAAGGTTTGGCCCTCTTGACTAGATCTTCTTGTGCCTTTTTTCCATTTTTCCTACTCTCTGTTTTCCTCCCCCACATTTAATAACCTTTTCTCACTTATCTTCCCTGGCAGCAATCTTGGTATGGTACCTTCTTAAGGGACCTGCTGGCTACTCTTCAGGCTTACTTTGCCTGCACCTTCAACCTGGAGAGGAGCCAGACAAGTGACAGGTAGGGTTAAAGGCAATTATCCTCGGTCAGCCATTTGGGCTTCACTTTTTACTTCACTTTCTTCCTTTCTCCAGCTGGAGGAAGCTAAATGAGAAGAAATTTTGCAACAAGTTTAGGGATCAAATTAATCCAGCTGATCCTTTAAATAAACTCAGAGATACCTCAGACTTTCAGGTTCTAAGAAACAGTAGTAACCCTGGCCCTAAATGAAAAAGTCCAGTAGTGAATAACTAGGGAAAATGATAAAGCAGGGCCTTGGAGGATGTGTATGTGTATTAAGTTGGGTGTGTATAATGTGTGTAATGGAAGAGAGAAGAGAGCAATTTGATACATTCCTTTGCAAATTCTTTGCACCCAGAACTGGCCCAGTCGCTACATCTGGCCCTTTATTCGATGAGAAGAAACCAAGGGCTCACTTGTTTCCTAGCTTGCAGGTCTTCCAGGAGGCCTCCAGCCTCTTTCTGGACTTTTTGGGGAAACTGCTGGCCCAACCCGATGACTCTGAGCAGACTTTGCGGAGGGACTGCCTTACGGTAATGTGCTCCACACCATATTCCTGCCTCTCTTTCCCTCCATGTTTCTCTTGTTCTCTTCTTTCTGACTGCATAGGATGAGAATAAATTAATACAACAAACATTTGTTGGATGGCCTCTGTTTGCCACACACTATGGGAGTAAGAGGAAGTTCTCTTATTAAGGGGTGAAGGGTTATCTAATTGGGAGGATGGAAAGTGATCTACAGATCATCCAGTAGTTCTCAACTTTGTTCTAAGTAAACTGTAGATATTGGAAGTGAAGGCCAGAGAATGGAAAATTGAATGGGCGTTCTAAATGATAGCACCTGATTAAGTGAGAGAGGAACATGAACAAGAGGTTAGAAATTGCCTGGCCATTGTTCACATTTCTAATTGGGAACACAGAAATAGTTACATTCCTCCGGCTACTGGTACATTCAGACTTTGCTGGTCTGAGAGCCTGTTTGAATACCTCAAATTCTTTTGAGCCAAGAAACTCCTAATGTCTAACTTAAGTGCTGGCCACAACCAGCCTGGGTCGTGGATGTGCAGCAGTGACTCGTGCTCTTGGCCAAGACACTTCAGATGCCATCCTGCATGGAGAGTTTAGAATAAATGCTCCACCTACTGAAATTCTAAACCAGGGAGACTTGGGTTTGGAGGGACGTAGGAATCCTCAGGAGCTCTTGTACTTGTGTTCCACAAGTAATACTTTGAGAAACAGCATGTAGCAAGCAGCAGAGTGAATTCTTGTTTTTGCTGAGAAAGCAGTTAAACATGCATTTTCTGTAGAAGGAATGTTTAGAGTAAGACACCTGCTGCCCTAGGGTTTTCATCTTCATCGCTGAGATTCTTAGAGGGTTCTTGTTCCTTACATTAAACTTCATCATCTTCCTGATGCCCTGACATTAACACTACTCTTGACTTCCTTCAGTGCTTTACAGTTCTATGTGAAGCAATGGACGGGAATAGCCCAGCCATCTCCAAAGCCTTTTACTCCAGCCTGCTGACTACGCGTCGGGCTGTGTTGGATGGTCTCCTTCATGCCTTAACTATTCCCCAGCACCCTTTCCACACACCCCCAGGTAATGAGTGTGGAGGGGAGGTTCCACTGATGTTATTGTTGCATAGATCTGGTTCTGTTCTTTCTATTACCAGAATAGTGCCTGGTAGTTAGTAGATACTTAATGAACGGCTGTGAAGTAAAGGAATGAGTGGCGGTCTGAAGGAAACAACTGGAGCCCACCCTGAACCCTTGTCTTCCTCTCCAGGAGCCCCACAGATGAGCCAGTCGCTGAAGGAGCAGAGTGAGGACCTGCCTGGAGCTGTTTCCTCCGCATTGGCAGCCATATGCACTGCTCCTGTGGGACTACCTGGCTGCTGGGAAGCCAAGGAGCAGGTGGAGTATCTGTTCTTCCCATCTGGGTTATCAGGAGGCTAACCCAGCTTCTCAGATAGACAGAAAGATACAGGCTTTCAGGGCCTTCATTTGATGCCTCTGTGATAGCAGAAACTTGCTCCCACCCTGGGTCAGGCCACTTGAAGAGTATGATAGAGCCAGAGACCCAGTGTCCTTGGTCCCCTGATGAAGAGGAGCTCAGGGATAAGCTGCCCACCCAGGTGGGGTTGTTGGGCTGAAGCCGCCACTGATGTTTCCTCTAGAGCTTAGGATTCAGCTTTCCTGCTCTCTAGTGGCCAGAAACACTTCTCTCTGTATCTGCCTACTCTTGTGCCAAACTAGGTATCACTTTTGGTAAGGAAGACTGGGGATAGGAATGGGCTCTGAGGTTCCTGGTAAACCTGGGGAAGGAGCTAGTCAGGAATTGAGCACCCTAGTGGTTGGAGAGGTGAGAGGATTAGGACTGGAATACTGTCTCTAGGATTGAGCCTTCCGTCTGTCCCTGTAGGTCTCTCGGCATTTGGCACATCAGCTGACTAAAGACAGCAGTCAGTTGAGGCTGTCCCTCATCTCTGGCCTGCAGCATCCCCTTCTGTGCCTACACCTTCTCAAGGTACTGCTTACGCGTAACTCCACCCCTGCCCCTTCCTCTCTTTTTAAATTCATCCTTTCACTGCCCTGGCCCCTTCATTATCTAGGCTTCACCACAACTGAAGCATATACCCACCTAACTCAAAGAAGAAGTGGAAATGGACTGAATTCCTCACACTCCCAAGTGTAGATACCAAATTTATAGAGAAACTTTATCTGCCTTTCAGCTGAGCCTTCCAGCCTTGGAGCCCAAGGGCCTCTCTGCCTCACGGGAGCCTTCTTCTTGCTCCCTTAGGTTCTCTATTCCTGTTGCCATACCAGTGAGCACTTGTGCCATCTTCTAGGGCAAGAGCCCCTGGCCTTGGAATCGATGCTGATGCTGGTCCAGGGCAAGGTAGGCTAGGAACACAGGTGGGGGTCTCACAGTGACATCACCACCTCAACCAGAGGTGTTGCCTGATGGCTTAGCTTTCCTTTTTAGGTAAAAGTAGTAGATTGGGAAGAATCTACTGAAGTGACTCTCTACCTCCTTGCCCTTCTTGTCCTTCGACTCCAAGAACTACCTTTGGGGTGAGTCGTAGAGTCAAGTTAGTCCTAACTTTGATGATGTAGTATATGAGGAAATGGCACTCGCATCCTACCCTTTAAAGGGATTGAAACAGAGAGTGAAGGTTTCTCTACAGAGACAGATCTAGAGCCCCACCAACTTTCTGCCTTGGCAATGCTGTATGGCCTAGGTAAAGAGCATAATCAGAGGGTACAGGAAGACAACCTACCCACCTCCAGTGTGTTTCCCTTTTCCAGACTGGAGAAGCTAGGCAGTGAGGCTGCTGCTGTCTTTACCCACTCACATGTTGTCTCACTTGTGGTAAGTATTCACTCTATTTCTTCCCTTCTCACCTTAATCCTCTATCCTTTGGGGGAGCAGGGAAGGCAGTGTCCCACTTGGCAGCTGTTTCTAGGGCCATTCATCTGGACCAGGGCAGGGACAGATTCCTCCTCTGCTTGTGTTGAATAACACACAGATTCAGACATTTCTTCTCCCCCTTCTGTTTCGCCCACAGAGCGCAGCAGCCTGTCTGTTGGAACAGCTTTGTCAGCAGGGGGTAACCCTTGACCTCCTGCCTGCAGAATGGATAGCTGCAGCCACTCATGCCTTGTCTGCCCCTGCAGAGGTGGGAAAGCACAGACATCTTTTCTCTGAATCAGACCTTCAAGACAGCATTCAAGACATGCTAGGGAGTGGTGAAGGAATAAGAAGGCTTTCTTGTTTTATCCTTTGCTTTTAAATAATAGGCCCCCCTGAGAGAAAGAAATAAGGGCAAAGAAAAGAGACTTAAATTCTCTGAGGAGGTACAGTCCTTGGCCGCCTGCAGTCTTGTCTACCAGAAGCTCTTATTTTTGCCTGCTGAAGGATCTTCTACTTCTAGGTTTTCCACTCTCCCATTCTTTCCACTGCCACCATAACGAGCTTTCTTAAAAGCAAATTTGGCCATCTGTTAACCAGTATTATCAAAGACATCAATTTTTATTGAGTTCCAGACATCATACTAGGCTCTGGGGCTACAGCAGTGAAGAAAAAGGACAAACTATCATACCCGTGTGTAACTGACTTCTGAGATCAAGTCCTATAGCGGGATGACTCCTTAAATGTGATTGCCAAGAAATACCTGCAGTTCACTCCTTAAATTTGGGTTCTTCCTCCTGTTAAGTAAGAATTGCAAAACAGGATTTCAGGCTTAAAGAGTTTATTAGTGGAAATATTTTGCAGAGAACCCCTTGACTCACTGAACAAAGGAGGAATTTATTCTTTTTTTTTTTTTTTTTTTTGCCTGTCAACAGATGGTTTATTCTATATGAATTTATTCTTTTAAAGGCTCTGGAGGTGGGTGAGGAGGGATATCACGTTTATTCATAGAATTGGTGGAGTTTTTTGAATGAATCTATCAGGCTTTGTGGGGCATATGCACAGACGATCAAGACAGCCATGAGTATGCACAATTAAGGAAATTTCAGAAGATGTTTGTGGCACTTGGTCATCATGGAACATGCGTTTTCAAGATGGTGCTTATCTATGTTAAATAGAAAAAAGAGTTGAGAGCTAGAGAGAGAAAGAAAGAAGCTGCATTAACAGGCCTTTATTGCGTTGTCTGAGAAGCCTGTATTGGGTGTGGAGAAGTTCAGAATGACACCTTGGCAGTCAAGGACAGTTCCTTTTTATAGGGGGTTTTAAGAAGAACTAGGGAAGATTGTGTTTTACTCTGAATTTGGGGCTAGGGTTCTGTTAATTATCTTAGGTGTGGGCTTTTGTGACCAGGCCCAGAGCCTTCGACATTATCAAGTTTGTTCAAGGAGTGGTCAAGCCGGGAGGCAACTGTGACAGTCTTCATCCAATCATACAGGAGTCACTGGACAAGTCACCAGAATGTTTTTAGCAGAATTAAAAGTTGTTAAGAGGGAACCCTTAACAGAAATCTAACCCTGAAGGTGTCTAAGCCGCTCTTGTAGAATATGTTTTTGGGTCTATGTTGCTTGCAGTTAGCCAAATGCTGGCTTTCCTGATCTAAACTGTTTCAGGGGGAAAGAATCCAACACATCATGTAAAGAAGGATGGGAAAATAAAGTCTACAGTTCAGTGGTAATTTAGCCAAAGTTTAAAACAGTTAATCTTATTCTTTCTTATGCAGTGACACAGTAACTCAGGACTGAAGGTAGGTGTGTCAGAGACAGTGGATTTGGCTCAGAATAGAGGAGGATTCAGAGCTATTGTGCATAGGGTTGCTATGAATCTTAGTCAACTCATGGCAAGCAGCAACAACAGCATTAATTGTAAAGGTCATCTTTTTTTTTTTTTTAAAGGTCATCTTTGATAGAAGGACAGATAGTCCTGTTATTATGTTAATAGAGGGAGTGCCACTTAGGTGTGGATTGCAGCATGGGGAGGCAAACTAGAATAGTTAAAAGATGTAAACTTGGGGAGTTCTGGTGGCCTAGTGGCAAGAAGCTGCACTGCAATCCCAGAGGAACACGGTTCGAATCCACCAGACACTCTGCTGGAGAAGGAGGGACAATCTCCTCCTGTACCAGTCAGATCTGATTTGACGGTACACGCACACACAAAAAAAAAATTTAAAAAAAAAAAAAGATGTAAACTTGATAAGGAAGTATTTTTCAAAATTCTTTCTAGATTAGACTTATCCTTATAAAAGTATTATTACAATCCCAATTGTAATTGCAGCCCTCAGGACTGTCTTTTATTGTTTTTGTTCAGACATTCATCTAGGTCGTATAGCCCTGGTGTACAAGTTGCTTGTACAGTGGTAACTTGTGGTGGCTGCGAGGCTGAACACTGTGACACTGTGTCAAATGCGTTAATGGCTGGTTACCCAATGTGGACAGAGAGTGGGGTGGAGCTCCCTGATTAAAAGCTTGGAAGGAGGAGTGACATCCACTTCCGTAATAGCTTGCCTCTGGAAACCTTATGAACCTGGAGATAGGATGAGAGACACCCAAGCTTTGAGGACTCTTCCTTCATAGGTCACTATGAGTCGCCTGCTACTGGCACTTAACAACAACAACAACATTACAGTCCCAAAGGTATGCAGTTTGAATCCACCAGATTCTCCACTGGAGAAGAAGGGGCAATCTCTTCCTGTGCTGATCAGATCTGATTCAACAGCACACAACAAGTAAATTGAAGAAAAAAATATATATGATTAAAGACTGTTACTCTTACTCTTGCCAGCACATAACAACAACTCTCTTGCCTGTTGTCATACCCCCTTCTTATTTCTGAGTTTCCCAATCTCCGGAGACTAGGCTATTCTCTGGAGTCTGGTTGAATTCTAGGCTCACTTAGAAAATGGTTCTGATATAAATGGCCCTGTCTTAGAGGAAGCTGATTCTTTTCAAATTCTAATCTCTAATGGGGTTGTTAAAAACTTCCCAAAATAACTGCTTGAGCAATTGAAAAGATCAAAGAGATGAAGAAATAAATGTTAAGATGTCTTCTGAACTCAGTCCAGCCTACAGTGCGGGGAAGCTGCAGTATAGTTCCTCCTACTCATAAGCACCATGTTCCAAATTTTAAAGCAGAACCTAGTCTCCATTCAGAATCTTCAGTCTGCCTTTTAAAGCTCATGTGCTGTTACCTCTGGGCTCTAAAATCCTGCAATACATAAGAGTTACCATTTTCTTTTTTTTTTTCTATAATTTATTAATTTTCGTAAACATTTACAGAGATTTTAGGTTTCCATTCATTCACCGCTGCACCATTCTCTCTACCCTCCTCCCAGTTTGTTCTTGTCCAAATGCCACAGTGCTTGTCAAAGCCAGTTCTGATTAATCTCCTTTGTCAGTGTGTCCTTTGCCATTCCCTATCACTCCTCCCTGAGAGAGACTTCACCCTGAGTCATAAGGAAAAGGGGATGGCGTATTCTCTTAGCTACTTCCTGCTGAAAAGGGACGCTGTGGGTTTCAGGGTGAAGATCTTCTCTCACTACTCTAAAGGGCCCCTTTGGCAGTAGGAAACAAATAGACTATTATGGAGATTGATTTTGGAATTTAGATGCACTCTTATTGATTGTGCTTGGCCGTACATGTTCATATCCCTGAAGATGTATCATGGGGGGGGTTGCAACCTAGAAGACACAAATTTGACTAACAAGTTATAAGTACAGGAGTCAAAAATTATGGAAAAGTAAAAGAAAAGATTCTTTCATTGTTTTACAAACCCTCCCCCAGGTCCCCTCCACCATGTAGGCCTCGCTTTAGACTCCTGTGATGACAGAAATACCTAGTCACATATCTCTTTTAAACAGTTTTCTCCCTCCTCTGTTTCAGTGCAGTATACATTATTGAACCCAAGAGTTACCATTTTCAAAGTTCACTGGTTTTTCCTGCCTACTTAACTTTACATAAATTATGATTTTAACTTGAAACGTTCTCTTCCCTACTTTTACTTTTCTTGTCTGCCTTTGAAACTCTTCATCCATCATTTTACCGCCTCCTGGAGGCAGTCAAGTATCTCAGTTATGCCCCCTAAGCAGTCAGGAAATCAAAAAGCGTATCGGGATGGGAAAGTCTGCCGTTAGGGACCTCTCAAACGTACTCAGGAGCAACAGTGTCTCTCTGGAGACTAAGGTGCGCCTGATACAGGTCATGGTCTTTGCAATCGCTTGTTATGCATCAGAGAGTTGGACAATGACTAGGGAGGACAGAAGGAGAGTGGATGCTTTTGAGCTGTGGTTCTGGAGAAGGGTACTGAATGTACCCTGGACTGCCAGGAAAACAAACAGATCCATCTTGGAGAGGATTAAACCAAGCTGCTCCTTGGAGGCAAGGATTCTGGGGCTTCGTCTGACATACTTTGGACATGTTGCCAGGAGGGACGGGTCCTTGGAGAGGGACATCATGCTTGGGAGGGTGGAGCGACAGCGCAGGAGGGGAAGACCCTCTATGAGATGGATTGATTCGGTGACTGGGGTAATCGGGATGGGTGTGTCAGAGGCAGTGCGGTTGGCGCAGGATAGAGCAGGGTTTAGGGCTGTTGTGCATAGGGTCACTATGAGTCGGAAACGACTCGATGGCACATAACAACAACAACAACAACAACAACAACAATCTTTTATATAGCAACTGTCTTCTCAAACTGTACTTCTTTCCATGTCTGCTTACCCCACCAAGCTGTATATTTCTCTTCAAATAGAGTTATTCATTGAACGAATAGCAGGAGCCAGGATTCCCAATTCCTGAACCTTTCCCACTCCACCAGACCAAGAAAGGGATCTTCCTGTCTGATTAGATTAGGGTGCACAGGCCCGTGAGGCGGCTTCATCTCCTCTCATGGTTTTACTTCCTGCCTCTCTCCCACAGGTTCGGCTGGCTCCACCAGGTGGCTGTGGCTTCTATGATGGCCTCCTCATCCTTCTACTACAACTCCTTACCCAGGTATTTTCTGTGATGACTGGGAGGAAAGAAGAGAGATACTGGGTGTTTTGGAGAGCCACTGAACAATAAGCAACAGAAGAAACAACTCCTATTAACCTCTCAGACCTACTTTACTAGCTTTAAAAAAGGACATCTGCTCTGCAGGGCCAGCTCTAGTGGCCTGCTGGGTAAAGAGTTACGCTGCCAACCCAAAGGCAGACAGTTTGAATCCATTAGCAGCTCCAAAGGAGGAAGATGGACAGTCTCTGAAAACCTTCTAGGAGTATCAGCTGAGTTGATTCTGACACCAATGCAATAACTTTAACTTCTGACTTTGCCTTCCATGTAGACCCTTTAAATAAAACGACTTAGCTGCATCCTTTGGAATTCAGTGGAACAGAAAGTTGTGATTCTGTTTTTCGGCAGACATACACATCAGTTGAGCAGTCGTTGGGGTTGGGTTAAGGTATAATTAAAAAGGGAAAAGACACCAGGGAAAATTTAGATAGGAATCAGAAAACATTATTTCTGAGAATCTCTGCGCTTCTGGGTCAGGGAAAGGCATGGAAATGACCTTTTGACTCCTTACTTATGTGTCCACCATACTTTCTTCTAATTTTGTCTCCAGCAGGGCAAGACCAGCCTGATGAGGGATGTGGCTAGTTCAGAAATGTGGACCATTTTGTGGCACCGCTTCTCTATGGCCCTGCGGCTACCTGAGAAAGTGTCTAGACAGGAAGAAGAGCTGTTGCTATCCAGTCCACAAAGCCAAGAGCCAGACTGGACACTGATCTCACCCCAAGGTGCCTTTCAGCATGGTCTCCTTTTGTGGGGGCTGTTATATTAAACTCTCTTCAGAAGGAGGCAGCCTAGAACTGAGTTAGCCTACAGAGATTGCTACTTCTGCCGCCTGGGAAGAGGATGTCCGAGTCTACATTAGAACTGGTTAGGGCAGAGTCAGGGGGCACCACCACTCCATGTTTGCACCACTGGGTCCCGTTCTTGGTGTTTCCAGGCATGGTTACCCTGCTGAGCTTGGCCGTGGCCACCTTCGCCCAGGAACCCCAGCTGTGCCTGAATCACCTGTCCCAACGTGGAAGTATCCTCATGTCTACCTTGAAGCACTTGCTTACTCCCAGCTTCCTGCTTCAGTTGAGCCAAGCGTGAGTTTGAGCTGGAAGAAGGAAAACAGAAGATGAAGGGAATCAGCAGTCAGGAGTAGAGATGGGAAAGCAGGAGAGGAGTAGCTGACACTGAGCTGTGAGGCACAAAAGGGAATTAAGATTAAGCTGGAAACCTGAGTTGCTGAGAATGGGTAAGGGGAGCTGGAGGAGGGAATTTGAGAAGAAAGAGATAAGAATTTTAAAGGGCATAAGAGGTGCAAGATAAAATTCAAGTTTATCCTTCTTCATTCCCCTGCTTAGGCCTCACGGGTCTGAGTTTCTTCCTGCTATGGTACTCTCTGTCTGCCAGCTCCTCTGTTTCCCCTTTGCCCTGGACGTGGATGCTGACCTCCTTGCAGGGATCCTGACTGAGCTCAGGGACTCTGAAGTTACAGCCCATCTACTCCAGGTACTTGGGGAAACTACCTAAGCATGAAAGTGTGAGAGGAAGACGGTCCACTTGTGTACTCTTACTCACTTCCTGCCATTCCAGAGTTCTCCTTGGCCCCTAGAAAAGTAGAGCACATGGCCAGACTTAGGAGTTGGAATGGAGAAAGTATTCAGACCTGAGCAGAGGCATGTAGTCACAGCTGGGCCTGCTACCTCTTCTCCCTGTCAGCCCATTATCTGGATTCTGTTGGCGCTCATTGGGGTTGACATCCCAGTCTAGGGCACTGGAGATTCTGCTTCGTTACCAGAACTGCTGCTCTGCATTTCTTGAATGAGCCTTGGGCTTTTATTAATTTCTTTTTATATGTATAAGAAGTGAGGTTTTAAAAGGCAGAGATTCAGAGTCTTCAAAGAGCAAGGAATGAACTTTGAAAGAACCTGCTCTTTTGGGCTCCAGTGTATGTTTCCTTTGGAATGGTGAGGCAGGAGTTGGCCAAGTCTTCCAGCTTCGCTGTGGTGTTTCTCACTCCTGTTTGGTTTTGATCCCCCTTCCATTTTTTACCAGTCCTAGCTGCCAGGTACACCCTCTCCTTTAACTCCTTTTTCTTGCGCCCCCATCCTTCCAGGTTTGCTGCCACCATCTTCTGTTGCCACAAATTGAGCTGCCCATGGGCCTTCTCACGCGCCTGGCCCTCACGGATTCCACCTCTCTCAGTCAGTTTGTGAATACAGTGGCTGCCTCCCGTAGCCCCATCATCTCCTTCTTATCACTAGCCCTCTTGGGTGATCAATTACTGCTGACTTCTGATCTTCTCTCGCTTCTGGCTCACACGGCACGGGTAATGTCTCCCAGCCACTTGTCTTTTATCCAAGAGCTCCTGGCTGGCTCTGATGAATCCTATCGGCCCCTGCGCAGCCTCTTGGGCCACCCAGAAAATTCTGTGCGAGCCCGCACTTACAGACTCCTGGGACACATGCTCCAACACAACATGGCCTTGCGTGGAGCACTGCAGAGCCAGACTGGACTGCTCAACCTTCTCCTGCTGGGGCTTAGAGACAAAGACCCTGCTGTTCGACACAGCGCTAGCTTTGCTGTGGGCAATGCAGCTTACCAGGCTGGCCCCCTGGGGTTTGCCCTGGCTGCCGCAGTGCCCAGTATGGCTCAATTGCTTGGAGATCCTCAGGCTGGTATCCGACGCAATGCTGCTTCAGCTCTGGGTAACTTGGGGCCGGAGGGACTAGGGGAGGAGCTGTTACAGTGCCACGTACCCCAGCAGCTCCTCGAGATGGCATGTGGAGACCCTCAGCCAAACGTGAAGGAAGCTGCTCTCATTGCCCTCCGGAGCCTCCAGCAGGAACCCTGCATTCATCAGGTATGTCCTGAGGGACTCAGGAGCCAGGATCAGGCCCTGTAGAGTTCACATTGCTCAGAGAGAGTTCTTAAGGAATTTGGACATCTAGAAATCCAAGCTGGGTTCCTCTGAGCAAGCAAGTCTAGATAAGTGTTCACCTTTGAGCTGTGGTGCTGGAGAAGAGTGTTGAATATACCGTGGACTGCTAGGAGAACAAACAGGTTTGTCCTGGAGAGAGTGAAGCCAGAGTGCTCCTTGGAGTCAAAGATTCTGAAGCTTCATCTAACATACTTTGGACATGTTGCAAGGAGGGACCAGTCCTTGGAGAGGGACATCATGTTAGGGAGGTTGGAGGGACAGCGCAGGAGAGGAAGACCCTCGATGAGATGGATTGATTAAGTGATTGGGATAATGGGAGTGGGTGTGTCAGAGACAGTGAGTTTGGCACAGGATAGAGCAGGGTTTCGGGTTCTTGTACATAGGGTCACTGTGAGTCACAGGCAACTCCATGGCACATAACAACAACCACAACAACCCTAGAATAAGGTCATTATCTTTGTTAGCGCTTACTGTATGAACAGTACCATGCTAAACATTTTACTTTTAAGATCTGGTTTAAGCTATGCTTATCATCATTTTGAAGGTGAAGAAACTGAGGCTCAAAGAATTTAATAAGTAACTTGTTCAAGTTACAATGCTAGCATGTAAGATTGGACATTTGAACTCAGGAGCCCGAGTTCAGAGCCTGTGCTCTTAAGCTTCACTTTTACTCTTCCACTTTATTCAGTGTTTATTAAAAGCCCAACTGAAAACATGCATCCATTTACAATAAGACTAACATCCCAAATTACAGTATCTCAGTGTGGTACTGTGTTTAGCAGGAAGTAACGGGGCATAAAGGTACAGGACCATGAGCATCTCTCTGAAAGGGCCAGAGAAAGTAAAAATAACACAGCTGCTCCCCACCCCAGAAGAGAAAGCAGATCAGAAGTCTGTAGTCCAGCCCCATGGTATCTGGCCTCCTTGCACTACTGCATTTGTCACCACTTCCTGGGGACAAGTCTGTGAGTCCCTTGGAGCCAAAGGGTAATATGAGTAGAACTTTTCTCTTATTCCAGTATGAGTTCCCAAGGCCCTTTCTTACTTCCTTTCCTGGAGTTTGTATTGTTGGGTCGATTGGAATTTCTCTGCATCTCAGACACTACTATTTCGAAGCCTCACACCCTGTGTCTTCATCTTTTCTCTATCCTCCAGGTGCTGGTGTCGCTAGGTGCCAGTGAGAAATTAGCCTTGTTTTCTCTGGGAAATCAGCTGCCACCTCCCAGCAGCAGCAGTCCCAGACCTATCTCTGCCAAGCACTACAGAAAACTTATCCACCTCCTGAGGCCGACCCACAACACATGATTTCAGACACTGGGTTCCGAGCCTCTAGTCTTCTCAGCCTATGGTTGCCAACTCTTCCTTTTACTACTATGCAAGTCGCCAACTCAACTGAGAACTGAAGAGATAACATTGCCAAGTCAACTAAGATTGAGAAACTAGAAAAAGTGTACGCATCAAGTTCTTTCCTTGCCTCTCAGATGCAGGATAATAAGAACCAGTATGCGTCATTGCTGTTGGCACCAGAGAAGATTCCTCTGTTCTCTGTATCAGGGGTCTTTTCTCCCAGTAATGAGCTTATAACTGCAGGAACTTGAATCCTGGACTTTCTGGAAAGATCTTGTACCTGACAGTGGACGAAAGATCTTTTTTTGGAGTAGCTGTAACCCTCCCACCAAGTTCTTGGGTTGAATCCACTGGCTTCAGAGTAGTGATGAAAACAGAGATTGTTTAAGCTCTGTGCTGTTGGGATAAATGCCACCAGTGTCTGTTATTTGAGGGAGGGCCCCAGACCTTAGTCCATATTCCCATTTTTGGGTGGTGGTAGGGGAGTATGTCTTTTTTTAAAAAAAATTCTGTTTATAAATCATTTTAATAAAAAATGTGTCTCATCCTACCTAGAGCTTCCAGAGTAATGGATTAGGAGATTCAGCCTCTCTCTTCTCTTCTGGGTGGTGTGTTTGAGGTACGCCTGTCCTTCATGTTGATATCCTCATATGCTGGGTATGTAGGCTTATCTATATCTTCCTACCTTCCAGCATTCTTTTATTCAGATTACTACATGTGGTTGTTTCCACATCAGTGCTGGTGGATTTGAAATAGGAAAGGGTAAGATTAAACAAAGGGGTGGGTGGGGTTCTTTTTGAGATCTCCAGCCTGATCACTAGTTTTGGTGTTTTGTTTTTTTAAATTTAATTTTATTGATATTTTATTGAGAGTTTACAGAAAACTTCGATTTCCATTCCTTCATTGTTGCACACAATTTCCTCCCTCCTCCTCCTCCCTGCCCCCCAGTCCACTTTGCTGTGCATCTCTTATTCAGGACTGTTGTCATGCAAATAATACCTAATCATATCTTTCTTTTAGACAGTTCTTTCCCTCATTTATTTAAATGCAGTGTTCATTATTTATCCCCTCTTCGGTGTCCCCCCAAACCCCCATGTCAGTCCTGTTTTATAACAGTGGCATTATGCAGTATTTATCCTTTTGTGACTGAGATATTTCACTCACCATAATGTTCTCCAGGGTCACGCATTTTGTATAATATTTTATGAGTTCCTTGTTTTTCAGTGCTACATAGTATTCCATCATGTGGATATACCACAGCTTCTCCATTTGTTGATGGGAACTTGGATTGCTTCCATCTCTACTATTGTGAACAACACAGCAATAAACATGGGTGTGCATATATCTGGGTGGCATTTCTGATTTTTTTAAATTTAGAATTAATTTAAATGAAAATTTACAGGGACTTTGGATTTCCATTCATTCATTCATTGTTGCACTTTTCCCCCCTCCTAATCCTCCCCCCTAGTACACTACCCTCTTGGAAGAGTAAAAGAAAAATTCTTTCATTGTTTTACAATCCCTCCCCCTAGGTCCACTCCACTATGCAACCTTCGCTCTGGACCGCTGTCATGACAAAAATACCTAATCACATATCCCTTTTAAACAGTTTTCTTCGCTCTGGACCACTGTCATGACAAAAATACCTAATCACATATCCCTTTTAAACAGTTTTCTCTCACATATGTTTCAATGCAGTATACATTATTGAACCCATCTTTCTCAGCTCCCCCCCAACCCCGATGTCAGTCCTGTTTTACAACAATGGCACCATGCAGTATTTGTCCTTTTGTGACTGAGATATTTCACTCAGCATAATGTCCTCCAGGGTCACCCATTTTGAATAATATTGCATGAGTTCCTTGTTTTTCAATGCTGCATAGTATTCCATTGTTTGAGATCCAAAATGGTTGTAGCTTGTAGGCCAGGCAAATACAAGTAAGATCGGGGACCTTGGATCAGGGACCTTGCACTTCGTGGAATCAAACAGCGACAGTTTACAATTAAAATATTCCTAGAGAATCTCCTCCTGTACCAATCCAATTTGATGATACACACACACAAAAAGAATAAAATTTAAAAAAAAGCAACAACAAACCCACAGGGGTTAGGTGGAGTCAAGTCGGGGCGAGTTCTTGAGGCCCCCATGCTACCTCTGCATGGGCTTAAGCGCGACACTACATCTCCCAGAATTCCTCTCGCTGGCTCCCACCCACTCTGAAGGAACTGCGCGTGAGCACACGCCAGGCACCGCCCCGTCTCTCCCTTCACCCCGCCCCCCCAGTTCCCAAGGTGCTGTGCGCGGGCTGTGCGCCCGCCCCCAGCTGCCGGGTCTCGGCCCCCGCTCTGTCCTCTAGGGGCGGGCGCAGTGCGTGGCGGGCACCCGCGGCCGAGAGCGCCGGGCGCGTGGAGCCGTGTGGTTGCTAGGGGCGTCTCAGGCCATCCACTGGCCGGCGCCGCAGGCCGAGGAGACAGCCGCGTAAAGTGGGCGCCGCGCCGAGGTGACGCCGGGTCGGCTAGGTGAGTGCTGCGGCCGGGCCGGAGGACGGGCCCCAGCTGCCCCGCTCTCCCCACCCGGGCTCTCCGCGCTCTGCCCCGACCCTTGGACCGCTCCCGCCCTCACCCCGCTTCCCGCCCCTCGGACGGCGAGCGGGCAGCGGCCTCCTCGGCAGCCGGCCGCCTGCCGTGCCTGCCCGGTGAGCCCCTCCGAGGGGACCGCTGGGCAGCCCCTCGCCCGGTTTTCCCGCCGCGCTGCGCGCTCCTCGCATGGAGCGGAGCCCGAGCCGCGCCGAGACGCGAGGGTTGACCTGGTGCCCGCTCTCGCCGTGCTAGTTCCTTCAGGGAAACCCTCCTGAGGGAGGTTCCCGCAGGACCCGCGAACGCGCTCCTTGTGCCTGTGCGTCTGTCCTCTGATCCAGTCACTCCCGACAGCCTCTAATGAACGCAGACAAGTCGTGGGTGCGCCAGGCGCTCGGAGGGGCCCGGGGGACCCCGGGAAGGGGTCGCTGTGGGCCCCCCGCGCACGTGTATTCTCCTGGGACTGCTTTAGTTAAAGCGGGGTCGGGGCATACTGTGTGCTCTGCTTGAACGCAAGGACTTAACTTGCACGACGACCATGACCACGTTCCCTGCACTTTTCCGTTCTGTATCTAGAAAATGCTTCACATGGTGATGGACTGACTCACCTCCTCCAGATACTTCACGTCCTGTTTTGTCTTAACCGCAGCACCTGTTGCTTTAACCAGGTCCAGACATTTTGATGGGACACGAGCAGTCCGCGTTCTTTGGGACTGAGTCGCATCCAGTCCTTTCCTGTTTGTTGCCATCAATCCTGAGACATTGGTTACATAAAAACCATGCATCCTTTTGGATGATGGTACTTGTTGAACTAATATGTCCCAAATCCAGCCTCGGCCTTTCAACTTAATAGCAAGCAGTCCAGTAGGGCAGAGTAGAGCTGCCTTTGAGGTTTCTAAAGGCGTGAGGAACACACAGGTGGCCAGTTAGCTGCGCTATAATCCCACATACACGTGGTTTGAATCCACCAGCTGCTTCAGTTGAGAGACTGTTGGGCTGTTTCCTCCAGAGCGATTTACTGTCTCTGAAAAACCACTGGAGGGGTAGCTAAGAATCCCAACTCCACAGCACACAACAAAGGCACAAGCCGACTGCCTTTCACCCTAGGAGAGGCTGGTAAGTTTGAACCACCAACTTTTTGATTAGTGATCAAATGTTTTAACCACAGCTCTGAGTTCCCTGTAGAAGCCTTTTAAACATGTATCAAATAGTTTCTGGTAATAAAGAGGTAGGAGGAGATATGAGATACAGAGTAGCTTTCTAGGGAAGGTATAACAAATGAGAACTGGAAACAGTTTTGACAGTCTTAGCTGCCCTTGGAGAGAACCATCCGGGAACTAAAAGGAGGGGAGCTTTGGTGAGGAGGGATGTTTTAAAGAGCAGTTAAAACTGTTAGCAGATTGTTGGTTTTGATGCCTGGGTGATCAAGGTTCACACAGTGTTAAAAGAAGCCGTTTGTAACCTTGATGGTGCAGTGATTAAATGCTTGGCTGCTAATGTAATATCAGCAGGTTGAATTGACCAAAAACCCGATGAAGAAGAATGTGACCCCCTGCCTTAAAACCCGGGAAACCTAAAAAAAAAAAACCCAAAAAACAAAAAAACCCCAAACCAAACCACCTTGGAAACCTATGGAGCAGTTTTACTCTAACTTAAGAGGCCTAATTAGTCAAAAGAATTTGTGTGGTGACAGCAGTGAGTTTGGTTTTTGATTTTCAGATGAACTCTTTCTGAAACTGTACTTAACAACAGAGGTGATATATATCCCATGTGTAGAAACCACCTCAATGTTTCAAACATGGGAAAATTTGGATATATTGGTTTGAAGGAAACCACCATTTTTAATTAAGTTACCTCTCAAACCCAGGAGATTCCTCTTTTCTAACTGACTGCTGTTAGGATGACTCTTGTTCCATGTTGAGTTAACTGAGTTTACAACAGAATAATTATATATAACTGGAATATATTTTGGGACCCCAGACCTTTAAGCTATATTGGATTTTGGAAAACAAAACCCAAACCAAATAAACACTACTGTTGAGCTGTTTATGATTCAAAGTGACGATCCATAACTTTTGGAGGCTGTAAGTCTATGAGAGATTGTACGTTTTCCTTTGGAATAAAAAAAAGTGATATAGTCAACGAACTTCTTGTCGTTGAATCGAAACTGACATGACTGACTCTTCAGCAGGTTTTTGAGGCTAAATCTGTCTGTATATCGATCTAATCTACCTATCTTCTATATTTGTTGTTGTTATATGCTGTCAAGTTGCCTGTGACTCATAGTGACCCTGTGTACAAAAGCCCTAAACCCTACTCTATCCTGTGCCAATCACACTGTCTCGGACACACCTACCCGAATTACTCCAGTCATTGAATCAATCCACCTTATAGAGCGTCTTCCTCACCTGTGCTGTCCCTCCACCCTCCCAAGCATGACGTCCTTCTCCAAGGATTGGTCCCTCCTTGCAGCATGTCCAAAGTATGTCAGATGAAGCTTAAGAATCCTTGCTTCCAAGGAGCAGCCCGGTTTAACCCTCTCCAGGATGAACCTGTTCTTTTTCTTAGCAGTCCATGGTATATTTAATACTCTTCTCCAACACCACAGCTCAAAGGTATCAATTCTTCTATCTTTAGTCATTGTCCAGCTCTCTGATGCATAGCAAGTAATTGCAAAGACCATGGCTTGTATCAGTGGAACTTAGTCTCCAGAGTGACATCATTGCTCTTTAATACTTTGGAGAGGTCTCTAACCGCAGATTTTCCCATTGCAATATATCTTTTAATTTCCTGGTTGCTGGTGCTAAGAGTGTTGACTATGGAGCCAAGCAGACTGAAGAAGCTGTTAACAGTCTCAATCAATTAACAATCTCTCTTTCTCTCTCTCCTCCCCCTCTCCTCCTCTCTCTCCGCCTCTCCCCCCCCCCACCTCTCTATATACATACACACATATATAAAGAGAGAGACTGAGATTGCCCATCTTTCTCCCAAGTTGCTTTGGGTGGATTTGAACTATTGGAGAGGAGTGGCCTTTGGGTTAACAGTGTCATTCTCTACCTAACTAGGCCACCAGACCTCCCATTATTTTACTTATTGTGTACCACTGAGTTGGAGCCAGACCCCCTGGGTTTTCAGAGGCACAGAATACCACTGGAAGAGATTGCCAGTCCTCCCATGGAGCAGCTGGTGGATTCAAACCACATACCTTCAGGGTTACAGTGCAGCTTCTTGCCATTAGACTACCAGAGCTCTCTCTAATATCTACAGTACCATACTGTTAAGTGGCATTATTCAATAAGATAAAGTCCATTTTATCAAATCAAATCATGAAATATTTATTCCTATTACATTTAAACTTCTTTTTATCAAATATATGATATATACACAAACAACTATAGAGAAAATATTTTTTACTTATTAAAACACACAACTCATGATGAAAAATTATAGTTGTCAGCTTTAAAATATCCAAGCAATACATGGTTTTAAAGATTCTTTTGGAGATATATGAGTAAAGTGGTTTGAAGACTAATTATCAGGAAAGGTAATTATCAAGAAAAGAGTGATTTGTGTTTGAGAGGGATTATGGTAGCATTTTACACATTTTATTAGAAGGTGCTTATCTGGAGCTTTGGTGGCCTAGTGGCAAGAAGCTGTACTGCAATCCCAGAGGTGTGAGGTTCAAATGCACTAGATGCTCTCCTGGAGAAGGAGGGGCAATCTCCTCCTGTACCTGTCAGATCCAATTTGACGGTACACACACAAAATAATAAAATTTTTAAAAAAGAAGGCGGCGCTTATCTATTCATTTTTACTCCCTTCTTCATAATTTCTGTTAATCCTCCCAAGATTTTTTCCCTCCCTGTATGTAAACCTTTCCATGTTTACCATCTGGTCAGAACCAACCCATAGCTGCCCCTCCAATAGGTTTTCAGAGACTGTAAATTGCACAGGAGGAGATTATCCATCTTCCCACAACGTTTCCTTAGCTTTTTATGATAATGGCCTTATATCTTAATTGTTTTGTGACTGACTTATGTTACTCAGCAAAATTGGCATTAGATTCATCTATGTTGTACAGTATTTCATGAATTCTTGATAATTTTTTGGTGATTCATAAAACTCCATTGCATGGCTTTCTGGTTTCTTCAGCCATTTGTCTATTGATCACTTAGGTTGTTTATAGCTCTTTGCTTTTGTAAATAGTAGCGTAGTAAGCATGGATGTGTGTGTCAGTTTGTCAGTTTCTGTTGAAACTCTTTTCATTGAGGTAGAGTTTCATTGAGATGTATACCTAGTAGTGGGATTACTGGATCAAATGGTGTTTCTGTTCCCAACTTTTCTGAGGAAGTGCCAAGCTTTCCATAGTGGTCTTGTGGTTTTACATTGCTACAGTAAGGTTGGTTTTTTTTTAAAATTTTAATGAACATTTACAGAGATTTTGGATTTCCATTCATTCATTGTTGCACTTTTCTCCCTGCCCAGCCCTTCCCCCCCGACCCCCACCCTCCCAGTTTGCTCTTTTCTTTGAAAACGTAAAAGAAAAATTCTTTCTTTGGTATACAATCCCCCTGCACCCCTCCCACCGCCCCAGGTACACTCCACTATGCACCCTTAATTCTGGACTCTTGTGATAACTATAATACCCTATCATGTATTGCTTTTAAATTATTCTCTCCCTCATCTGTTTCAATGCTGTATACATAATTTATCCAGTTTTTCTCAGTCTTACCCCAACCCTGATATCTGT
>NW_006399856.1:325833-331340 GCF_000299155.1 Elephantulus edwardii | reverse complement strand
ACAGTGGTGGCACCATTTTACACTCCCACCAACAGTGAATAAGGGTTCCAGTCTCTCCACAACCTCGCCAGCATTTGTTGCTTGCTATTCTGTTAAATTTTGCTATTCTGACTGGGTTGAGATGATATCTCATAGTTGTTTTGATTTGCATCTCTCTTAGAGCTAGGGATTTTGAAGATTTCTTCATGTGCTTGTTGGCTATCTGAATATCTTTGGTGAAGTGTCTTCATATCCTGTGCCCATTTTTTCAATTGGATTATTTACCTTTATTTTGTTGTGGTGCTCAAGTATTTTATAAATCCTAGATATAAGTCCCTTATCTGACATGTCATTCTGAAATACTTTTTTCCAGTATTGTGCCTTTCCTTTTTACCCTGTTGGAGAAGTTTTTGGATGTGCATAAGGATTTGATTCTTAGAAGGTCCCATTCATCTGTTTTATCTTCTCTTGGTTGTAGATACAGTAAGTTTTTAATGTCGTGTGAATATCCCATTCTGTATATATCTTGGTATTTTACATGTTAGAGATTGTTGTTGTTATGTGCCGGCGAGTCACCTGTGTGACTCACAGCGACCCTATGTACAACAGGTCTAAACTCTGCTCTGTCCTATACCAATCTCATTGTCTCTGACACACTCATCCCAATTGCCCCAGTCACAAATCAATCCACCTCCCAGAGGGCCTTCCCCTCCTGCTCCTGCTCTCCACCCTCCCAAGCATGATGTCCTTTTCCAAGGACCTGTCCCTCCCTACAACATGACCAAAGTATGTCAGACGAAGTCTCAGAATCCTTTCCTCCGAGGAGCAGCCCAATTTAACCCTCTCCAGGGTGAATCTATTTTCTTAGCAGTCCATGGTAACCTCAGCACTCTTCTCCAACACCAAAACTCAGAAGCATCAATTCTCCTTCTATCCTCCCTGGTCATTGTCCAGCTCTCTGACGCATAACAAGTGATTGCAAAGACTGTGGCCTGTACCAGATGCACCTCAGTCTCTAGAGACACACCATTGCTCTTCAGTACTTTGGCGAGGTCCATAACAGCAGACTTTCCCATTGCAATACGTCTTTTAATTTCCTGGCTGCTGGTGCCAAGAGTGTTGATTATGGATCCAAGCAGACTAAAGCTGTGGACAATCTGAATCTCTTCACCATCCATCCTGTTGCTGCCAATTGGTCCAGTGGTGAGAATCTTTGTCTTCTTGACATTGTTAGAGATTATTAGTTAATTTAAAATTAGTCAATTTGTTGTGTGCCATTAAGTTGGAACCGACCCATAGCTGACCTAGCAGGTTTTCAGGGGCAGTAAATCATACAGGAGGAGGAGATTGCCCACCCTCTGGTTGAGCAGCTGGTGGATATTAACTGCATGCCTTTGGGGATTGCAACACAGCTTCTTAACATTAGGCACATAGGTGCTGTTTCATAAATTAGTGAGGAGAGCAGCATTATTTTTTTCAAATCTTTTAATGTCTAACTTAATAGAGGAAGATTTTTATACCTGTTTCTGTACTCAGTTTTTTGTAATGAATTGTTTTAGATGTTGTTAAAATACAAGTCCCACCAAGTTGTTTAATTGAAAGAGAAGTAATTCAGTAGCCTTTTAATTATAGATATTCTTCTTTGACACCACACAAAATTTAGCAAAGGATGTTGATTTTTTGGTAATTTTTTTAACAGTTTTATAGCTTAATTTGACAGTCACCTATTAGTTTTCATCCACATTGACGGTCTGTAGTTTTTTGAAAGAGGTGACAGGTAACCAGTCTATAGTGTAACAGCTTGTTTGGGGAATCTTCATCCTCATTACGTTTTCTGGACAAGTGTACACGGATGCAGTATGGGACATTTCCTTATTCCTTTGGCCCAGACAGCTTTGTTAAGTCTGGTGTCAATGCAAACATCTGGTGTTCTCATCTCCTGCATGGCAAATTTCCGGATCTCCTTCAGTGCCCAAGAGGCACGCTTCTTAAATCCCACTCCATGGATGGATGCACTTGTGAATGATGGTGGCATCCTCTCTGGTCTCCACTTTGTGGATGGCAGAATAGCCTTTCTTCTTCTCACCACCCTTCTTTGCGGGGTCTGTAGCTCTGGGACCAGGCTGGAAAGGAAGAGCGATTTTTTTTAAATGTGATTTTATTTTATATTAGTTTGCATACAAGATTCATAGACATTGTATTTCATTCGTCTACATTGTGCTTCACGAATTCCTTCACTCACATTGTATTTCATATAATTAAGTACATTGTGCAAAGGATTAAAGGTTAATTGCAATGTGGAGTCATATTAAATCAGTGAACTTTTCTTATTTTGTTATGTTAAAATTTAGTCTTCTGCACTTTAAGTGAATTTTAAGTGAATGATTCTCTAGCATCAAGAGTTAGATATTTGGAAAATACTGGTTCAGTGACTTGTAAAGGTCTTCCAAATGTTGCCAGATTTTTTTTAAAGTTTTTTTTTTTATAATTTTAATGAACATTTACAGATAATTTGGATTTCCATTCATTCTAATTTTTTTTTTTCATTTTTAAAAAAATTGTGTGTGTGTGTGTTCAAATCGGGTATGACTGGTGCAGGAGAATCTGGTGGATTTGAACTGCTTACCTTTGGGATTGCAGTACAGCTTCTTGCCACTAGGCCACCAGAGCTAGCCTAAAATTGTTTTTGTTGTGTACTGTTGAATTGGATCCGACTGGCATAGGAGCATCTAGTGGATTGGAACAATGTGCCTTCAGATTGCAGTGAAATGTTGCCAAATTTTGTTACACAATATAAAAAAATAATTTCAGTGTATCACAATGAGCTTTTAGAGAAGACTTGAGAAACTCTCAGTTTTGTATCTGGATAGAAGTTTTTCAGATTCTAGCTCTCTTAAAAGTTAAAATTTCATCATTGACAGTAACATACTGTCAGTTGTTTTCCTTGAGTGACAGGCTTGTTTTGTTTTATTTCTGGGAAAATGTTTGCCAAATACCAAAGTCTGAATAACCGAGTAAACATGGTGTTCCACAAAAAAGTTTGCAATTCAAATAGTCCCAGGAGTACTTTATTCAGAGACAGCCACAATACTTTTTACTGCCCTACCAAAACCAGTCTTCTTTGGTTGCTTCTTTTTATTGTGATTTGGGTGAAAGTTTACAAAACAAATTGCTTTTCCATTCAGCTTTTCATACACATTTTGTTCTGTGGCATGAATTAAAATACACACAGTAGAGCTATGTTTTTCCCAGGTCCCCCTGTGATTCTCATTTCTGTTAATTTTTCTATCCCTTCCTGCCTTCCAGGGGTTATTCCTGGGCCTGTGCTACCCTTCTGCTCTTTTTTTTTTCTTTTCTTCTCCCTGCCTCTTTTTAAACAGTCCCTCTGAAAGGACTATCCACTTAGCATTGTATACAAAGACGAAATTTGTAGTTGAAAGGAGTTAGAAGTTAGCCTTCGTTACAGACTGGTTAATTTCAGGGTCGAAAATATGGAACGCTTCATGAATTTGCGTGTCATCCTTGCGCAGGGGCCATGCTAATCTTCTCTGTAGCGTTCCAATTTTAGTATATGTGCTGCCGAAGCGAGCACTGCCCTTCTGCTCTTGTGTGGTGGCTTCTAAGAAGTGAGTACCTCCTTAGTCGTGGTGTTCACTTTATAGGCTTGCCTGTTGTTGGACTGAAAGGCAAGCCACTGGAGTGGGTTTTATTTCAGATTCAAAGGATGATGAAGGATGGTAGTCTTGGGGATTCTAACCAAGTATATTCTGACATGGCAGTTCTTTTTTCTAGTATATGATATTGAATATTAACCTCTACTACAATAACTTGGTGCTGTTTTCTTGATTCATGGTGAAGTGTCACCAGTTTGACCCTCGATAACTTTTTTTTAAATGAAATAATTTTAATGAGCAGTTACATAGATTTTGGATTTCCATTCATTCATTGCTGCACTTCTCTCCCCGCCCAGCCCTCCCCCCCCACCCCAGTTCGCTTCTCTCTTTCAAAAATAAAAGAAACACTCCCTCCCTGGTACACAATCCCTCCGCACCCCTCCCACTGCCCCAAGTACATTCCACTATGCAACCCTCATTGCATATACAGATTTAGGGCTGTTTTACACAGGGTCACTATGAGTTGCAGGCAACTTCGATGACACATAACAACAACAACAATAACATGCATTTACACATTTATGCATACACAGAGAAATATGCAGACAAATAGTTTACATGACCACATGAGATATAACTTTTATTTATATCCCTACATAGGTATTTTATATGTGCACACAAACAAAAGCAGAAAATATTTGACTATGTATTTTATTGTTTTTTTATTTACATTGTAATACATCTTGGAAGCCTTCCACATTAAAACATGTGGATCTATCTAATCATTGACTGTTTCATAGTATTATGGTTGGATTTTTTTTTCATTTATCACCCTCTACAATGCTACCATAACTTCTTTTACATGTAGTTTTATAATAAGAACTTTTCTAAAGGATAACTATCTTAAATGCTCCCAATTCTTCATTCAAGTTAGGGTAATTTGAGATTCAAAAGCTTGTAAAAGTAAGAAGTGTTAAAAATTAGCTCATGAAAAGAGTGAGGCAAGAGTGAGAGTTGATAAAATCTGAATTGAAGGAAAATATAGAACAGAAGTGGAGTAGGAAATGGGGCTATTATTTTTATCCATAGTTACATTCTTGGCTAGAGAGGATTTTGAAAAATATTTTTTATTTTGAAAGTAAAATATTTTATTGCATTGAAAACCCAAAAGTGTATTTGGTTATAGTTCCTTTTCCCCCTGTGTTTCAGCTATACATATTTTCTCTACAAACGTAGCCAAGGTTATTATTAGTATCAGGCATATCTTTCCAGAGGTGGTTTATGTAGAATGGGAAAATGTGCTCGGTCACACACACACAGAAAAAGATCAAGAGAGAAAATTGTCAATGATTTAATCTTACTTGGATACACAATCAGCACATTTAATATCAGCAGTCAGGAGTTGAGAAGACATATTGAGATGGTAAAGACTACTGTCAAGACCACTTCAAATTACTGAAGAGCAATGATTCAGTTTGATGGCTAAAGTGTACCTGATCAGGCCATAGTCTTTTCAATATATGCATCTAAGAGTTAGACAATGAATAAGGATGACTAAAGAAGAATTGATGGCTATGAACTGTGATTTTGGAGAAGAGTACTGAATATCCCATGAACTACCAAAAGAACAAACACGTTACCTTGGAAAAAGTGCAGCAAGTACACTGTAGAAGGCAAAGATTGTGAAACCTTCTCTCACATGTTGTTGTTGTTGTTATGTGCCGTCTAGTTGCCTGCGACTCATAGCGACCCTATGTACAACAGCCCTAAACTCCGCTCTGTCCTATGCCAATCGCACCGTCTCCGACACTCCCATCCCAATTATCGCAGTCACTGAATCAATCCACCTCATAGAGGGCCTTCCTCTCCTGCACTGTCCCTCCACCCTCCCAAGCATGATGTCCCTCTCTAAGG
>NW_006399856.1:324030-325733 GCF_000299155.1 Elephantulus edwardii | reverse complement strand
TAAAAGAAACACTCCCTCCCTGGTACACAATCCCTCCGCACCCCTCCCACTGCCCCAAGTACATTCCACTATGCAACCTTAATTGTGGACTCTTGTGCCACAATAACTTTTACAGCATCATAGTGCAAAGAGTAGCTGAGTGAGAAAGGCAGATAATACGTTAGGAAAGTAGTTTGAATCTTGGCAATTTCTCACATGCTCTGTGGATAGTACTTTGTGGACTGTCCTGCTCCAGAGATCATATCTGAAGAAGAGGAAACAGGCTGAAGTTTAGGAAGCTTCGAAAGTGTCACCTTAGTTCATGTTAAACTTGAAGTAATTTGTAGATTTACATCTTGGATTTAGTTGCAGTAACAATATCTTTTCTTCATGTTTGTGAACTTGTTTTGCATTATTTAACTGCATTTTAGTTGACTAGATAGGACATCATAACAACCACCTTTGACTTCACTTAACTTTTGATATGGATCTACCCTTCTCATTGAGACTATGCCATTGGCAGTATTTGTTTAGTAGAGATTGTGAAGTTGATTACTCCTCCAACTTTGCCCCTAAGATATGTATTTATTTTAGTTGTTTTTAGGAGCTTTTGAGTGGACTATCATAGCAACCCTGTGAACAGCACATCAAAATCTTTCTTTATTCTCTGCCATCCTCATAGTTTCCTCTGTACTCAAGTCCATTGTTGCAGTCACTGTCAGTCCATCTTGTTGAGTGTCTGCCTTCCTCTCCTTCCCTAACCCTGTACTTTTCCAAGCACGATGTCTTTGAAAAACAAAGACTGGCTCCTCCTGGGAGCATGCTCAAAATATGTGAGGTGAAGTTTCAATGTCCTTGCTTCTAAGGAGCACCCGGCTTGCACTTCCTCCAGTGGCCTAGTGGCAAGAAGTTGTGCTGCAATCCGGAAGGCATTCAATTTGAGGTCACCAGCTGCTCTGTGGGAGAAAGATGTACAATCTCCTCTCATGTGATTAACTGCCTCTAAAAACCTGCTGGAGGGTCAGCTATGGGTTGGTTCTAGCTTGAGGGTACATAACATTATATTCAGTACTCTTCATCGATACTATAATTCAGAGACATCAGTTTTTTTGGTTTTCTTTCTTCTTTGTCCAACTTTCACATGCATGTTGTTGCCAATTGCCCTCCAGTCGAGCATGACTCATAGTGACCTTATGAACAAAAGACCTGAAGCCTTTCTATAACTATCCTTTCTCAAAGTTCACAGAGTTTCCAGAGGCATGTTGTTTAGGAAGTGGATGTCATTCTTACTTCCTTCACATTCATAGGAAGCATTAAAAAAATACTAAGGCTTGAGTCTAGTGGCTTAGTGGGAAGGAATTGTGATGCCAGGTGCACAGTTTGAATCCACCAGCTGCTCTGCGGGAGAATAATGGACAGTCTCCTCCCGTGCAGTTGCGGGAGAATAATGGACAGTCTCCTCCCGTGCAGTTGCGGGAGAATAATGGACAGTCTCCTCCCGTGCAGTTTACTGCCTCTAAAAGCACACTGGAGGGTCAGCTATGGGTCAGTGATACACAACAACCACATGTCTTGGGACCAGCACACCTTAGTCTTTAACCCGACATCCTTGATCTCTAGCATTTTAAGGAGTACTTGACAATAGATTTGCCCAGTGCAGCATCCCTTTTGATTTTCTTGACTGCTGCTACTATTGTTGTTGTTATGTGCCGTTGAGTCGCCTG
>NW_006399856.1:318217-320255 GCF_000299155.1 Elephantulus edwardii | reverse complement strand
TAGGAGGGCTTAGCTTAAGTTAAAGTGTCTGTTTTGCATGCAGTAGATGTAGGATTAAATCTTGCAGTCCTTAAGTCAGAGGTTAAGTAATTCAACTTGCTTAGAGCTTTGAAGGCTCTGTTGTTGTTAAGTGCCTTCAAGTTGCAGGCGACTCATAGCGACCCTATGAAGGAGAGTCATCAATGCTTAGGTGTCTCTCATCCTCTCTCCAGGTTCACAGGGTTTCCAGAGGCAAGCTATTATGGAAGTGGATGCCACTCCTCCTTCCAAGCTTGTTTTAATCAGGGAGCTCTACCCCAACTCTGTCCAAATTTGGTAACCAGCCATTAATGCATTTGACACATCAGTGTCACAGTGTTCAGTCTCACAGCAACCACAAGTTACTGCTGTATGGCAACTTATACAACAGGGCTGTAAGACCTAGAGGAATGTCTGAACTTTAAAAACAATGAAAGACAGGCCTGAGGGCCGCAGATTAAAAGTCACCCACTTTTGGCTTGGTAGCATCACCTTCTGTCCAATGATAGAAATTTCATTTCTATCACATGAAAAAAGAAGCAATGTATTAAGGCCACTCACTGTTCTAAAAACAGGATGGTTACGGAGAAAGGGTGTGGCAGAAAAAGCAGAAAAGGAATGGATAGACTCCTCCCTATAAACACTGTACTGGAATAGTGAAGGGAAAGGTGATCTAAAATGAATGAAAAATAAAATACTATGTGTATTGAAATTAATAATCTGGAACGGGATATGCATTAGAGATTGAATGGGGGAAATAAAAAGACTAAGGTTTACACACTACATAGAAACAACTTTGGAGCATTGACTTCAGTGGAGAGTTGACTTCAGCATGGGAGGAAGGAGGAAGCAGAGATTAGCAAATGGATGGATAGGGTGAAAAGAAGAAGGTTTCGATAAGTATAGCATTGTAAAATAGTATTTGATGCTGTAAGACAAAGTGTATATGGGTGATTAAACAAAGATTTCAAAAAAACGTATTTATATGCCTCAAGAATTCCATAGTTCCATAAGTTATAAAAAAATTAGTCTTCTGTACTCTATGCCTCATTTATCTTTTTCAAAGAAAAATGCTTTTATTCTTTTGTTGTTGTTATGTGCCGTCCAGTTTTTGCGACTCATAGCAACCCTATGTACAACAACCCTAAACCCTGCTCTATCCTGTGCTGATCACAATGCCTCTGACATTGTGACACACCCATCGCGATTACCCCAGTCACTGATATTAATCCAGTTGTGAGAATTTGTATTTCTTGATATTTCGGTATAATCCATATTGAAGGTTGTAGTCTTTAATATTTACAGAAAGCGCTTCGCATCCTCTTTCTGCAAGTAAGGTTGTTCATCTGCATTAGGTAAATTGTTCATGAGTTTTCCTCCAATCCTGATGGCACTTTCTTATTCATATAGTCCCACTTCTCTGATTATTTGCTTAGCATACACACTGAATATATATGGCGAAAGGAGATGATGATGATGATATGATGATGCACACTTTTCCTGATTTTAAACCATGTCCCTTACTCTCTTTAGACAGTTGCAGGATTCACATGAACCACAATTAAGTGTTCTGGGATTCCCATTCTTCTCAGTATTAGCCGTGATTTGTAGTGTACGACCTTTGCATAGTTAATGAAACACAAATATTCATCTGAGGTCAGCAGTAATATCCCTTCTGAGTCCACATCCTCTTCTGAGTCCATCTTGAATTTCTAGTAGTTTCTTGTTATTAAACTGTTGTTGTTGTTACATGCCGTAGAGTTGTTTGCGGCTCATAGCGACCCTATGTACAACATCCCTAAACTTTGCTCTGTCCTGTGACAATCGCACCGTCTCTGATACACCCATCCCGATTACCCCAGTCACTGAATCAATCCACCTCATAGGTGGCCTTCCCCTTCTGCACTGTCCCTCCACCCTACCAAGCATGATGTCCCTCTCCAAGGACCTGTCCGTCCTTGCAACATGTCCAAAGTATGTTAGACAGAGCCTTAGAATCCTTGCCTCCAAGGAGCAGCCC
>NW_006399856.1:312432-316547 GCF_000299155.1 Elephantulus edwardii | reverse complement strand
CCCCCCCCGTGTCTTTTCTGACATCCATTTTTGGCCTTCTTTTCTTCTTCTGTCTTTGTAATGAATGTTTGCACTCTTCTTGGATGATACCCTTGATATCCTCCCACAATTCATCTGGTCTTCACTCATTAGTTCAAGGCCTCAAATCTGTTCCTGAGATGGTTCTGAAATTCAGGTGGATAGGCTCAAAGTCATATTTTGGTTCCTGTGGACTTAGTTTAATTTTCCTCAGCTTCACCTTGAACTTGCATATGAATAGTTGGTGGTCTGTTCCACAATCAGCTTCTGACCTAGTTTTCACAGCTGATAGTGAGCTTCGCCAGCGGTTCTTTCCACAGATGTAATCAATCTGATTCCTATGCATACCATCAGGTGAAATCCATGTATATAAACTGTTCTAATAATTTTTAAAATAATTTTCAAGATTGCTCTTGCTGGCTTTTCACAGAACAGCTGTTTCTTTGCTGCATGCTTGCTCCCACATTCTTTCAAGCCCCCCCCCCCCTCTGATGCCTGGACTCCATTACTTGTTCTTTGCAGCTTTCTGTGCTCTCAGTGACATGGGCGGGTTGTGGATTAAACTCACCCTTTACCAACCGCCTAGGCAACCTCTGCCCCTTCTCTAGTGTAGAACTGCTTTAGGTACTTCTTCATCATTTGATAGTTTGCCCAAGGAATCCTTCAGTATTGCACCTTGAGGCTTGAATTTTTCCTTCTATTTTCTGTCTTTCCCCCCCCCCCCCCAGCTCTTTTTTTCTTTGTTTTTCAAGTGATGTTTTCATGGATGAAAATTTCACAAGTTGTCATTTGTGTTCACTGCATCAAAACTATTGTTAAGATGGTTTTAAGTTCAGGTGACATAAATTCACGGTTTAATATTGGCTCATGTGGACTTGTTTTAATTTTCTTTAGCTTCATTTTGAACTTGATGTGAGTAATTGATGTTTTGTTCTGCGATTGGCCCTGGCCTTGTTTTGATTGCCGATACTGAGCTTCTCCACCATCTCTTTCCACAGATAACATATAAATTTGATTCTTGTGTGTTCCATCAGGTGAAGCCAGTGAATAGTTGCTGTTTATTTTTTTAAGTATTTGCAAGTAATAAATCATTGATTTTATAAAATCCTAACCAGTGGCCTCATTTTTTGTCACCAAGACTGTATTTTCCAACTATCGGTCTTTTTCTGTTTCCAACTTTTATATTCTAGTCACTAATTATTATTGATTACATGTCTGTTCAGTTTCAGACTGCAAAAGTTGGTAAGAATTCTGTTTCTTCATTTTTTGCGTTAATAATTTGTATATGTGAAGAGTTCTTGTGTTAATGGCTGTTCCTTGTATGTACTGGTTATTTTTTTTATCACTGACAGCATTGTACTTCAGGATAGATCTTGAAATGTTCTTTTTGCTAATAAATGTGACACGTTTCTCCTCAGTTTATCATTCCCAGCATAGGCCATTTCAGTTTACCAGTGCCTGTTGTTATTATGTGCCTTTGAGTTGCTTGTGACTTATAGCAACCCTGTGTACAACAGCCCTAAACCCTGCTCTATCCTGTGCCAGTCTCACTGTCTCTGACACACTCACCCTGATTACCCCAGTCACTGAATCAATCCACCTCATAGAGGATCTTCCCCTCCTGAGCTGTCCTTCCACCCTCCCAAGCATGATGTCCTTCCCCAAGGATTGGGCCCTCCTTGCAACATATCCAAAGTATGCCAGACGAAGCTTCAGAATCCTTGCCTCCAAGGAGCAGCCCAGTTTAACTCTCTCCAGGACGAACCTGTTCATTTTCTTAGCAGTCCATGGTATATTCAACACTCTTCTCCAACACCACAGCTCAAAGGCATCAATTCTCCTGACATCCCTAGTCATTGTCCAGCTCTCGGATGCATAGCAAGTGATTGCAAAGACCATGGCCTGTATCAGGCACACCTTAGTCTCCAGAGTGACACCATTGCTCTTCAGTATCCTGGTGAGGTCCCTAACAGCAGACTTTTCCACCTAAGATGTCAATTTTTATGCATCCTGTTTAATTTGACAACTTTTAATTTTCTTAAATTCATACTTTGTGCATTCCATGTTCCGATTACTAATGGATGTTTTCAGCAGTTTGTCCTTATTATGGGTTGTGCTGCATCAGGAAATGAAGGTCCTTCATTGAGTCAAAGCTTTACTTTGTCTGCATCATTCAGGTAGACTCTGTTTTGAGGAGACAGCTTTTCCCCAGTTCCATTTTGAGTGCCTTCCAAACTGAGGGACTTCTTTTTTTGTACTGTATTGAATAACATTTCACTGGTATTCATAGAATTTGGAAAGGCCTGTTATTTCAGAGATGGATGACCAGCCCTGCTTCTTTGTTTGTCTTGGTCTGAAAGCTCCTGTGCCCTCTCACTCCCAGTAGATGACCCTGCTGGTATTTAAAATACTGGTAGCCCAGCTTCCAACATCACAGAAGCATGTAAACCATCACAGTACAGCAAAATATGATACACAGATTGAGATATTTGATCATAGGAAAAAGTGGGCCTAATTTCTACAATCCTCACCATTCTAATTAGGTCCAGGTAATTTGCATCTGTGTTCTAATATAACTATTGAGTAATTGAAGTAATAGTGAAATAATCTTTTCAGAGATCATATGTTTGTAGACTCGGAGCCATTTCTGATTTTCTGTTCCCCTGGGTTCCACCTGTTGACTGTTGGTGGAGGAGGAAAAGGAAACTGAAGATTCAAAAAAACAAAGCCAAAGTTTGCAAGTTGTTTTTTTTTTTTCTGCAAGTTAAAAAAATTTTTTTTGGGGGGTGTATGTGTGTGTGTGTGTGTGTGTGTGTGTGTGTGTGTGTGTTTGTGTGTACCGTCAAATTGAATCTGACTGGTACAGGAGGAGATTGTCTCTCCTTCTCCAGCAGAGCATCTGGTGGATTCGAACTGCTCACCTCTGGGATTGCAGTGCATCTTCTTGACACTAGGCTACCAGAGCTTGCCAGTTTGCAAGTTCTTGGAGCCATACATTTTCTTGTGCTATGTTGTTGGTGAATACCATCGAATCAGAACCGACCCTTAGCTGACCCTTCAGTGGTTTCTCAGAGGCAGTAAATCACATGGGGGTTGATTGTTCATCTTTCTCCCAAGGAGCATCTGATGGATTCAAACTGCATGCTTTCAGGTGGCAGCAGCTCCTTACCTCTACAATATTAGAGCTCCCTTATAGGAGAGTGATTTAGTCAGTGGGTAATAAAGACTTTGTAGAAATAGATGCCATGTCTAAATTGGCTTGAGTCTGACCTCTGACTTAAAGGTTGAAACAGCAACAACAATAGATTTTCTAGCATAGGCTGTTGATCATCCACTCTCACTTAGGGAGAGAACTTGAGGCAGAATTCACCTAGAACCCAAGAAGATTGGACCTACAGCATTGAATATGAGGTTTTTAAATATTGTATAAAGATGACAAAGCAGCATGTTCAGATTCCCAAGACTGGGTGGTTTGAAAGGAAGATTATAGAATCATTGTGGGAGGAAATGGAAATAAGCTTAAAATAAAGATTGAAGGCAGGCTATGGAGTATTGGCTTATATAATTATCATCTTGCTTGCTAAAAATGCAGATTTTTAAGTCCTACCTTGTACCTACTGAATCTTCTCTGAAGATAGGGCTCAGAAATCTGCACTCAAGATTATTCTGATGTTTGTGGATCTCTGATATTTAGTGATTCCTGATGGCTTTTGAAAAGGGAATGGCTTTATAAAACAATATTTGAAACACAGTTAATTTGGAGTGGCCTGAAAGATTAGGAAGGATAGACCCTCGAGGCACTTAAAGTAATTGAGATCTACAGTGGCAGTGGAAATAAAATAAGAGAATGCTATGAAGAAATTCTCTGAAGCATCATGACTGGCTTGATGAGGGAAAGGAAAAAGTCAGAAGTGACCTAAGTTTTCCTCTTAGAACATAGAATTTAATTTCTTTTTTAATAAATGTGTTTTTGTGTTTGTTTTTTTCAATAGAAGGTATTTTTTTTAAAAAATGAATTTATTTTTCATTTCAATGAACATCTACAGAGATTTTGGAATTCCATTCATTCATTGTTGCACTTTTCTCCCCGCCCCCCC
>NW_006399856.1:305838-310740 GCF_000299155.1 Elephantulus edwardii | reverse complement strand
GAATAGATCTTTTGTACTTCTAGTTATATTTACTCCCAAATATTTAATCTTGTGATTAGCTACTGTGAAGGGTATTGCTTTTCTTAGCTCCAGCTCTGTATTCTCTTTGTCACTGTAGAGAAATCCAACTGATTTTTGTATGTTGATCTTGTATCCTGGTGAAATGAAAACAAGCAAACCAGAAAACATCTAATGAGGTACAAAAATAATATTTGGTTTGGACATCTCTCCTCTTTCTCCTTCCGTAAATTCCTGGTGAAATAAAAACAAGCGAACCAGAAAAACACCTAATGGTCTAATGAGTAAGTTAGCATTCATGTAATACTGTCATGCGCTTATATATATCTGACATTTCACATTTACAATAGTAATAAAATGTATCAGACAGTTTGGTGTGTTAATGACATACAACTGGTAGTAACATATGCTAAGCTGTACAAGATGAGAGCAGAACTGACTGTAATGGCTAAGGTCATCTTGACTGGACCATGATCCTCTGTGGTTTGGAAGTCCTGTAAATCATGCAGTCATCCTCCAGTTTGTGATATGATGTGGTCCATAGAGGAGGAGTGAGTGTACTACTATAATGCTATTATTTCGTTTACAGAGCACATAAATACTGTCGTTTTTCCTACTGGTGTCTCTTATTTGGCCTAGGATTTAGTTTAGTTTCCTTGGGGGTTTTTCACTCTTGTTATGTGCTGTCAAGTCACTTGTGACCCTATGTGCAACAGCTCTGAACCTTGCTCTATCCTGCGCCTACCGTATTATCTCTGACACACCTACTCCCATTATCCCATTCACTGAGTCAATCCATCTCATCCGCTATGTACATCATCTCTCTTGCACTGTCCCTCCACCTTCCCAAGCATGATGTCCCTCTCCAAGGACAGGTCCCTCCTTGCAGCATGCCCAGAGTATATCAGATGGAGCTTTAGAATCCTTGCCTCCAAGGAGCAGCCTGGTCTTACCCTCTCCAGGACAAACTTTTTTGTTTTCCTAGCAGTTCATTATATATTCAGTACTCTTCTTCAGCACCACAGCTCAAAGGCATCAATTCTCCTTCTATTATCCTTAGTCATTGTCCAGCTTTCCCTCCCTTTCTTTCTTAACGAGCTTGACACTTATGAAGAGTATGGACTTCTGTAGAATGCTCATCTAGCTTAGTTTGTCTGATGATTCTTCAAGGGTGCTGTTTTGGGAAGAAGAGCACAGAAGTGATGACATATATTTCACTGCATCACATCATTTAATATCATTTGTATATTAATGAAGAGTTAACTTTTCTTTGTAGTTTTATAATGTATTTGATAATCAGCTATTTGTTTTTATCCACAATGACTAGATTTTTAGTGTTGATAGTTATATAGGTAACCAGCGTATATAGCTTGTTTGCAAAATCCTCATTACATTTTCTGGACAACTGTATATGGATGTAATATGGGACATTCCTTATTCCTTTGACTCAGACAGTTGTGTTGAGAGCTTTCATTCACTGGTACACATTTTACTCCCACTCGCCCCCCTCCCCACCCAGTTTGCTTTTTTTTTAACACACAAAAATTTATTGTTTCATAATAAATCTTTGAACCTTAAGGGCTTAAAATTTTCTCCCATATTTTATCCTTGGCAAGTATAGTTCTAGTCCTTATATTTAGATCTCTGATCCATTTTAAGTTAATTTTTTTATAATGGTATAAGGTAAGGGCCTAATTGTATTTTTTTTAGTAATTTTAATGAACATTTACAGAGAATTTGGATTTCCATTCATTCATTGCTGCACTTCTCTACCTGCCCAGCCCTCTCCCCCCGCCCCCCAGTTCACTCTTCTCTTTCAAAAGTAAAAGAAAGACTCCCTCCCTGGTACACAATCCCCCCGCACCCCTCCCACCACCTCAAGTACATTCCACTATGCAACCTTAATTGTGGACTCTTGTGATAATTGTATTTTTTTAATACAAGGATATAAAGTCCCGTCAGCACTCGTTTGAAAGACTAGCTCTTTTTTTTTCTCTTTCATTGGATTAACTGAAAAACATTGAATATCAATTGAACATAAATATATGATTTTATTTTTGTTCTTTATATTGTTCTATTTATCTATGGATATCTTTATGGCAATATTTGATTCTGTTGTTATGTGCCATTGAGTTGCCTGCGGCTCATAGTGACTCTGTGTATAGCCAGTCTCACTGACTGAAACACCTGCTCCAATCACCCTGGTTACTAAATGAATCCATCTTATCCGGAGTCTTCCTCCTCCTGGCCACATGCTCAAAGAATGTGAGAAGGAGCTTCAAAATCCTAGCTTCCAAGAAGAAACTTGGTTTCACCCTCTCAAAGTCAGACCTATTTGTTTTCTTGGCAGTTGATAGTATGTTTAAAACTCTTCTCTAACACCACAACTCAAAGGCATCAATTCTTCTTCTGTCATCCTCAGTCCTTGTCCAGCTCTCTGCTGTATAACGGTATAAATTTTAACGTATACCTTCCAACATTTTTTTTCCTTCAAAATGATTTTAACCATTCTAGGTCATTTGTATTTCTATATGAATTTTAGGATTGCATGTTCATTTCTAGAGTTAATGCTTAAAGGATTTTGACAGAGGTTGTATTTACTTAATTGTTGAGAATTACTGTCTGAACAATTTTGAATATTTTTAATTCATGAACATGTTTTGCCGATCCATTTATTTAGATTTTTTTTACTTTCTCTCAGTAGTTTTGTTTTTTAATACAGTGTTCATTGTGCAGGTTTTATTATTCTTTTAAATGTATTCCTAAGTATTTTCTTTTATAATACAACTATAAAAAATTATTTAGGGTTTTACTTGACAGTTCTTTTTTATAAAAATAAATTTTTTTTATATCCATTCATTCATTCATTGTTGCACTTTTCTCCCTCTCCCTGAATTTGCTCTTCTCTTTGAAAAGTAAAAGAAAAATTTTTACATTCTTACATTGTTATACAGTCCCTCCACTGCATCCGCTGGATTCGAACCATGTGACTTTGGGATTGCAACACAGCTTCATATCACTAGGCCACCAGAGCTCCTTTAGGATTGATTCTTTACCTATCAGAGCTGTGATTAGCATGAGTCACTGAGGAGTGGTGACTGCTAATGTAGCCTGGCTCAGAAGTGCTAGTGCCCAAGAAACTCTTGGACCTTTTTCACGTGAATATAATTTAGGCTTTTTCTTCTTCTCTTTTTAATTTTTTTTTTTTAAATGGATGCTTATGAGGTAAATTGGAGGAAGATTCCACTGCTCTCCCTCCCCAGTGCCTCTCTCAACCCTGTTCTAAGATAGACAGTTATCAATTTTGGTGTTTATTCGTCCAGACCTTTTTGTTACAGCCATATTCGGATCTTGAGGATTGTTGAGACTTTTCTTCCCCAAAACTACTGTGCCCTCAGCTAACCTCTCATTTCTTTTGAACTCAGTATTTGTCACTTTGGATCTCACTTGAGGAACTTAGCCACAGAAACACACATCTTATTTCCTTCTAAACTTGAACTATGCCCTACTTAATTAACATTTAGAAAACCTCTTATTCCCCTAGGTTAATTTACAGGATCAAGAAATGTATGATTAATAGCTCTGTAAAATATTTTTTTAAAAACCCCACAAAACCAGCCAACTCATTAACTGATCCTTTAGCAGATTTTCAGAGGCTATAAATTGCCCTCAAGGAGCTTCAATTCAAACCACTTGCCTTTATGTTGGCATCTATACTCCTTATTCACTAGGCTGCCAGAGTTCCCTTATTAGATTTTTCAAAATAGTGTTTTCAGGTGTTTGTCAGTATTTGTTCCTCAGGTAAGCCCATTGGAGAAAGTAGAAAGTTTTTAAAAAAAATAAATAAAAGACTTGTCTTTAAGAAGTAATATGTGTGGTGTGTGCAGGGAGGAAAGTGCAACAATGAATGAGTGGAAATCCAAAATCCCTGTAAATGTTTATTAAAATTAATACAATAAAATAAAAATAAAAAAAGAAGTGATACATGTGGCTAAAAAAAACTCATGTAAACTGAATAATGGTAGGACGACTTAGGGTGAAACCATTATAGTTTACATAATCACTTATTAATCTTTCTAATTTGGATTTAAATTGATTGTTGCTATTTTTTTAAGTTGCAAGTTTCCATTTGTGGCCTATGTGACTCCACGTATTAACATTGTGTGATGTTAACTTGGAACCGATCCATAGTTAACTCCTGCGTGTTTTCAGAGGCAGTAAACTACACTGGGGGAGGTTGCCCGTTTGTCTCCTGTAGAATGCCTACTGGATTCAAACTGTGGTCCTTTAGGATTGCAGAGCAGCTTTTTATCATTAGGCTACTTTTTATCATTAGGCCACATATAAAGTGTCATTAACTTCTCTTCTTCGAGTGTCTCTTTGTAAAATATTACCTGGAAGATAAGCAGTTTTTCTCTAGGATCCTGAAGGCATATACACATTCACAAGGTGGCAGCCCCATGAGTTTAGTAATTTGAAGGGAGTCTGGGAGAAGAGCTTTTTGAGCCCAGAGAGTACCACAGGGAGCATGTTTATTGATCTCAGGACAAAGCTGCTCTCTGAGTATGTTTTATATGTGATGTCTGGGTGCCAGTCATTGTCTTTCTATGAAGAGTGACTTCAAGAAGTCAGCAGTATCAGTCATGGCAGTATCACATATAGATGCTCCAGAATGAATCTCATTGTTCTTGGTGGTAGTGGTGGTTGTTATGTGTCGAGTCATTTGCGACTCATAGCGACCCTATGTACCACAGCCCTAAACCCTGCTCTATCCTGTGCCAATCGCACTGCCTCTGACACACCCAACCCTATTACCCCAGTCACAGAATCAATCCATCTCATACAGGATCTTCCCCTTTTGCGCCGACCCTCCACCCTCCCAAG
>NW_006399856.1:289163-300736 GCF_000299155.1 Elephantulus edwardii | reverse complement strand
GCTTGCTGAAACTGAGGAGGACCTGAAGCACTTGTTGCAGAAGGTCAAGGACTGCAGCCTTCAATATGGATTGAAGCTCAACATCAAGAAAACAAAGATTGTCACCCCTGGGCCAATTGGCAGCATCAGTATGGATGATGAAGAGATTGAGATAGTTAAGTTTTAGTTTACTTGGCTCCACAGTTAACACTCTTGGTACCAGCAGCCAGGAAATCAAGAGACAAATTACTGCATTGGGAAAATCAGCTGTGAGGGACCTCTCGAGTACTGAAGAGCAACGACGTCAGGCTGGAAACTATGGTGCACCTGATCCAGGCTATAGTCTTTGTAGTTACATGCTATGCATTGGAGAGTTGGACAGTGACTTGGGATGATAGAAATAGAATTGATGCCTTTGAGCTGTGGTGCTGGAGAAGTGTTGGTCTGGGTGAAGCCGGATTGTTCCTTGGAGTCAAGGATTCCGAAGCTTCGTCTGACATACTTTGGGCATGTTGCAAGGAGGGACTGGTCCTGCGAGAGGGATATCATGTTTGGGAGAGTGGAGGGACAGTGCAGGAGAGGAAGACCCTCAATGAGATGGACCAAGTCTGTGATTGGGGTGGTGGGAATGAGTGTTTTGGAGACGGCGAGGTTGGCACAGAATAGAGCAGGGTTTAGGGCTCTTGTACATAGGGGTCACTATGAGTCACAAGTGACTTGACGGTGCATAACAACAACAAACAGAAAGTATTCCCTTGTTCTGTTTTTACAAGAGCACAGTCAAATGTTCTGGGATTCCCATTCTTCTCAGTGTTAACCATATTTTGTTCTGATTCAGATACCTTTGCATAGTCGGTGAAACATCTTTTTGGTAGTCTTCTTTTAGCCAAAATCCATCTCACTTCAGCATTGATAGTTCTTCATGACATGGCCTCTTCTGAATCCAGCTTGAACCCTGTTGATGGACTGTTCTAGGACTTTGGAATATGACTCATGGTAACCCTGCAAACAACAGTTCTGACCCTTGCCCTGTCCTGCATCCTTCTCTCAGTCTCTGATATGCTCAAGCCCTTTGTTAGAGTCACTGTATCAATCCATTAGAAGAATCTGGTTTTGACATTGAACGCTGTTTTTTGTTCTTCATATCAGCAGTGATGAGATGACCTTTGAGAAAGAATCTATGTAGATCAGCTTGTGCAGAGTAATAATCACGGGATGCCTGCCAGTTCTTTGATGGCACTGTTCATTTTGTAGCTGTAAACCGGACTCTTGACTCTTCCTTGGTTATTATTCTCATATGATAAAATAAGAATTCTCTTCCAGTTGGTTGGAGATTGTGATCTGTAAATGTAACTTGAAAAATATAATCTACTAATTTCTTCCCTGAAACCACTTTGAAAACATCTGATGCATGTTTAACTCAATCTCAGATGAATACTTTCTTGTAATCTCCCACAATATTGTTTATGAGAGCAGGCTCACCCTCCTTGGCAGTTGCAAAAACTGAAGAATATTTTGTGAATTTGATTTTGAAAAGTAAGTTGGAGACTTGCGTCTATAAAATTGGGTTACAGGTTTTGCGTTAGAGGAAACAATGAGAAAAACATTAGAGATAGGTTCTCTTTCCCTGAGGTGAAGATGACCTGGTGACCTTAAGTAGTGTAAAGTGCTGAACTGCTATCTAAAAGATCAGCAGTTCAAGTCCATTAGCCTCTCCCCTGCCTGCCTTCCCCCCCAGCCTCTTTGAGGAGGAAAGACAACCCAGTGGATGTTTGCTATGATTTAGACCCCACTTGACCCAACGGCAGTGTGTTTGACTCCCTGAGGTAGCCCAAACAGAAATTTAGGATTTGGAATAAATAGCCCTTCTTTCATTTTTTTTAATACACCTTGAACTCTTCTATCTCACTCAGTTTGGCTGTTGGAAATCAAATCACTTTAAGTAAAACATTGGTTGTATCGAATTCTGTTTTTTCCTCCATTTTTTCCCCACTAACACTTGCGGTGGAATTTAGTGTAGATAACAGAGAAGACTGTTCAAGAGATTAGTGTCCCAGCTACTTAGGTCCAGAATGAACCCCACAGGCCAAAAGGAGAATTCTCTGCTCTTATGGGTCGTAAGTAACTTGATGGCACCTAAGCAACATCTGCCGCATTTGATCAGGAAAAGCAACACCAAGTAGAGGCAGCTGCACGGGAGTCAAGGAGCTCAATCAAACTCATTGCCTTCTAGTCAGATGTGGGGACTTGAAAAATCTGGGACAGCAAATCACAGACTAAGAGGCCATCCATCTTTCTTGGAGTCACTGGGATTTGAACTATAAGAGAAGCCCCTTAGGGCTTCTACAGAACTTCTAACAGGACTGTCTACAGACTACTACACCGTGAGAGCTCCCTGGTCATGGAGCAGGGGATAGAAAATGATGTTTGACTTTTCACCATTGCTTGACGAGGAAGAAGTGCTGACTGGTGTCTGCTTGCCCAGTTCTGCTGGAGGGTGAGAGAAGAAAGCCACCCAGGTGTGGAGTCTTGGATGGTGATGAGACATATGAATGTACTATTTTTTTTTTTTAAAGAAGCAGCAGAACTTTCTTCTGGTTTTGGTTTTTTATTTTGGTTTAGGACAATCTTATAAATCCTATGGATTTTTAATTTAATCATGCATATTTTATAACATTAATTGTAATTGTTTAATGTAATTAATGACATTGTCTGATCAATCTTTATTGTATATAGCCTTTACCTTCATCCAGTTTATCTGTTAATTTTTACTTTACCATCCAAGATTGATACTATGTGTATGTAAACCTTTCCTTTGCGTTTTACACTAATGATTTTAAACCGTAATTCTTCCTGTGAGTGACTTATGCCACTCAGCATAATTTCCTCTAGATTCATGTATATTGGGCAGATTAATGAATTTCATGAATTCTTTATAATTTCTAAGTGGAACATAATAGTGTAAATGTACCATAGTTTCTTTAGCCATTTGACTGTTGGGGGACACTTGGTAGTTGTTTCCAGCCTTTCCTATCATAAGCATGTTGCCGTAAACATGAGTGGGTGTGCATTATTTTCTTTTGTAGTTCTTCCTTTATGGGCGGTATACCTATTAGTGGGATTGTGAGATCAAGTGGTATTTCTATTCCCATCTTTCTAAAGAAGTGCCGAACTGCTTTCCATAGTGGTTGCACCATTGTACATTCCCACTAGCAGTGTATATAAGTGCTCTTATCTCTCCATAATCTCACCAGCATTTGCTGTTTGCCCTATTACTGACCTTTGCTCTTACTGTGAGATGGTATCTCATTGTTTTAATATTGGAGCTTTGAGGGAGTTATGGTGCTAACCCAAATACCTCCCTGTCTGGTGGTTGAATCCACCAGCATCTCTGAGGGAGAAACATGGCCAGTTTCCTCCTGTGTGATTCACAGTCTTAGAAACCCAGTAGAGGATCAGTCATGAGTTAATACTGACTCCATGAGATGCAAGAATGGGTAATGATCCTGAGCCTTTCTTCATGTATTTGTTGACCAGTAAAATGTCTTCTTTGGTAAAGTGTCTTTTCATGTCTTCTCCCCATTTTGCAATTTGATTGCTTGTCTTTTTCTTACTGAAATATTGGGAATTTTCAATAAATTTTTAGAGATGGGTCTCTTGTTAGTTATGTTATTTCCAAATATTTCTCCCAGGCTGTAGGTTCAAAAGAGCTTTCTGAGTATGAACAGGGACATGTGAGCAGCTCAGAGAAGTGGAGCTTTGATGAAGGCTTATTCTTCATGAAAGACGATTGTTTGATGAAGCTGGCTTAGATAGTATCAGAGCAGCAGGAAGACCACTGAAAACTCCCTGGAAATCTGTTATTCTCCCAGGCCTCTAAGACTGAGTGTTTGTGAAATGCTCATGTGGGGCTCTATTGCTTACCTGAAGACTACTGTAGCATGGTGTTTGTTGTCCTGTGACTATAACATTGTCAATTGCTTCTCCTTGCTTTATGTTGACAGACTTGAACAATGCAGCTGCTCCTCCTGGAGGTGTATGGCACCTTACCTGAGCCGGGCCATGAGACCATGTGGCTATGATGTGGGCCCCTCATGGCCTCAGCAGGAACAGAGCAATACAGTATTGGCCTCCGCCGGGGAAACAGCTTCAAGCAGCGTGGTCCCTCAGGCACGATCCATGCCTCGCCAGTTGAGAAACCCTCTGAGGGCAGAGCCTGGTCTCGAGCTCATCAGCAGGTGAAGCCAATCTGGAGGTTGGAGAAGAAGCACATGGGGACATTGTCAACAGGATTGGGCCCAGGCCTCTTGGGTGTCTCACCACAGTCAGCATATTTTGTTTGCCCCAACACTTTTTGTAACTCTGGGACCACGGCTGTCATTCCAGGCCACAACTCCTGTTACCTGCACTCCCTCCCAGACTTGTTCAGCAGTACCCTGCTGTACCGCCGCTCAAACCACAGGCACAAGCCCTATCAGCAGCTGGAGTCTTTCTGCTTACATTCAAACCTATCAGAAAAAAGACCGTTTTCTCTCCCTCAAAAGAGCCTCCCTGTCATTCTGACTGCCAATAGGGCCACTTCTTCTACAGTCTCTTTCATGGCTCAGCCCATGGCCGCCTCATCCACTGATCCATACCTGTCATCAGTGGGAGCCGCTGGAGAAAACTCTTCAGGGAAGAACCTGGCCTCTGCCATCTCAGGGAAGATCCCATCGCCACTCTCCTCCTCCTATAAGCCCATGCTGAATAACAACTCTTTCATGCGGCCAAATAGCACTAAAGTGCCTTTATCACAGGCCCCAGAGGGTCTGAAGTCAGTATCTACACCCAAAATTCAGACTGTCTCTTGGCTTCATTCAGGGGGTACGGGAGACTGTGCATCCCAACCCATTGAACATAAGGTTCCCAGAAGCAATGGCACTGTTCTAAATGACACCACTGTCCATACCACCATGTCTACCCCTAGCTCTTTAGACACGTTAGTCACCAGTGTTGCCTCTCCCCAGTATAACAGGAGTAACTCAGCCATGTGGGTAGAGCCGTACCTCTCTGGCCTGGATGACAACTCTGATTCCCAGGCTAAAAATAAGGAGGTTCGGTTCACTGAAGCTGTGAGGAAGTTGACTGCAAGAAACTTTGAGAAGATTCCAAAGCCAGGCTGCCAGTTTGAACAATCTTGTTTTGTGAACCCAAGCCTCCAGTGGAACCTCCTCAACAAGGGCAGGCAGTGGAAGCCCCCCGTGGTAGGCCAGCAGTTTCCTCAGGAGGATGCTGGAACAGACTATAGCATTCCCTCTGGTGCCCAAGACACCTTGGCATTGGACAATACAGTCTTCTGTACCAAACATATCAGCATTCACCTCCTTGCCTCATCTGCCAATGGGCTCAGTAGTAGCCCTGCCTGTGGATCTGCAATTGACCCTCCATCACTTGAAGTAGATAAAACTCTGGTTCCCTCTTCCTCTCAAATTCCTGGCGTAGCTGATGTGGCCACCCATCTCTCCTCCATCCATCTGGACCAGCCTATGAGGGAGCCTAAGGAAAGCAGGAAGCTGGACTTACCTGCTAGGGATCTTGGGTAAGTTGAAAAAAGCTTTTGGTTCCCTGAAAGCACTAGAATGTAAGCATCGTAATTTGGTGACACTGAACATTTGTCTTTAGAGCCATGCTCATTCATTTATGCATCATGGCTGCTTTCTTGCTACCGTGTCAGTGTCAAGTAGTTGTAACAGACTGAGTGACTCTCAAAACCAAGCATACATACGACTAGGTTTCCAGTTTTCCCTAGTATGACAGCAGGTTTAGAGTTAGGGTATATACATAATTTAATTAGTTTCTTCATTTGTGTCTTGCTGCTTCTCCAGAACCTTGGTCCATCAGACCTTGTTTGAGGTTTCTAGAGAAAGACCTTGCAATGTTAGAAGTTAATACTAGAAATTCATTGATGTCCGTTTGTTTCCAGAGGGCTCTGCATACATACATACATACTTCAAGGAACTTCAAAAGTAATAGAAGAGGTAATAGTACCTCTACTACATCTACTTGAGGATGTAGAGTTGAGGATCGATGGCCATATGTAAACTCTGAGAACAAGAGAAATGAGTTGTGAGGTCTTGGCATGGGAGAGCAGATTGGTGACTGGAAAAGAAACAAATATTAGGAAATGATGAACCAATGAGAATCTTGTGACATTTCTCATGGGAGAATAATTCTTACTCATAGTTCAGATGCTGACTTCCGGCCAGACCAGGTTGAAGCTGAAGATGCAGAAGAAGATCTCCTAGATGGTTTGGAAGACTGCTGCAGCCATGATGAGAACGAAGATGAGGATAGTAAGTGGGAGTTGGTCCTGTCAAGCATCAGGATAAGGAAGTGAGTTAACAGTGGTGTAGCAGATTTTTGTTTCACAGAATCATCTTCATTAACATCGTCCCTTGTGGATGGTTGGGGAGCAGAGGAAAAGGGAAGCGACTGCTAGAAGACTGATTGTGAGATGTTGCACCTGACAACAACATTGATCTCAGGAAACGTAGTTCAAGATGGCAGGGTGGTGTCCAAGAGCCTGCTGGACTTGGTGGGTTTGTGGGGCAGCCTTTCCTAGTGGAATTGCTCTGTTCTTCCCCCAGGAGACTCGGAGTGCTCCTCGTTCAGCGCTGTCTCTGCTAGTGAGTCGGTAGCAGTGATTTCTCGGTGAGTGTTGATGATGTAGGCCTTGACAGATGTTCTTATTCTGTTATTTCAAGGTTTTAGAGTTTAAGCATCCAGGTTATTAGTGGTCCTGAGAATCCCATTTCATTTTCATGAAATAATTATAAAATGTATGTATGTGTGTTTGTATTTATTAATTAATTAGCAGGGAGCAATAGAAGGGATCAGAGTCATCTCTTAAAAGATAAGACTTAAAAGTAGTACCATGATTTGTTTTTCAAGCTGCAGGTTGGTCTTCAGGGTATAAGAAATTTGTCTTAAGATAGATTGAGAAAATTAATCCCCAATTAATGAAGAAACTAAAATCTATCCTGTTATCCCAAACTAGAGCATTCCTGTGAAGCCTTTTAAAAGCAAAAATGGTATAAATTAGAGAAGCAATTACCATTAATTTATATGAAAAATTTTCCTAAACCCAACAAATGCTGACTGCTAGTTTCTCTTTCATTTTTAAAACTCATAAAAGTGAACTACCAGCCAGTTGGTTAGCAGCCTTGAACCCAATCCACCACCACGATTGTCCAGCAGTATTACTTTACCAATAATTCATTGCATTTCCTGCTGCTCTGTTCTTTTTTGTTTTTATTGGCTTGTGTACAATACTTTTCTTCATTTTCTGAAGATCATGTCACTTTAGAGATGGAAGCCATCAAGAAAGACATCTTTTTTCAGATACAGAAATTGAAGACCAGAGAAGTAACTATTCGAACATAATTTTCTAGCACTGGAACTCAAGTTTCTTGAAGATAATAAGCCCAATACTTTTTTGGACTATTTCTTTCCTTTTGATGTCTAACCGGCTCATACCTGACCCTCTGGCATGTTTTCCAAGGCTGTAAATGGCACAGAAGGAAATTGCCCATCTTTCTTCCTCAGAGCAATTGTTAGCTTTGAACCACCCACCTTGGGGTTGGCAGCCAACTACCCACTATACCACCAAAGTTCCCTGCTAAAAATCAATCTTGTAATAATATTTGTGGTTCATACCTGCTCAAAATAGATTATTTCCTCCTTTTTTTTTAAATTTTATTTTATTATTTTCTGTGCGTGTACCGTCAAATCGGATCTGACTGGTACAGGAGGAGATTATCCCCAGCAGAGCATCTGGTGGAATTTAACCGCACACCTCTGGGATTGGAATACAGCTTCTTGCCACTAGGCCACCAGAGCTCCGTTATTTACTCAATTTTTTGATACGATCTGAAGAAATGCTCTGGATCTGCCTGCCAAACCTAGCTGAAGTGTTCACTATTTTGAGACTCTCTGAGATAGCCTTTCTGGAGCCGTTGTTGGAACGGCAGTTGGTAGGTATTCCTGAGGCCCACTGCTCCAGATTCTTACCTGTTCATCGGATAGATGCCTGAGGGGCCTGTATGTTACATAAGAATCTACTGCCACAGATTTTTTTCCAAAATGGAAAATGGCACTAGCTCTCTTTGTATCTTCAGATAAACCTAAATGTAAAATGAGTTAAAAGTGTTATGCTTTCTTTCTTTTTTTTTAAGTTGTTCCCCCTACCTTTTTTAAAAAAAGTTTTCCAAGACTTTGCGCTTTTCCTCCCTTTTAATTATTGATATCGTTCTTTTTCTCTCCTCATTTCTCTTTGTCTTTGTGTAGCATACGTCTCTATTGTTGTGTACCCAAACTCCTTATCCATTTTCAGCCACTTGTTTAGGAACATCCTTTTCCTGCAGCTTAGTACAGGGTATTTTGGAGCTGTGTCAGAGAGAGAAGTGCCAGGAAGCTGCGTCTTTATCTGACATTTAATGATGTAGCACCTTATGGATTAATATTTGCAAAGTAATAATGGACTGCTTGTTCTTTTAGAATCACAACTGAAATGATAGCATCCTGAAATAAGTTATATATAATATAAAGAATACTCTGGATCTGTTGCTCCCTTTTATCTACCACATGTGTGTTTTCTGTCTTAGGAGCTGTGCAGAGGTTCTGTCCAAACCCCTTTCCAGTAATGAGAAAGTTGTCCGACCAGCCCTAACCTACAGCCTCTTCCCCAATGTGCCTCCTACCATCTATTTTGGCACTCGAGATGAGCGTGGTAAGCCTAATCCTGAGAGTCTCCAAGGGAGGGTGGTGGCAGCTAAGTTAGGGAAGAGGTGGGAGCAGTGTGAGGGAAAGTCCAGAAAGGCCTATTGTGAATGATTATATCACACTTTGTACTCAGCTTCCCACTTGGGCCATAGGTCCAGTATGGGGACTGTTTTCTTGTTTTTTAGGTGACCCTACTGAGAACTTGAGTATGTCAGAGATGATGAGGATGGCACAGGTTAGGACAGGGTTGGGATCCATTGTTCATAGGGTAACTGAGTCATACTTGACTTGACAGTGCTGAACAACAGCAGCAGCAGCTCAGCCTCATGGTGATGTGCCTTCTACCTTTTGTTTGCAATGTTACCTGCTTAGTGAAGGATAAGTGACAGTGGCACCTTTTTCTTCCTCACACAGTGACTCTCCCGCTCTCTTTTCCCTTCTCCCTATCCCCATCCCCTGCTTTCCCCTAGTGGAAAAACTTCCCTGGGAGCAGAGGAAGTTGCTCCGGTGGAAGATGAGTACAGTGACCCCCAACATTGTCAAGCAAACCATTGGACGATCCCACTTCAAAACCAGCAAGAGTGAGTCCCTGCCTTACTACCAGCTTGTCCTCTGCCCCAACAGATGGTCCTTAAGGAGTTTGAGAGCCCTAAATGCAATTATTTCTGCTATGTGGTGGCAGCTGGCAATCCTGTCCTGCAATTTCTGACCTTATTTGGAGTGTGTCATTATGAATGGTCCAGACCTCTGGGCTTGGATCAGTTAGTCAAGATTGAGAGAAAAAGGGCCATTGTTTTATCTGGCTCCATGACAGCTCCTTGTTAGCTTTCAGAAAACTGGGTCTGGGAGTTGTGCCCAAGCTCAGTGATATTCCTGAAACTTTTGGGCCCCACTTTCTGGCTGAGGTGTCAGTAGGATTGACTTCCTGACATGCCTTCCACAGGAAATGATGACTGGCTGGGCTGCTGGGGTCACCACATGAAGTCTGCTAGTTTCCGATCCATTCGGGAGCATCAGAAGGTAGGGGCCGTTTTTTGAGGAGCTCTCTTATTGGACTTTGGGCTAGTCCCAAAGTAGGGTTGTGTGGAGGATGACCGTAGAGAAGTCTGGAAATGTCCATAGGAGAGCAGAACGCAGTGTGAGAACCCCGCAGACCACACACATCTACAGTTCAGCCCTGGTGTTTGGACAGCACTAGCCTCTCAGAAAGAAACCTTTTCCTATAATGTATCATTAAAGGAAATATTGAAAGTGACATTGTCTCTGTTTTCACTATTCCCACTGAACACTGAGCATTGTTTTCATTCTGCCCAAGCTAAATAATATAATAAATAATAATAATAATAATAATATATAAATAAATAAATAATAAGGAGGACTTCCAGACAGCTGAGTCCCTTGCCCTTAGACTTAAAAGCTAGGTGTTTTTCTGTCCATGTATTTTTCTGTCCATGTTCCATGGACTGTTCTCCAGAAGAACAGTCTTAAGAACAGCATCAAGAAAGACTAAGTCTTCTTTATATCTAAGATGAATATTATATTTTCATAATCTCTAATAGGTGTCATGAATTATAAACTGCCATTGGGCATTCCACTTTATGTGTTTTAAACATACTTTTGTCAGTGCTCAGTAGCTGAGTACATAAAGACCATTACAAACCTTGTTGGTATTAAGTCAGAACTGACTCGGTTGACTTACCAGTGGGTTTTTAGAGGCTCTCAAGTACTCAGAAGGAGATTGCCTATCATTTTCCTGTAGAGCGGCTGGTGGATTTGAACCTTGAGTGGTATTTGTAACTCTCCCTGCTAGGCCACAAGAGTTCCCTAAAAATTACTAGGTGAGGATCATGAAATGGTGTAAGAGCTCAAAATGTTGCTAAGGAAGTTTGGACTGAGATTGAGATTTTTTATTTTATTTTATTAATTTTTGTGTGTGTATTGCCAAATCAGATCTGACTGGTACAGGAAGAGATTACCCCTCCTTCTGCAGCAGAGTATCTGGTAGATTCAAACCACACACCTCTGGGATTGCAGTGCAGCTTTTTGCCACTGGGCCACCAGAGCTCCTTAGAGATTGGGATTCTTGTCATGTAATGGTGTGGAGATCTCACCACTCTCTCTGCCCTCACCCTTTGCCCTTTCTATAGCTGAATCACTTCCCAGGCTCCTTCCAGATTGGGCGGAAAGACCGACTATGGCGGAACCTGTCCCGCATGCAGACCCGCTTTGGCAAGAAGGAGTTCAGTTTCTTTCCCCAGTCTTTTATCCTGCCCCAAGATGCCAAGCTCCTGAGAAAAGCCTGGGAGAACAGCAGCCGCCAGAAGTGGATTGTGAAGCCAGTGAGTTGATCACAGTGGGAAGGAGACCATGGTCTGAGAGTGGGAACAACAGAGTACTGAGCCAAGAGCAAATCTCATCTTTCCATTTGACTTGTAGCCAGCATCAGCACGAGGCATTGGCATCCAGGTCATTCACAAATGGAGTCAGCTCCCCAAGAGAAGGCCCCTCCTGGTACAGAGGTGAGCTTATCTCCAGCCAGATCTTTCCCAATTTTTCATTATTCTTTGGCCTGGAGATTCCATTTTACATTGTTCTGCTTTTTGGCTTCCCAGCAAGAGATGTTTTAGGTCCTTATCTCAGAGGTTGCTAACTGGCTTATGCTCTATAGAGCCGTGGGTCCAGTCTCACCTGCCATGTCCCTGATGCTACCCTTATCCCCATGTAGGTATCTACACAAACCCTACCTCATCAGCGGCAGCAAGTTTGATCTGCGGATCTATGTTTACGTCACTTCCTATGATCCTCTACGAATTTACCTCTTTTCAGATGGTCTC
>NW_006399856.1:286786-289063 GCF_000299155.1 Elephantulus edwardii | reverse complement strand
ACTGTTGCTCCTAAGTACTTTAGAGAGATCCCTAACAGCAGACTTTCCCATCGCAATACGTTTTTTGATTTCCTGGCTGCTGGTGCCAAGAGTGTTGACCATGGAGCCAAGCAAACTGAAGCTGTGAACAATCTCAATCTCTTCGCCATCCATCCTGGTACAAAAGTAATATTTGATTTGGAATCTCTCTTCTTTCTCCTTCCATAAATTCCTGGTGAAATGAAAACAGGCAAACCAGAAAACATCTAATGAGGAAGCAAAGGCCTAACTAGAATATCAGGCAGCCGAACCTCTTACCCACCCAACCCCTGCCACAGGTCACCTTTTCCTGCATGCTATTCTTTGCTTGACTTTTCCCAGTAGCCATCTTAGCCAACTTTCTAGCTCTGAAATGGTTTCCTAGAAGGAGAGTTACAGAAACATCTTTTCACCTGATTGGCTCTTGTGTCCAGACATGCTTCGTTAGGAAGACAGGTGATCTTTCTTGAAGTTGCCATGCTACACATCAGGCTCAAAGTGAGATGGGACAGTGAATGGGAAATGGCCGTTGCAGAGGCATGCAAGGTCTGGAATACCATTAATCAGAAGAGGCTGCATTCTTTTTGGTGTTTGCCCAGTTGGCTTGCTTCATACTTTGCCTGAGAGCAGGCCACCTACCTACAGCTTCCAAATGGGTGAGAGTGTATTTATTCTTAGCCTCCAACTCACAGCAAATTAACTCCAAACCCACAGCAACTTCATATGCAAAAGATTTAAACTGCCTACTTCTGTCCCATCCTCACATTAAGCCTGTTGTTACATTTAGGATGTCACTCATCTTGCTGAGGACATTCCTTTCCTCCTCTGACCCTCCACATTTCTAAGTTTGTCTCCTTTCAAGGATTGCCTCTTCCTGAATAACATTCCTGAAGTGTGTGAGACAAAGTTTCATCATTCTTGCCTTGAAGGAGACCCTGACTGCACTTTTCCAAGACACATTTGTTTGTTCTTTTGGAAGTCCATGGGTATATTCAGTACTCTTCACCAACACAACAATTCAAATACATAATTTCTTTTGTGTTCCTTATTTTTTGCCCAACTTTCACAATGGCTTTTAAATTCTCTTCTGTCTTACAGGATTGCTATATGTTGGAATTGGTGCAATGATAGTAGGTTGGATTTAGTGTTATTTTGAATGTAAGATTTTTCAGATTATGACATGAAATGATTTTTTTAGAGGCCATCGAGTCGATTCTGACTCATAGAGACCCTAATTACAACAGAAGGTGTCTCAGTTATTTTATGAGCTCTGGTGTCCTAGTGGATAGCAAGTTTCACTGCCAACCAGTAGGCAGGTGCTTTGACTCTACCAAGTTCTCTACAGGTGAAAGATGGATAATTGCCTCCTGTGTGATTTATAGCCTCTAAAAACCCCATGGACAGTACTGGGGACATTAAGTGGAAGAACACATATCCCCTTGCTCCCAGTCAGATGAATTTTAGTCCTTTATTAAAATCCATTTAATATGAAGAATGATGATGGCATGTCCAGAGTTGTCGCTTCCTATTCAAGCTAGGCAGTCAGTCATGCGTGAGTGGATATTTTAAGCTGGCTGGAGGAGAGGGGAAGGCTCCAGGATTCACACTTAGTTTTCATGTCCTTACTGCCTATTCTGTATTAATTTGGTGTCTGCTGTGTTGCATTTGTGGGTCAGGATGTGGCTTCCTCTAAAAAACACCTGGTAATTTGGGACCATGGATTTATTCACACACACACACAGTCGAAAAAGCCCATGAAGATTTAATTATTTGTATATTCTCAGCCCAAAGTGCAGAATATATTTGTTACCTGCACAGCATTTCTATAATTTGGACTTGTCTATATTTTGTTACCTGGATTTGAGAATTAAAACAATTGTTCCCATCCGAAAGAAGGGTGACCCAACAGAGTGTGGAAACTATAGAACGATATCATTAATTTCACGCGCAAGCAAGATTTTACTGAAGATTATCTAAAAACGACTGGAACAACATATCAGCAGAGAACTGCCAGGAGTCCAGGCTGGGTTCAGAAGGGGTCGTGGTACTAGGGGTATTGTAGCTAATGTTAGATGGATCTTGGCTAAAAGCAGGGAATACCAGAGGAAAGTCTGTGTTTCATTGACTATGCAAAGGCTTTTGACTGTGTGGATCATAACAAATTGTGGCTGACTCTGAGAAGAATGGGAATCCCAGAACACTTGATCGTGCTAATGAGAAACCTATACTTGGACCAAGAGGCAATCATCAGAACAGAGC